>NW_026652278.1:110368516-110738197 GCF_009828535.3 Hylobates moloch | reverse complement strand
CCTAGGTATTTTATTATCTTTGAAGCAACTGTGAATTGGAGTTCACTCATGATTTGGCTGTCTGTCTGTTGTTGGTGTATAAGAATGCTTGTGATTTTTGCACATTGATTTTGTATCCTGAGACTTTGCTGAAGTTGCTTATCCAGCTTAAGGAGATTTTGGGCTGAAATGATGGGGTTTTCTAGATATATAATCATGTCATCTGGAAACAGGGACAATTTGACTTCCTCTTTTCCTAGCTGAATACCCTTTATTTCTTTCTCCTGCCTGATTGCCGTGGCCAGAACTTCCAACACTATGTTAAATAGAAGTGGTGAGAGAGGGCATCTCTGTCTTGTGCCAGTTTTCAAAGGGAATGCTTCCAGTTTTTGCCCATTCAGTATGATATTGGCTGTGGGATTGTCATAAGTAGCTCTCATTATTTTGAGATATGTCCCATCAATACCTAATTTATTGAGAGTTTTTAGCATGAAGGGCTGTTGAATTTTGTCAAAGGCCTTTTCTGCATCTATTGAGATAATCATGTGGTTTTTGTCTTTGGTTCTGTTTATATGCTGGATTATGTTTATTGATTTGCATATGTTGAACCAGCCTTGTATCCCTGGGATGAAGCCCACTTGATCATGGTGGATAAGCTTTTTGATGTGCTGCTGTATTCAGTTTGCCAGTATTTTATTGAGAATTTTTGCATCGATGTTCATCAGGGATATTGGCCGAAAATTCTCTTTTTTTTTTGTTGTGTCTTTGCCAGGCTTTGGTATCAGGATGATGCTGACCTCATAAAATCAGTTAGGGAGGATTCCCTCTTTTTCTATTGATTGGAATAGTTTTGGAAGGAATGGTACCACCTCCTCCTTGTACCTCAGGTAGAATTCGGCTGTGAATCCGTCTGGTCCTGGACTTTTTTTGGTTGGTAAGCTATTAATTATTGCCTTAATTTCAGAGCCTGTTATTGGTCTATTCAGAGATTCAACTTCTTCTTGGTTTAGTCTTGGGAGGGTGTATATGTTGAAGAATTTATCCATTTCTTCTAGATTTTCTAGTTTATTTGCGTAGAGGTGTTTATAGTATTCTCTGATGGTAGTTTGTATTTCTATGGGATTGGTGGTGATAGCCCCTTTATCATTTTTTATTGCGTCTATTTGATTCTTCTCTCTTTTCTTCTTTATTAGTCTTGCTAGCAGTCTATCAATTTTGTTGATCTTTTCAAAAAACCAGCTTCTGGATTCATTGCTTTTTGAAGGCTTTTGTGTCTCTATTTCCTTCAGTTCTGCTCTAATCTTAGTTATTTCTTGCCTTCTGCTAGCTTTTGAATGTGTTTTCTCTTGCTTCTCTAGTTCTTTTAATTGTGATGTTAGGGTGTCGATTTTAGATCTTTCCTGCTTTCTCTTGTGGACATTTAGTGCTATAAATTTCCCTCTACACGCTGCTTTAAATATGTCCCAGAGATTCTGGTATGTTGTGTCTTTGTTCTTATTGGTTTCAAAGAACATCTTTTTTTCTGCCTTCATTTCATTATGTACCCAGTATTCATTCAGGAGCAGGATGTTCTGTTTCCATGTAGTTGAATGGTTTTGAGTGAGTTTCTTAATCCTGAGTTCTAGTTTGATTATACTATGGTCTGAGAGACAGTTTGTTATCACTTCTGTTCTTTTACATTTGCGGAGGAGTGCTTTACTTCCAACTATGTGGTCAATTTTGGAATAAGTGTGATGTGTTGCTGAGAAGAATGTATATTCTGTTGATTTGGGGTGGAGAGTTCTGTGGATGTCTATTAGGTCTGCTTGGTGCAGAGCTGAGTTCAATTCCTGGATATCGTGGTTAACTTTCTGTCTCGTTGATCTGTCTAATGTTGACAGTGGGGTGTTAAAGTCTCCCATTATTATTAAGTAGGAGTCTAAGTCTCTTTGTAGGTCTCTAAGGACTTGCTTTATGAATCTGGGTGCTCCTGTATTGGGTGCATATATATTTTGGATAGTTAGCTCTTCTTGTTGGATTGATCCCTTTACCATTATGTAATGGCCGTCTTTGTCTCTTTTGATCTTTGTTGGTTTAAAACCCATTTCATCAGAGACTAGGATTGCAACCCCTGCTTTTTTTGTTTTCCATTTGCTTGGTAGATCTTCCTCCATCCCTTTATTTTGAGCTTATGTGTGTCTCTGCACGTGAGATGGATTTCCTGAATACAGCACCCTGATGGGTCTTGATTCTTTATCCAATTTGCCAGTCTGTGTCTTTTAATTGGAGGATTTAGCCCATTTACACTTAAGGTTAATATTGTTATATATGAATTTGATCCTGTCATTATGATGTTAGCTGGTTATTTTGCTTGTTAGTTGATTCAGTTTCTTCCTAGCATCGATGGTCTTTACAATTTGGCTTATTTTTGCAGTGGCTGGTAGCAGTTGTTCCTTTCCATGTTTAGTGCTTCATTCAGGAGCTCTTGTAGGGCAGGCCTGGTGGTTACAAAATCTCTCAGCATTTGCTTGTGTGTAAAGGATTTTATTTCTCCTTCATTTATGAAGCTTAGTTTGGCTGGATATGAAATTCTGGGTTGAAAATTCTTTTCTTTAAGAATGTTGAATATTGGCCTCCACTCTCTTCTGGCTTGTAGAGTTTCTGCCAAGAGATCATCTGTTAGTCTGATGGGCTTCCCTTTGTGGGTAACCCGACCTTTCTCTCTGGCTGCCCTTAACATTTTTTCCTTCATTTCAACTTTGGTGAATCTGACAATTATGTGTCTTGGGGTTGCTCTTCTCGAGGAGTGTCTTTGTGGTGTTCTCTGTATTTCCTGAATTTGAATGTTAGGTTGCTAGGTTGGGGAAGTTCTCCCGGATAATATCCTGCAGAGTGTTTTCCAACTTCCATTCTCCCCGTCACTTTCAGGTACACCAATCAGATGTAGATTTGGTCTTTTCACATAGTCCCATATTTCTTGGAGGCTTTGTTCGTTTCTTTTTATTCTTTTTTTCTCTAAACTTCTCTTCTCACTTCATTTCATTCATTTGATCTTCCACCACTGATACCCTTTCTTCCAGTTGATTGAATCGGTTACTGAAGCTTGTGCATTCATCATTTAGTTCTTGTGCCATGGTTTTCAGCTCCATCAGATCCTTTAAGGACTTCTCTGCATTGGTTATTATAGTTAGCCATTCATCTAATCTTTTTTTCAAGGTTTTTAATTTCTTTGCATTGGGTTTGAACTTCCTCCTTTAGCTCGGAGAAGTTTTATCATCTGTAGCCTTCTTCTCTCAATTTGTCAAAGTCATTCCCCATCCAGCTTTTTTCTGTTGCTGGTGAGGAGCTGCGTTCCTTTGGAGGAGAAGAGGCACTCTGATTTTTAGAATTTTCAGTTTTTCTGCTCTGTTTTTTCCCCATCTTTGTGGTTTTATCTACCTTTGGTCTTTGATGATGGTGATGTACAGATGGGGTTTTGATGTGTATGTCCTTTCTGTTTGTTAGTTTTCCTTCTAACAGTTGGGATTGTCAGCTGCAGGGCTGTTGGAGTTTGCTGGAGGCCCACTCCAGGCCCTGTTTGCCTGGGTATCAGCATCGGAGGCTGCAGAACAGCAAATCTTGCTGAACAGCAAATGTTGCTGCCTGATCGTTCCTCTGGAAGTTTCATCTCAGAGGGATACCTGGCCGTGTGAGGTGTCAATCTGCCCATACTGGGGGGTGCCTCCCAGCTAGGTTACTCAGGGGTCAGGGACCCACTTGAGGAGGCACTCTGTCTGTTCTCAGATCTCAAACTCCATGCTGGGAGAACCACTACTCTCTTCAAAGCTGTCAGACAGGAACATTTAAGTCTGCAGAGGTTTCTACTGCCTTTTGTTCGGCTATGCCCTGCCCCCAGAGGTGGAGTCTACAGAGGCAGGCAGGCCTCTTGAGCTGCTGTGGGCTCCACCCAGTTCGAGCTTCCTAGCCGCTTTGTCTACCTACTCAAGCCTCAGCAATGGCAGGTGCCCCTCCCCCAGCCTTGCTGCCACCTTGCAGTTTGATCTCAGACTGCTGTGCTAGCAATGAGCAAGGCTCAGTGGGCGTGGGACCCTCCGAGCCAGGCACGGGATATAATCTCCTGGTGTGCCGTTTGCTAAGACCATTGGAAAAGTGCAGTATTAGGGTGGGAGTGACCCGATTTTCCAGGTGCTTTCTGTCACAGCTTTGCTTGGCTAGGAAAGGGAATTCTCTGACCCCTTGCACTTCCTGGGTGAGGCGATGCCTCACCCTGCTTCAGCTCATGCTTGGTGCACTGCACCCACTATCTGACAAGCCCCAGTGAGATGAACCCGGTACCTCAGTTGGAAATGCAGAAATCACCCATCTTCTGCGTCACTCACACTAGGAGCTGTCACTCACACTGGAGCTTTTCCTATTCAGCCATCTTGGAACCCACCCACCGAACTTTTCATAGTTATAGTAAATTCTATTTAAGTCATTAACCCAATTACATATTTTAATAATTTTTATCTATGTTACAATTTTCCTAAATTTTCTACAATAGAATATACTGCTTTTACAGTGAAAAATCAGGCTGTGTGTTGTATTTTGCTATATGATACCATATAAAATATATGATCTCAAAAAACTAGAAGGAAATGTGCAAAATATAACACTGTTTATCTCGGGATGGTGGAATTTCATGTGATTTTTTATTTCTTTTGTTTCCTATGATGATCATGGGGAAAATTTTAAGAATGCATAAATTTCCTGGATAAATAAGGAAAAATGCCTTTTAAGCTTAACTTTATATTTGCAAATCTTTTGTTTAAACAAACCAGAGTAAATGTTCTGAACTGTTTTATTTCACTTACTGATGTAGGAACACTTAAGAGGAAATCAGATGAACATCACACTTGTGGAATCAATGTAAAGAAACAAAAAGCACTCTAAAATTCTTTTCTGCTTTATTTGGTAGATGTTTATTACTTGATATCTTTCAATGATTATTTTTCTGAAAACTTACAGATTTTACATCTGAAAGTAGATAAATAAACATAGTCAAACACCAAAGGCATGGCTTCTTTCAGTGCTTCAGGAATTACTTTGTTTAAAAGTAATTTATCAAATACATGAGAAGTCATAATTTCAGTATGACATTTCAAAAGTTTTACCCAAGTATTTTAGTTAGGTATTTTTCTTACTTTTGTAAGACACATACATCATCAGTTTTGATCCCACCATTTCAATGCCAATGTTTTAGCTCTGAAGAAATATTAAATAGAAATATAATCACAGTATATAAACTTGCATTCTACTTGGTTTTCCAACCAGAAAGTATTTTCAGAGCAAACTCCAAAAACCAGATAATTCTTCAACTTTCTGATATGGTTTGGCTCTGTGTCCCCACCCAAATCTCACCTTGAATTATAATCCCCATAATACCCACATGTCAAGGGCAGAACCTGGTGGAGGTAATTGAATCATGGGGGAGGTTCCCCCATGTTGATCTCATAATAATGAGTGAGTCTCACAGATGTGATGGTTTTATAAGTGTCTACCATTTCCCCTGCTTGGATTTCTCCTTACTGCTGCCTTGTAAAGAAGATGCCTTGCTTTCCCTTGGCCTTCCACCATGACTGTAAATTTCCTGAGGCCTCCCCAGCCATGCTGAACTGTGAGTCAATTAAACCTCTTTCCTTTATAAATTACCCAGTCTCAAGTATGTTTTTATTAGCAGCATGGGAATAGACTAATACAATAGCTTAGTTAACATTTCTAGTTTTTCCTATTTTTATCTTTACTAAACTTATTCTCACATTTTATAATCAAGATTTTAAATTCATCTAACTTGCTTTTATTTATTTATTTTGAGATGGAGTCTTGCTCTGTTGCCCAGGCTGGAGTGCAGTGGCATGATCTTGGCTCACTGCAACCTATACTTCCTGGATTTAAGCAATCTTCCCACTTCAGCCTCCCAAGTAGCTGGGATTACAAGCATGTGCCACCATGCCTGGCTAATTTTTGTATTTTTAGTAGTGACAGGGTTTCACTATGTTGACCAGACTGGTCTCAAGCTCCTGACCTCAAGTGATCCACCCACCTTAGCCTCACGAAGTCCTAGGATTACCACGCCCCACCTAACTTGCTTTTATACATATAAAATGAACTATTCCATTGTGAAATTCATTTTTTTTGCCATTATATCAATGTCATTTTTTTCTGGCCTATATTTTACTTGTTGTTCTGTATATTCTGATGTCTGCCCTAGAAACATCCTTGAAAATACAGTCTTGAACAAAGGCAATCAGGTGCTTCTTCTTGAAAGATGTAAAGAAATGTGAGCTATGTAGAGAACTCTCTCCTTACAGTAAAGCAAGAGGCAGAGAGGCCACAGCTGTTCCGATAGATTGCTAGACTGTGGAATTAAGGGTGGCATTAATTCTTTTTTTTCTCTGCTCTGTTTCCTTCTATTAGTTCCTTCGCTGCTATTTCTTGCATCTAGCATAATGCCCCAGCACCTAATACAGTGCCTGGCATTCAGGAGCCCTTACTTTTTGAGAGAGTAGAAGGAAGGAAGGAATTCAGTTTACTATTACTTTTGTAACTAAATACCACAAACTTAGTGGTTTAAAACAACTACAGTTCTGTAGTTCAGAAGTCTCACATGGGGCTCTCTCTGCTAAAATTGAGGTGTGAACAGGGCAGCATTCCTTTCTGGAGGTCATAGGAGAAAATCTGTTTCTTTGCCTTTTCAACTGCTAGAGGTCACCTGCATCCCTTGACTCATGGCTTCCCTTCTCCGACTCCAAAGCCAGCAACACAGCAACTCTCTGACCCTGCTTTCAGCATCATATCTCTTTCTGAGTCTCATTTTTGGCCTCTCCCTTCCACTTTTAAGGAACCTTGTGGATACATTGAATCTACCTGGATAATCCAGGATAATCTGTCAACTGATCAGCAACGTTAATTCTGTCTGCAATCTTAATTCCCCTTTGCATGTAACATAACATATTAACAGGTTCCAGGGATTCAGATGTGGAGATCTATGAAGGGACCATTATTATGCCTACCCCCTTGCTTTTGAGGGCAGTACCTTTTCTGACCAAACAAATCTAGCTAACGAGCAGGTCATACAGTAGCAGGAGAGTAATTTAGGTGAAAGAAATCACTTAGAAGAATGTTATGAGCATGGCGAGCATGCTGAGCCTTGCTTAGCCAGTAAATCCGGTAGTTATATTGTGATTTTTAAAAACCACTAAATTAGAGAAGAGACAAGGGCATGAGCATCAGATCGCCATGCCTTCCTTAGACGTGCAGAAAAGGTTCGGCCTTAACGTAGATCGATGGTTGACAATCCAAAGCGCTGAACAACCCTACAAGATTCCTGGCCGATATCATGCTTTCGAAAAAGAATGGATAGAATGTGCACATGGAATCAGTAGTATCTGGGCAGAGAAAGAGTGCAAGATAGAATATGATGATTTCATAGAGAGTATACTTTGGCAGAAAACGATGAGACATGTGAGTACTATCAGGAAGCAGTGGGATAAGCTGATAAAGGAAGGGAAGTGCACCCCACCACCTCACCATGTGGGCAAGGGGGAGCCTCAGCCCTGAGCAGAGCAGCTGCTGATGTCTGGGGGCTGATTTCATGTTCTCTGTTCTCCACTGGAAAGGTTGTTTACAGAAAACCTCCTTGTCAAAATGTGTAAAAACAAAGGATTGCTCCATCCTAAAAAAAAAAAACAAAAAAACAAAACAAAACACTAAACTGAATGATGCACAAATACATAAATGATTTTCCATTGTGGTAGAATTATGGATTGTTTAAATTGTTAATGTTGTTCTGCATTTATTAACGTTTCTGCAATAATTAGGTTTTGCTTTATAATTAATTTTTCAGAATTTCAAAACAACCTGCAGAGACTGGGAAAGTTACAAACAGAAAAGAAAAAAATAAAATGACTCATATGAAATTAACATATATGGCTACTCTTCATAAAAAGAAAAAAATTGATATAAATGATAAAGGCTTAATACATAAATTCGATAATAATTTATAAAATTAGAAAATGTAAAAAAGAAGGATAAATTTCACACATAATACCACTACTCCCAACTCAATCCCTTTAAGATGTTTGGTATAGTCATTCCTATTCCAACATAAATGAGATAATAGACATATTAAAAACACTGTAATTGTGGATCATTCTAAAATATAGTAAAATTATCAAGTCATCCTACTACCACATTTAACACAGACTGCTAGTAGTATCCTTATTTCTTGTCTGAAGTTCTAGTACAGGTAAATAGAGGGGGAATTAAAATGAAAAAAAATTAGACTGGAGTAAATAAGAATTTTTTTTCTGGGCCAGGCACAATGGCTCATACCTGATCCCAGCACTTTGAGAGGCTGAGGAAGGAGGATAATTTGAGCCCAGGAGTTTGAGACTAGCCTGGGCAACATGGCAAGGCCCCGTTTCTACAAAAAAAACCCAAAAAAACAAAAATCAGCTGGGCGTGGTGGTGTGCGCCTGTAATCCCAGCTACTCGGGAGGCTGAGGTGGAAGGATTGCTTGAACTTGGGAGGGTGAGGCTGCAGTGAGCCGTGATTGTGCCACTGCACTCCAGCCTGGGTGACAAAGCAAAATCCTGTTCAAAAAAATAATAAAAGTAGCTTTTTCTGACAAAGAAACCATTGAAGGATGGCTTAAAACATGTTCAGAGGACAGGGAAACTCAGCAAACACTGTGCTTCCCAGTGCTTTTGTCTCTATGTAACAGGTTGAGTTGTAAAGGGATCAGGAAATAACTAGGGCTTCTTATTCAAGAGTGAAAATGAGACTCTTTCCACAGGCTAGAGTCTCTAAAAGTTACCACCGGCAAGTCCCAAGCCACTCTTAACCAGTCAAGAAATACATCCCACTGGCTGATGAGAGTTGGAATTAGTTCTTTTCTAATTGACCTAGTACTTGGCATGCTATTGTAGGGCAGAAATCATAATTTCTTTTCTTTTTCTTAGGTTCTTGGTTGAGACACTTTCCTGAAGTCAGATTAACAAAAGAAAAATAAGCAGAAGTTCACTAACACTGGTATCCATTATGTGGGAGAGGCCTCAGGGCAAACATATTTATCTTTCAAGGTAGTGTTTTAGGGGCCTTGCTGAAATTGTATTTTAACAATGGCCCATAAATCCTATGTAGTGACAAGACAAAGAAATGTTAAAAGAAAAACCTTAGCCAAATTAAATTTAGCAGAGTTTAATTGATCAAAGAACAATTCACAAATCAGGCAGCCTCCTGAGCCAGGGAGACTCCAGTGCAACCATGTGGTGGAAGAAGATTTACAGACGGAAAAGGAAAGTGACATACAGAAAACAGAAGTGCAATAGGAAACAGCTGGGTTTGTTACAGCTTGGCATTTACCTTACTGAACATGGTTTCAACAGTTGGCCCCCTTTGGCCAAAACTCAGTGACTGCACAAGCATAGGCTTTAGTGTATACCTCCATTTAAGTTATAGTTCACTATGTGCAGAGAAACCTTTAGGCTGAACTTAAAATATGTAAGGAGGCAGCTTTAGGCTAACCATGATGTAATAGAAAAGAGTATGTTCAGGTTTCCAAACGGCAAAAAAATGTAGGAAGGTAAATTTATGGGAAAAGGAAAGTCTGCTCCTAGATCCTCTGGCACCAGTATCTCTGCGTTCTGTTTCTGAGCTGATAAACGAAGGAGCCCATCTTCAGGTCGGAAAGGCAGAGGGGACGGGCACAGTGTACTCCTGCATTTCAACCTTAATTTTAGCTCAACAATCCCCAGTATTTTAGAGAGGAATATTTTGGTTTCCTTCATCAGAGATATGTGCCCAGAACATGTAAAATTGGTTTTCTGCCTCTGTTTCCCTGTCTAGCACTCCTTTTCCTCACTAGAACAACTGGAGTTCTATCCAAAACCTCAACCTGTAACAGATGGGCTGGATTACTGATATTGTGTCAGCTCCAATGCTAGAATACAGACTTACATCTGCCCAGAACAGCTGAAGCCTTGCCAGAGAGGGCATGATTTTCCAGAAGCACAATGTCTTTCTTCAGTATGGCTATACATTTCTTTTTTGCATGATAAAAGCCATAATTACATGACACAACATTAGAAAATGTAGAAAATAAGGACAAATTTCACACATAATACCACTACACACAACACAATTCCTTTAAAAAGTTTGGTATAATTATTCCTATAAAGTTTTTAATGTACAGTCATTTTTATAAACATGTAGAGAAAAGTTCCTAGTTTCAGAATAAACTAGGCTCACACTAGAACTCAGACATGTCTGGGTATATCTCAAGGTCTTGCTGAGGCCTGCCAGGGGAGAGAATTGTGAGGTGGAGTGGGGCTCCCAGTTGGGATTCATGCCAGCCACACAGACCCACATATGAGTTCTGGGGAGAGAGGACAGTGAATGGATATGAAAACCTCTTCCCACAAACCAACCAGCAAATGAAAACCTAATTTTATTACTGTTTGAAATCCAGATATCAGAGTTTATCACTAAAGTGAGGAAAGAGTAATGTCTACAACTTCAGCAGGAATACACTAGGACTTCTCCTTTAAGGGCTTAGGGATAGCTTCCTCAGGGCACTAACCCAGAGGAGGAGGAGGAGGGCAAGATATGATCAGTGAGATGTCTGAGGTCATGAGACCAAATGAGAAGGCCTCTGGAAATGTGAGGAAATGTCTGAGGCTTGTAAACAGGTTGAAGACAGAGAAATGTTATTGTGAACCTATCATTCCACCTCTAGCCTGGAATGGCTTTGTGAAATTCAGGTTCCTTTTGGAGCCTCACGGAGCAACGTTATATCCTGGTGCATTGTCTGTGTGCTCCAACTGACATGTTAAAGACAATGGTGGGGACATGGTTAGACTACATTGCAAGCTCCTGGAAGACTGGGACTGTGCTTACCTCATTCTCTATTCCCAACACTTAGCACAGTGCTAGCACGTAAGAGATACTCAGTAAACACACGCTAAATAAATGCCAGATAAATGCAGAATGAAGCCTAGTACACCTGGTTACAGACAGAACTTTTGGAGGTCACTGCTGATTTGGGGAAACCAGTGAACTCTGTGACAAGACTAAAACTGAAGACATCCTTCAGACTGCTCTAAGGTCTTCAGAGGGTAGAAACTGATCAAAAGCCTGAAAACCATTCAAAGCCTTATTGCAGACAACCTGTACAACTGTGATGGAAGGCTATGGGCAGGGGGTGGTAGTTTTAGAATGGTAAAGAGTGATTAGCTCTGAGAACATTAAAAGAAGGAGGCTTTTTGGGACAAGAGTTAGGAACCTAAGAACCAGAAACAGGTCAGAAATTGGGCATGCACACCTGCGGTCATATGAGCCAGAGAAGTAAATTCAAATGCAAAATTTTAGTGGCTTAACATAATAAAAACACTTGCTATTAGGGAGTGCAAATGCATATCAACTGTCTCACGGGTAATTTGGTGACATAGTTATAACCAGACTTTAAATATATTCACTCATTTGGTTTTCTCAATAGTCCTGAGTTAAGTATTAATATTAACTCTATCATATAGATGGGGAACTCAGATGAATTAACTAATCCAAGGATGTACAGCTAGTGAAGCTCTAAGTACAGGCAGCTTAGCTTTGGAGGTCAAGATTTGAACCGGGCTCTGATCTCTTTCGGTGTAGTAAGAGGTGAGGGCCTTCTGAATGATACTTCTGGTTCTAGGAATTTCTTCTAAGGATAAATAATCAAACATGTTACTAAAAATATTTTGATTGTAACTTGGATTATAATGGTGAAAAAGTGTCAGCATCCAAAGTGAGGCAGCAAGTCCTAGGTGTAAAGACACCAAGGGTTTTAGAGTCAGTTCTGGGTCAGATCCTGTCTCTGTTACCTACCATGGAACCTTAGACAAGTCACTGACCCACTCTAAGCCTCTTCCATAAAATTAGAATAGTAATATGCCTATCTCACAGGAATTTAAAATAGGAAAATACTGTTTTCTGGAAGCCTCAACTAAAGATGTGACTGCATGAAGACAATAGCTCTTTGAAAATCTCCAAATTTGGTAACTTAATTATACAAATAAAGCAATGTTTTGCCACTGATACAATCAGCTTAATCTTTGGTGCATCAAAGTTAGGGAAACCCTGAGGGAAACTGTAAAAAGTGAAAATTCTAAAATAATCCACAGCAGCTCTGATGAAACAGTGAGTCTCCAGCCTGCCTCTTTCAAACCTCTGTCTGTGTTTTCCATACATCAACATTCAATGGTGGTGGAGGAGGTTCTCCTGCTTGCATTTGCTGGGACCAGGCCCTTTATTGTTCCACTTTAGTTCAAAGATGCAAGGTCACTAAGCATGCTTCTTTTTTGTATCAGTTTTAGAAATTATTGTATCTTGTTCTACATCACTTTAACATTCATGTAATTGTTGAAATTTTACCACCCAAGGCATAAAAGGAAATATCTGATAACCTCGAAGCAGGAATTTTTTGGATGCATGAGTGGCTTTGAATCCCAGCTCTCTTACACTGGTCCACAAAGGGAAACATTTAGTCCTTTATGTACTTGTGGAACAGAATGAAGGAGGGTGCCTTAAAACTTTTATCTTTACTGTAACAATTTGTTACTACTGTATTGCCTTTCTTTTCAATTTAAAAGGATAATAAGAGAAATAGTTACAGGGAAACTACGTTTCAGTTTCAATATTTTGAACAAAACAATCTATTGAGTCTTTGACATTTTTTAGAAAACTCACCCACAGGGAAAAAAAAGTTTGCTGCTGCTTTTTCTTTTGTTTGTTTTGTTTTTTGTTTTTTGTTTTTTTAAATAGAGACACAGTCTTACTCTGTTGTCTAAAGTGGAGTGCAGTGGCACAGTCACACAGTCACAGGTCTCATTGTGATTTCAAACTCCTGAGCTGAAGCGATTCTCCTGCCTTCACCTCCCAAAACACTGGGATTACAGGAGTGAGCCACCATGCCTGGCCTGCTGCTTCTTAAGGCTCATTTTAAAAAACTTTAAAAAGAAGGACATTCATGAGAATTATCTGATGATTCCTGCAATATAGTGAGATTCATTTAAGGTCTGAGCACCAGTAAAAAAAAATTTGCTGCCTGGAGGAAACACAGACCCTAGATTAGATGGTCCTGATGATCTATTACACTGGCAATAAATAGCATGTCAGAATAGGCGCTATGTTCTGGAATATACTACTCGTTTTTTGAATTTTTAAAACAATATTTTAAGCAAGGATTCTGCTTCCGTAATCTTTGGATTCTGCTAATCCAAAAAAAGGATTTAAACCCCTTTTTTGATCCCAATCCAGATTTTACTCATGGCCAGAGCCACCTGGTTTCTGGCTGAGGATAGCTGGTGGAAGATGAGAGGGGCACACGTTGCACAAAGGAGTGTGCTGACTATGTTCGAACACGCAGAAGACAGAGAAAAGTGCTCAGTATGCAATATGTAGAATGATTTTGCACATCTAATTTTTGTTATTCAGGAGTACTACTTAGAAGAAAAATACTATTGTTAATCAGCATCCAGTCAGAAAAATAGAGCCCTCACAAGGTAGTTCAATAGAGGTAATTTAGTATAGAGACCTGTTACAAAGGTCCTGAAGTCTGGGGCCAGCATGATTTTCTGTCAACAGAATCTTTACCCCCAGGCTGTTTCTTTCATTTAAAAAAGAATGAAGTAAATGAAAATTTTCTTTTCAGTTGCTTTCTTCTTAGAAATTTTATTCTTCATATACATTCATTAAAATGTAGTTTATATATTTATATATAGTTTTAGTATAGTTACTGTAAATCCTTTTCTTATTTACTTTTCCTATGCAACTCATACTCAGAAAAGTATGGGTTGCATTTATTACTATTACTCAGAAAACTATGTTTAAAATTATAAAATCAGTAATGTTCATTTTAGAAATCTAAAAAATATAGAGAAAAAGCTTTAAACTACCAGTTATTTTATCACCTAGAAATAACACCTGAAATTTTTTGGTTTAAAAGCTTCTAGAAAAATCTGTATGGAATCAGACATTCTTGTCACCAGGTTTTTTTCCTTTTCTTTTGCAGTAAACATACTTTGTTTTCTTCCTTCTTCATTACATATTCTTCAGAAGCATTCTCTTTAGTGGCTTTCTCAATATATTCTAAGTCTAAATTTCTTTCTTATTTTCCTACTAGTGGACGTTAAGTTTCTTTTCAACTCTTCATTATTTCAAATTGTGCTTCAATATTGCATTGCAATATTGCATTGAAGCAGGATTTGAGTAACACCTAGGCTGGAGTGCTGTGGCACAGTCACAGCTGACTGTAGCCTCAACTTCCCAGGCTCAAGCAACCTCACAGCTCACTGTAGCCTCAACCTCCCACCTCACCCTCCTGAGTAGCTGGAACTACAGGAGCACACCACCATACCTAGCTAATTTTTTGTATTTTTTGTAGAGATGGGGTTTTGCCATGTTGGCAAGACTGCTCTTGAACTCCTAGGCTCAAACGATTCACCCAGCTCAGCCTCCCAAAGTGCTGGTGTGTCCAGAATTTATTCCTTCTTGTGGGTTCTTGTCTCACTGACTTCAAGAATGAAGCCGCAGACCCTCGCAGTGAGTGTTACAGTTCTTAAAGATAGTGTGTCTGGAGTTTGTTCCTTCAGATGTTCAGATGTGTCCGGAGTTTCTTCCTTCTGGTGGGTTCTTGGTGTCACTGACTTGAGGAGTAAAGCTGCAGAACTTTGCGGTGAGTGTCACAGCTCATAAAGGTAGTGCAGACCCAAAGAGTGAGCAGCAGCAAGATTTATTATGAAGAGCAAAAGAACAAAGCTTCCACAGCATGGAAGGGCACACGAGCAGGTTGTGGCTGATGGCTGGGGTGGCCAGCTTTTATTCCCTTATTTGGCCCCACCCCCATCCTGCTGATTGGTCCATTTTACAGAGCACTGATTGATGCATTTTACAGAGTGCTGATTGGTCCATTTTACATAGTGCTGATTGGTGCGTTTACAATCCTTTAGCTAGACACAGAGTGCTGATTGGTGCATTTTTACAGAGTGCTGACTGGTGTGTTTACAATCCTTTAGCTAGAAACAGAGCACTGATTGGTGCATTTACAATCCTTTAGCTAGACAGAAAAGTTCTCCAAGTCCCCATTCTACCCAGGCAGTCCAGTTGGCTTCACCTGTCACTGGTACTACAGGGTGTGAGCCACCACGCCCAGCCTGTAATATTCTTATAAATAAACTTTATTTTTCCTTTTTGCTTATTTCCAAGCAAAAAAAAAAAAACCCCAAAAAACTTACTCTCTTTTTGCCTCTCTTCTTAATTAGATTTGTGAAAAGAGAAAAAAATCAGCTTCAATCATGATTTAATATGAGTAGTGTTAAATAACATGATTTCTCAAAAATAGAGGAATAAGCAATATAAAAAGCAATTAGACATAATGAATGATCCCAGCAACCTCTAAAGACCTTAAAATATTCCTAAGTCCCCTCAACAGTCTCTTTCTTTTTTTCTCTCTCTCTGTTTTCCTCTAAATGAACTCAATCTTTTTCAGTATTATCCCTTAGGAAAAAAATCTGATTCTTTTGTATAGATACTCCACTTGTTTAAAGACTGTAATCAGAAACAATATTATTTTCTACTATTTCTTCAATTGTTATTAACAGCATTTCAGGTCAATAATAAACTTGGATATACATCCTTATACTTAATATTGTTTCTATGAGAAAATGTTCATAGATTCAAATACATATTTACAAATGAACTTCTAAAAACACAATTTGGTTATAAATAAAGGATTTTCAGTATCTCAAAAATTAAACCGTATTCACTTAGCCTCATATTTCATAATTCTTATATTGCCAAATAACACTGTGCTTAGATATATAATTAATCATCAGGTCAAATATTAATATTTTCTTTTTGTTTTAGCTTTTTTTTTTTGGAGACAGAGTCTAACTCTGTCACCCAGGCTGGAGTGCAGTGGTGCGAACATGGCTCAGTGCAGCCTCAACCTCCTGGGATTAAGCAATCATCCCACCTTACCCTCCTAAGTAGCTGGGAGCACAGGTATGTACTACCATGCCCAGCTAATTTTTTTTATTTTTTATTTTTTGTAGAGACAGGGTCTTGCTATGTTGCCCAGGCTGGTTTTGAACTCCTGGGTTCAAGCAGTCCTCTAGACTTGGCCTCCCAAAGTGCTGGGAATACAGGCATTGAGCCAATGTACCCAGCCCTCTTTTTGCTTTTTTTGAGATAGCAAGATAGGGTCTCACTCTGTTATCCAGGCTGGAGTACAGTGATGTAGTCATAGCTCACTACAGCCTGGAATTCCTGGGCTCAAGTGATCCTCCTGCCTCAGCCTCCCAAGTAGCTGGGATTACAGACACATACCACCACACCTGGCTGAATACTGTCTTTTCTAAAAGATTTGTGTGTGTGCATGTATTATATATTAGATATGGTAGAATCTTTGTAGGACCTGGGCATTGGAATTATTAGCATGACCCTTAAATTACATTGATCTCCAAAATGAGATTAAAAACCATAAGAGTGAAGATCCTGGACAAGCTATATAAAATAGCAGTCACCTCCGTTGCTTGCTGTCTCTTTGCCCAGCTTTTTTTTTCCTTCATAACATTTATCACCACCTGGCTTATATGTATATGTTTTCATATTTATTGTATGCATATTTCACTAGACTCTAAGTACAATGAGAGCAGGACATTTCTTTCATTCTCTGCTTTATTCACGCCCTGGTACATAGAAGGTGCTCAATAAATGTGTCTTATTTGGCCAGGTGCAGTGGCTAACGCCTGTAATCCCAGCATTTTGGGAGGCTGAAGCAGACAGATCAACTGAGGTCAGGAGTTTGAGACCAGCCTGGCCAACATGGTGAAACCCCATCTCTACTAAAAATACAAAAATTAGCCAGCGTGGTGCCGCACGTCTGTAGTCCCAGCTACTTGGGAGGCTGAGGCAGGAGAATTGCTTGAACCCAGGAGGCAGAGGTTGCAGTGAGCTGAGATCACGACACTGCACTCCAGCCTGGGTGACAGAGTGAGACTCTGTCTCAAAAAAAAATTAAAAAAATTAAAAATGTGTCTTATTTGAATGAGTGAATATTACTTGAATAAACAGTGAAGATTCTTTGTTTTCAGATTTAATAGAACAGAAATAACGTATAATAAAATATTGAAAAATTTGTAAATAAGCCAAGTTTTGAAAACTTTCAAGTGTCATGTTTTTATTATCCTTTTAAAATTTTAATGTGTCAATTCCTTGGCTAAATCTGTTCAGGAAAGAAATATGAATTTCAGGGAAAAAATGTCTTTTTTTTCCCAAGTAAATTAAAGAGTTTTGCCTTAAAAATGTGCGATAAACTAACTCTCTAAACCAAGTAGCATTGCTAATGATTTCAAAATGTGTTTGCCCTGACCTTCATGGAAAGTCACAAACCTGTTTTTCATTTAACACAGACTTCATTTGCTAAATTTTTAATACGTAAATTAAACCTCCCACATCATAAAAATTACCCTTGGATAGTGAATAATATGTAATCTAAATTTTTGAAAAGTAAGAATTCTCAGCAATTCAAAGATAAATTGTTCAGTTTCTTTTTTAGAGGGGCAAGTCTACAAATAAATAATGAGGGCCGGGTGCAGTGGCTCGTGCCTGTAATCCCAGCACTTTGGGATTACAGGCATGAGCCACTGCACCCGGCCAGGAATGGGATGGATTCTAAACAAATGTTTATTAAAACCCACAACTGTGTTCATTTTTGGTACTGGACCTCCAAAGCAGAGTAATTGAATATACAATCACATAATTTTTTTCATTTATAAAAGAAACTACAAGTTAGATTGTAAACAATAGGCAAAGAATCGTTAACATTAGTTATCCTTACAACCAAAGCCTTTGCTTTCTGATTCACTAGGAGGTGAACCAGTTAATATACTAACGCCCTGCACATTTTTATTAAATCTCTTTTCTCCACGTGTCTTTTTCGCTCTAGCCTTCCCTTTTCAGACCCCTTCCCTCCTCTCACAACACAGTCAAACTACATACTATGCACATACCAAGCTATGTCTTTGGTATAAAGCTATTGTATGCCTAAAGTTTAATGTTAGCATGTTGCCTTTACTAAAGGACCTAGACATAATTATATCATTAGCACAATTACAGCAATAGCTACACATTGTCACAGAAGGTCATATGGAAAAAAGTTATTCCCTTTTCTTTTTCTAAAATACCTACCTTGTAAAGAAAGCAATTACTTTACTTTTGTCATCTCCTGCAAGTATAAAGAATATCTTTTTTTATTTAGTTTGACCTCTGGAATCACATAGACAGGTATTTATATCAAAGTCTAGAAAAACTGTCAAGAATGTTGACTCAATAGTCCCAATGCTAGCAAATCTATCATTAGAAAATATTCCAAAATATGGGAAAGTATGAATGTGATTATTGTTACAAGTAACACAATTAATTCTAGCAAAATTCAGCAAATTGTATTCGTAGAAAAGATAACAGAGAAGTCACAAAATTAATGAAACATTTCTAAAACAGGTTCAGGATTGAACAGGAGTTAAAATATAGCTATAGTGTAGATCGTCCAGGCTACAGAAATCCCTAAAATCTCTTGTCAATAAGCTGCTACTGGAATTAGCTCCAACTGCTTTTTCTGTCTTGGTTTCACTGAGTTTAAGATTAAAAACCCAGAAGACTGATTGACTTTGTGTTTTAAAGCAACGAACACTCCAAAATACAGTGGATCAAAAATAAACATAAATTTACTTATCTCTCATGTAACACTCCAGATTACAGTTCAAGGCAGATAATCTGTCCCACCATGTCATTCAAAGACCATGTGGTCCCTTTTGTTTCAATGTACTGTCATCCCTTAGGGACTGTCGACTAGCCAGATAACCATAGACGGCTCACGTGAAATGGGGATACAGAGCTTAGTGGATAAGCAGCTTAATTCTTTTAAAAGATGCTGCCACCTAGAAGTTGAATATAATATTTCTGTTCATTTCCCATTTCCTGAATGCTAGACACACATACACAGATCTGGAAGTAAAGTTAGAAATGTGGTCTCCAAACTAAAACTTGAAAATATTCTACTGCTAAAAAATGGGAGAGGAGAGTGAATGCTGGGGACCAGAGCAAAGACTAGGATCAAGCAAATATATTGCCTAAGGTGCAAAATTTAAGGAGATACTTGCAGAGATAAGGTTTGTTTCTGTGTCCCCACTCAAATCTCATCTTGAATTGTAATCCCCACGTGTCAAGGGAGGGACCTGGTGGGAGGTGATTGGATTATGGGGGCAGTTTACCCCATGCTGTGCTTGTGATAGTGAATGAGTTCTCATGAGATCTGGTGGTTTTAAAAAGTGTTTGGCAGATCCCCCCTGCTCTCTTCTCTCCTGCCACCATGTAATACATGCCTTGCTTTCCCTACACCTTCTGGCATGATTGTAAGTTTCCTGAGGCCTCCCCAGCCATGCAGAACTGTGAGTCAATTAAACCTCTTTCCTTTA
This sequence comes from Hylobates moloch, assembly GCF_009828535.3. Lineage (NCBI taxonomy): Eukaryota > Metazoa > Chordata > Mammalia > Primates > Hylobatidae > Hylobates > Hylobates moloch. The sequence goes on along the minus strand of NW_026652278.1, from coordinate 110,718,685 downwards.
TAAATTACCCAGTCTTGGGTATTTCTTTATAGCAGTGTGAAAATAGACTAATACTGGCTGGGTGTGACGACTCACACCTGTAATCCCAGCACTTTGGGAGGCTGAGGTGGGCAGATCATTTGAGGTCAGGAGTTCGAGACCAGCCTGGCCAACATGGTGAAACCCCATCTCTACTAAAAATACAAAAATAAACCAGTCACGCTGTTGCATACCTGTAATCCCAGCTACTCAGGAGGCTGAGGCAGGAAAATGGCTTGAACTGGGGAGGTGGAGGTTGCAGTGAGCCGAGATGGTGCCACTGCACTCCAGCCTGGGTGACAGAGTGAGACCCTGTCTCAAAAAAAAAAAAAAAAACGATTAATACACTCAATGTTATATAAATACATGTGCTCCTTAAATTTTGCACCCTAAGAACTTCACTTGCCTTAACCTAGTTCTAGTCCTGCTCGGCACAATTAGCACTTGCCTTAATCTAGTTCTGGTCCTGCTCTGCCACCCCTAGCTTAGATTACATAGGAGCACAAAATACCTTAATTTACCAAGAGTGCACAGACTGGGGAAGAAATAGTTCACCAAAAAGAAATTGGAATACGACTGGTGAAAATAGGCTGAATATATGGTGTGTGGCCTGAAAAAAAAATATCCATTACAAACATGAAGATGGCTGTGATATATTGCCAAATCCCCACAACTTTTTATACCCCTGTATCCACATCCTTTGTCATGTAAATTTTCAGCTCCCTCCCTTTGGATCAGGGTTGTATGTTTGATGAGCTTTGACCAACAGAATGCAAGTGGAATAGAACAATATTGGGAAAATCTTATTTGTTTTAAAACTTCATTCAAAACTACTACCATGAAAAGGCAAACTGAGTATTATGTTAGCTGTGGGTTTTTCATATATAGTTTTTACATGGAGGTGGCTTTTTTTCTATTTCTGGTTTGTTGTACATTTTTTTTTTTTTTTTTTTTGAGACGGAGTCTCGCTCTGTCACCCAGGCTGGAGTGCAGTGGCACAATCTTGGCTCACTGCAAGCTCCGCCTCCCGGGTTCATGCCATTCTCCTGCCTCAGCCTCTCTGAGTAGCTGGGACTACAGGCGCCCACCACCACGCCTGGATAATTTTTTGTATTTTTAGTAGAGACGGGATTTCACTGTGGTCTCTATCTCCTGACCTCACGATCCACCCACCTCGGCCTCCCAAAGTGCTGGGATTACAAGCATGAGCCACCACGCCTGGCCTGTTGTACATTTTTATCATGAAAGAGTATTAAATTTTGTAAAATGCTTTTTTCTGCATCAATTAAGATGATCATGTGGGTTTTCTCCTTCATTCTGTTAATGTTAATTAATGTTAATTAATGATAATTAATGTTAAATAATTAATGTTAATTAATGTTAAATAATTAATGTTAATTAATTATGTTAATTCTCATATGTTGAACCATCCTTGCATTCTAGGAATAAATTCTACTTGGTCATGGTGTATAATCCTTTTAATATGCTGTTGAATTCTGTTTGCTAGTATTTTGTTGATAATTTTTGCAACAGTGTTCATAAGGGATATTGGTCTGTACTTTTCTTGTAGTTTTTGTCTGGCTTTGGTATTAGGGCGTTGTTGGCCTCATAGAATGAGTTAGAAGATGTTTCTTTAGTTTTTTTGGAAGAGCTGAAGAAGGATTGTTGTTGGTTCTTCTTTAAATGTTTGATAGAATTTGCCAGTGGAGGTGGCAAACTTCAGGTTCAGGGCTTTTTTTGTTGTTGTTGGGAGGTTTTTGATTACTAATTCAATCTTCTTACTAGTGATGAGTCTATTCAGATTTTCTATTTCTTTGTGTTTCAGTCTTCATGTTTCATTCTTTTATAATCTCTTTATTTCTGTAAAATTGGTATGCCTCCATTTTCATTTCTGATTTTAGTAATTTGAGTCTTCTCTGTTTTTTTCTTTGTCACCCTAATCATTTCTCATTTTGTTAATCTTTTTGAAGAAACAACTTTGGGTTTTATTTATTTTCTCTATTGTCTTTCTATGTTCTTATTTTATTTATTTATTTATTTATTTATGTTTGTTTGTTTATTTGAGATAGGGTCTTGCTCTGTCACCCAGGCTGGAGTACAGTGGCATGATCATGGTTCACTGCAGCCTTGACCTTTTGGGCTCAACCGATCCTCCCACCTTAGCCTCCCAAGAAGTTTGGATTACAAGTGTGTGCCACCACACCCCACACCCAGCTAATTTTTATTTACTTATTTCTTTATAGAGACAGGGGTCTATGTTGCCCAAGCTGGTCTCAAACTCCTGGGTTCAAGCAATCCTCCCACCTCAGCCTCCTAAAGTGTTGGGATTAAGCATGACCCATCATTCCTGGCCTATTCTATTTTATTTATCTCTGTTTTAATCAGTATTATTTCTTTCTTTTACTGTTTCTTGAGTGGGCCAACTTTATCCCCTATCTTTACATTAGCTTTCATCTTTGCTTGGGGTGTTCTTTAACAGCTATTTTCTAGTCGGCTCGTTCCTTCCTTTCTCTCTCTCTCTCTCCCTTCCTTCCTTTCTTTCTTTCTTTCTTTCTTTCTTTCTTTCTTTCTTTCTTTCTTTCTTTCTTTCTTTCTTTCTTTCTTTCTTTCTTTCTTTCTTTCTTTCTCTTTCTCTTTCTGTCTTTCTTTAACAGTGTCTTACTCTGTCACCCAGGCTGGAGTGCAGTAGCATGATCATAGCTCACTTTAACTTTAAACTCCTGGGCACAAGTGATCCTCCTACCTCAGCCTCCCAAGTAGCTAGGACTACAGGTTTGCACCACCATGCCCAGCTTGTTTATTTATTTATTGAGACAGAGTTTTGCTCTTTTTACCTAGGCTGGAGTGCAATGGCGTGATCTTGGCTCACTGCAACCTCTGCCTCCCGAATTCAAGTGATTCTCCTGCCTCAGCCTCCCAAGTAGCTGGGATTACAGGCATGCACCACCACACCCGGCTAATTTAGTATTTTTAGTAGACATGGGGTTTCTCCATGTTGATCAGGCTGGTCTCAAACTCCCAACCTCAGGTGATCCACCTGCCTTGGCCTCCCAAATTGCTGGGATTACAGGCGTGAGTGACCATGCCCAGCCCAATTATTTATTTATTTATTTATTTATTTATTTATTTTGTAGAGACAGGGGTCTCACTATGTTACCCAGCTGGTTTTGAACTCCTGGCCTCAAGTGATCCTCTCACCTCAGCCTCTTAAAGCGCTGGGATTACAGTCATTCTTTCCTTTAGTATTCAATTCCTCAGGAAACCTTTATTTTCCACACTAGAGTAGCTTGCAGTTATTCTCCATCACCCTTTTATTCCTCAGAGCGTTTATTACTTTGTGATTCCATTAGCCCATTTTGCATCGCTATAAAGGAATACCTTAGACTGGATAATTTATAAAAAGAAGTTTATTTGGCTCACAGTTCTGCGGGCTGTACAAGCATGGCACCAGCATGTGCTCAGCTTCTGGCAAAGCTTCAGGAAGCTTACCATCATGGCAGAAGGCAAACAGGCAGCCAGTGTATCACATGGCAAGAAAGGGAGCAAGAGAGAGAGGAGGAGATGCCAGGCTCTTTTAAACAACCAGCTCTTGTGTGAACTAAAAGAATGTGAAATCACTAATTACCATGGGGAGGGCACCAAGCCATTCATAAGAGATCCACCCCCATGACCCAAACACCTTCCAGTAGGCTCCAGCTGCAACATTGGGGAACACATTTCAACATGACATTTGGAGGGGGCAAGCATTGAAACAATGTCAGTGATATTTTCTTATTTCATTTTGTTTGCTCCCTATGACTACTACATGCATGCACACACACAAACGTGTGCATGCACACATATTAGAATGTAAGCTCTGTAATAACAGGAACCTTCTCTGTCTGGTTCAGCCACTGCATCCCAACTGCCTAGAACAGTCCCTGGTTCAAAATTAAAAGATGCTCAATAAATATTTGTTGATTCCTCTAAGATGTTGCAAAGGCTATTATTGTGAAAAAGGAATGATTGGCTGAAAAATGTATTACACCTTGCTCCAAGGAGATTACTGAGAAAGAAGTAGTTTTAGATTTTAAGATGAGGCTAGATGCAGTATCTTACATCTTTAATTCAAGCACTTTGGGAGCCTGAGATGAGAGGATTACCTGAGGTCAGGAATTGAAGACTAGTCTGGGCAACATAGTGAAACCTCATCTCTACAATTTTTTTTTTTTAATTCGGGTGTGGTGGTGTGCACCTGTAGTCCTAGCTACTTGGGAGGCTGAGATGAGATGATCAATTGAGCCCAGGAGTTGAAGGTCACAACGAGCATGATTGTGTCAGTGTACTCTATCCTGGGTGACAAAGCAAGACTCTGTCTCTGAAAAAGAAAGAAAGAGAGAGAGAGAGACAGAAAGAAAGAGACAGAGAGAGAAAGAAAGAAAGAAAGAAAGAAAGAAAGAAAGAAAGAGAAAGGAAGGAAGGAAGGAAGGAAGGAAGGCAGGCAGGCAGGCAGGAAGGAGGGAAGGAAGGAGGGAAGGAAGGATAAAGAAAAGAGAAAAGAAAAAGAAAAGGAAGGAAGGAAGGGGAAGGGAAGGAAGAAAGGAAGGGAGAGAAAGAGAAAGAAAGAGAAAATAAATTTTAAGACATTAGTAATCAAAATAATTACTAATATGCTTTAGTAATATAATAATTACTGTGTTATAGGGCATCTTTAGAATCAGCATCTACCTATTTACAGATTCTTCCATTTATTTTTGAGGCTAATGGATTTTGGACTACAAATATACACTACTCATATAAGGAGGTCAATATGTGGCACTAAAATGAGCATCAAACTGAGAATTTGATATGTCAGTTTGTAGCCCCATCTTTGCTGCAATATAATTGTATGATTTTGATTACAATTATTTAACTTTAGCCAGGTGCAGTGGCTCATGCCTGTAATCCCAGCACTTTGGGAGGCCGAGGCGGGTGGATCACTTGAGGTCTGGAATTCGAGACCAGCCTGGCCATCATGGCGAAACCCCATCTGTACTAAAAATACAAAAAATTAGCTGAGTGTGGTGGCATGCACTTGTAATCCCAGCTACTTGGGAGGCTGACGCAGGAGAATCGCTTGAACCCAGGAGGCAGTGGTTGCAGTGAGCTAAGATCGTGCCACTGCACTCCAGCCTGGGTGACAGAGTGTGACTCTGTCTCAAAAAAAAAAAAAAAATTATTTAACTTATCTGTAGCTTGGTTTCCTCATTTGTAAAATGAAGATATTAAATTAGATTAGTTGACAAGTACCTTCTAGCAATCTAATCTATAATTTCATAACTTACAGCTCAATTTTATGGGTTTGAGATAAATTTTTTAATTGTTAGATATTCATAATACATTTCTAGATTTTTAAATGCCAAGTTCTTTGATGAGTCATTAATAATCCACTTACAATATTGTATCTACCAATTGGAACACAGTCTGCTTCACACATTTCCACTTTATAATGGCATTTCCAGGACTGAACTTCATGAAGTTTTTCCTACCCTAGGCAAGATGAGTAGTTGACTCTTATTAAATGTTTGTTGTATTTTTATCTTGAGTCTACCAACAGGAGAGCAAAGATACTATAGCATAATCAATTTTTAAGAAAAAATAAATAAAACTGGACCTAGGCCAGGCATGGTGGCTCACACCTGTAATCCCAGCACTTTGGGAGGCCAAGGTAGGAGGATCTCTTGACTCTAGGAGTTTGAGACCAGCCTGGGCAATGAGACTCCTGTCTCTATTTTTAAAAAATTAATTAATTAATTATTTAAAAAAATAAAAAAACTAGACCTAGTGAAATAAAAGGAAATGAGTTAAAAGGATACATCATTAACTTGGTAATTTAAAACTGCTGTTTTTTTTTTAAATTTTTATTTATTTTTTCACAGAATCTCACTTTGTAGCCCAGGCTGGAGTGCTGTGGCACAATCTAGGTTCACTGCAACCTCTGCCTCACAGGTTCAAGCCATTTTCCTGCCTCAGCCTCCGGAGTAGCTGGGATTACAGGCGCTTGTCACCCAACCTGGCTAATTTTTGTATTTTTAGTAGAGACGGGTTTTCTCCATGTTTGCCAGGCTGGTCTCAAACTCCTGATCTCATGCTGGTCTCAAACTCCCACCTCGGCTTCCCAAAGTGCTGGGATTATAGGTGTGAGCCACCGCACCTGGCCAAAACTGCTGTTTTTATTTAGCAGCCAACCAAGTATCTAAAATCTAAAAATCAACCTCATTGCTTGTGCTGAATGTTGTCAGTAATCCTGCTGCTACTTATAGATTGGATGTAATTGATTACATTATAAAGTGTATAAATAACACTAAATCAAGGAGTTGAATTTTAATATAACAACTAAAATAATATAATAATAGGTTAAGGAGAAAAAGAAGTATTTTCAGACTCTATGATCTTGATAAAATAAGTGGCAATTGCATTTCAATATAAAAGACATTAATCTAAATATAAAGAGTAACATCGAGAGGACAATACTGATGCTTCACTTAACCTTTTAAGATCTTAAATGTAAACAACTGTCATACATTGGAAGAAATAGACCTTAGCACGTAAGGTAGCTTTACTTTCCAAGCTTCCTGACCCATCATTGGAGGACCCGTCACATTTGTGTTGAGATACACAGTGTGCACACACACATAAATAAAAATATTTTTGGTACATTTAGAGTACAAAAAAGCTTCTGGGCTATAACAAAAAGAACATTCCATGTCTTCAGAGTTTGAAAGTGGGAAAGACTAGCTATAAAAACCCAATAGGCAGCTCTGCTCATTAAGAAAATTGTGGGTTATAACCATATAAGGTAAAATTTTTATTTATTTCCAGTTAAGTTGCCATTTAGGGACACTTGTACGATTGTAAAATGCCTTCTGTGGATATAATCTATTTGATTTGTTACCATTTCTTTATAGGAATAATGATAACATAAAGGAGTCTCCGAAGAGATATTAGAGACTGTAGTACTGGCCAACAATTTAGCATGTTTCTAATTATCCTTTTTGTCTCCTCTGTACTTAGACCATTTAACTAATTTAGAATCCTCATTGAAACATCCTCTGCTATGAACCATTTGTGGAAAGACTTACTCTATACAATCCATTTTGTACTATATAATGAAAGGGCTGAGCAGAAGGGGTTTGTAAGGCATAATTTATATCTACTGCATAGTCAAACCTTAATTATTCAGTGGCTACCTATCCTGTTTGGGGATTATACAAGCATTTGGCCTTTACTTTGTCTCACTGTGGCTATTTAGCTATTTCACTAATCACTAATACATCTGCCAAGAGTAGTCTGGAGATAGAGGGAAGCAGGGGATCATGTTGTCCATCATTTTGCTATTTATTAGAGGATTTAATAAAATCTTTGAGGAAAGAGGGGACTGAAGTGCCTGTGTAAAGTGACTGTCAGTGGATTTTAATGTTTCCACTAGCTATATTAGTCTATATATTAGTCTCTCTCTCCCAAGGACAATTAAAAGTTGTCTGTATATGTTTTTAAGACCTTAAAATAAGGATAAGAACATGGTTATGCATATTAGCATTTTAAATATATTATCCTACAAAAAAGTTATATCAAATTGCACTCCCATAAATGGTATGTGAGAGTGCCTTTCCCCTTTAAACTTCTCCAAATAACACTGTAGCCCAGTGCAATGGCTCACGCCTGTAGTCGCAACACATTGGGAGGCCAGGAGTTTGAGACCAGTCTGGACAACATAGGGAGACCAGTGTATACAAAAAAAAAGAAACAGCTGAATGTGATGGTGTGTGCCTGTGGTCCCAGCTGCTTGAGAGGCTGACATGGGAGGATTGTTTGAGCCCAAGAGGCTGAGGCTGCAGTGAGCCATGATCACCCCCACTGCACTCCAGCCTGGGCAACAGAACAAGACTTTGTCTCACAAACAAAAACTAAATAACCCAACACTGAAATTTTTTCCTCAACAGAGTAGGTGAAAAATTATCTTTAACTGTTAGTGTGTTAGGCGTTTTATCTTTCAGCTATGTAAATGCCCAAAGACATTTTCATTTCTAGAGATAATAAAATCCACAGAGAAGTTTAAGGGGGAAGGTTAAAGGGAGAGGGATATTAAATAAGGAAAATTATTTTTAATACAATAAAGTGTTTCCTTTAAATTGCATTTTATATTAAAACTTCTTTCAGAAGTAGAAAAATCAAATGAAGAATTATAATTTCACATTACAAATATTTAATATTAACATATAACCTGATATTGCTGTATTGTTACTTCAATATAAGATACCACTATGAGCTAATTCAGCAAAATCATTATATAAACTAACTGGAAAATTAGATAAGGGGTAGCATCTCCTGTTATAAAATGAGTGAAAGGAATATATCAAAAGGAATATATTAAAAATTTACTTACTTTCATACTATGACCAGCATTTTCTCTTGCTATCCAAACCCCCTTTTTATGAATCATTTCCTTATTATAATCATTTATAATAGAGAATATTTGGAAATGGTCAAAATCTTTAACAATGGGTGAGTATAATTAAATATCGTGCAGCCAAAATGGAACTTTCAAAAAAATGTTAATGGCAAGGAAAATACTCTGCAATGATATAATGAGTGAAAAAGTCAGAGAACAGAACTGAAAATTCCATGTGGCTTCCATTTAGTACTCCCATCTCCCAGGGGTAGAGAGCAAGAGAAGAGAAGGGAGAGGAAAGAAAGACCATATGTAAGTGTTAACAATAATTATCTCTGGACTATGGCATATGAGAATTTTAATTTTCTAAGCTTTATTTCAGATGTTTTTATTAACAAAATTTACTCTCCATTCAATGTGCATTTTTTTACGTCTGTATTCATGCACCTATCAGCATACACTACAGCAATTTCAGCATGTCACATTTTCCATAAAACAGGGATTTCCTTGGGGAAGGGTCTTGTTTATTTGTATTTCCAGCACATAGTGCTTAACAAATGCTTCTTCAATGTAAAACCTCAAGCAACATTGAAAATAACCTCACAATACAATGAACATCCAACTATCATAGTACTCATCCCCTAGATTTTCCAAGTATTAACATTTGTCAGATTTATTATCTGTTTATCATTGCTGATGTCATGACACATCACCTGTTGTGTACTACTATGTAGTACTGTTACGTTATGTTCAAATGTCCCCAATTGTCTAAATAATAGCATTAACATTTATAGCTTTTAAAAAAAAAATCCAGGGCAAAACAAGGACCAGACAGGCATTGCATTTAGATCATGAGTTCCTCTAGCTTTTATTCTAGGAGTATTCTGTTTTTGTTTTTCTTATTTTTCTTTGACTTTCATGAGACTGACATTTTTGAAGCATTTGGGCCAGGTGTTTGATAGAATGTCCCACAGTTTCAATTTGTCTGATTGTTTCCTCATGATTAGAATCAGTTGAAATATTTTTGCCAAAAATATTACAATGATGATATAATGTCTTTCTCAAATGACATTACTGGAAAGTACATAATATCATTTTGTCCTATTTATGTTCTTATTTTCTTTTAAAAAGTTCATTTATTTATTTTAATTCACAAATAAAAATTGTGTGGTTATGGTATACAACATGATGTTTTGGTATATGCATACATTGTGAAATGGCAAATTCAAGCTATTTAGCATATGAATTATCTCACATACTTATTTTCTTATGGTGAGGACACAAAATTTACTCTCTTAGCACATTTCTTGTTTATTTATTTGTTTATTTATTTTTGAGATGGAATCTTGCTCTGTTGCCCAGGCTGGAGTGCAGTGGTGCGATCTCAGCTCACTGCAACCTCCACCTCCTGGGTTCAAGCAATTCTCCTGCCTCAGCCTCCCAAGTAGCTGGGATTACAGGCATACACCATCATGCCTGGCTAATTTTTGTATTTTTAGTAAGAGGGGTTTCACCATGTTGGCCAGGCTGGTCTCGAACTCCTGACCTCAAATGATCTGCCCACCTTGGCCTCCCAAAGGGCTGGGATCACAGGTGTGAGCCACTGCTCCCAGCAGCACATTTCAAATATACAATATATTGTTATTAACTGCAGTCACCATGATGTGCTATTTTTTATAGATCTCTTGAATTTATTCCTCCTGTCTAAATGAAATTTTGTGTCCTTTGATAAACATCTCCCCAGTTCCCTTATTCCCAAGTCTGGTAATCACCATTTTACCCCTTGTTCTGATAAGGTTTCACTTTTTCATATTTCACAGATGGGATCATATGGCATTTATCTTTCTGAACCTGAATTATTTCACCTAACTTATGTCCTCCAGGTTCATCCATGTTGTCACAAATGACATATATTTTTTTCTAATATAAGTATTTCAAGTGCTATAATTCCTTTCAACTACCATCGTAGCTATGTTCTACAAATTTGCATAAGTAAATTCATTTTCATTCAGTCCTAAATATCAGCTTCCATTGTGGTTACCTTTTGAAATCATAAATTATATAGATATGTGTTTTGACATCTCAAACAAAAGTTTCCCCTTTGTTTTTATCACCCAGATCCTCTGATAATATTTCTGAGCCATTTGAGAATAAGTTGCAGACATTATACCATGTTATCTCTTAATGTTTCCATGTTTGTTTCGTGTATACAAGGACAATCTACTACGAAATCACACTAGGACCAGGAAATTAGCATTGTAAATTACCGTCTAATCCATAGGCCCCATTCAAATTTTACCGATCGTCCAATGATGTCCATCATAGGTCCTAGATGTAATCCAGGATCACATGACACATTTAGTTGACATGCTTTTTTAGATCCCTTCAGTCTGAAACATTTCCTGTCTTTCTCTTTTCTGCTCTTGTTACTTTTGAAGAGTTACTTTGTAGAAAGTCCCCCAAATTGGTTTTGTCTGATTTCTCATGATTTGTGCATTTTTGACAGAAATACCACATAAATGATGTGGTCTCCTCAGTGCATCATATCAAGACCCACAAGGTATCAATTTGTCCTTTATCTGATGATGTTAACTTTGAAAAGTTGGTTAAGATGGTGTCTTCCAGTTTTCTCTACTTGAAAATTGGTTAAATATGTTGTCGTTATTAATTAATAAGTAATTAACAAAACACTCTGAGGCAATGTGAATATCCTGTTCCTCATCATACTTCACTGATATGATTTGGCTGTGCCCCCACCCAAATCTCATCTTGAATTGTGGCTCCCATAATCTCCACGTGTTGCAGGAGGGACCTGGTGGGAGGTAATTAAGCCATGGGGGCAGTTTTTCTTGTGCTGTTCTCATGATAGTGAATAAGTCTCATGAGATCTGATAGTTTTATAAAGGGGAGTTCTCCTGCACATGGTCTTTTTCTTGCCACCATGTAAGACATGCCTTTGCTCCTCTTTTGCTTTCCATCATGATTGTCAGGCCTCCCCAGCCATGTGGAACTGTGTGTCAATTAAACCTCTTTCCTTTATAAATTACCCAGTCTTGGGTATGTCTTTATTAGCAGCATGAGAACAGACTAATACATTCACCCATCAGTTTTAGTATTTTTTTTATTATTCTTGCCTGAATATGGACTGTGACATTCGACAACACTGTTGAGATTATGCTTTGTGCCAGTGAACCTAATTAGTTAGTTAACCTCATTATAGATTCATGGCTTTCTACTTTACTCAAAGAGTTTTCATCCATTACCATCATTATTTATTTGTTTGTTTTGGACCTCACTTCCTGATGCCATCTCTTCTAGTTTCCTCTTCTGCCTCAAGCACATCTCCACTATTCTAGCTGTTGGAGAGCAGCATGAGGCCTCTGTGCTTAAGAGGCTGAAGCTCTGCCAGAGCTGCTTGAGGAGGACAGCTGTGGTTTGGTCCTTTTAGAGTTGTCTGTCCTACCCTATCATACACCAGCTACTCAGGGAAATTGAAGTCAGATTTCACCCCCTTTATTTTGCTGCTTGAATTGTCTCACCCTTGGCCAGTGAAGCCCCTTCCAACTGGTTTCTGTGTCCTTTTGATATGTCCCCACTATTCTTTGCTCTTTCCTTATTCTCTCGCCCAACAAGGCATGCCTGCTCTATCCCTGGGATCAGCCATTTCTCCAAGGACCCCCTTGGAGAAGAACAAGGTTCCTTCTAGTGGAATTATTTCTAGAAAACTAGATCTAGGCACTAGGTATGCTTGTTGCTAAAGTGATTTCTTTACTTCTTGGACTTCTCAGGGTATTGAGTTATGAAATCTATGTGTACATATTTGGACATACAGCTGTATGTACAACCACACATACATACGTTTATTCTTGTTTCTATTTTTTTGGTTGTTTCCTTTGGCTTTTTTTGTTGTTGTTGTTGTTGTTGTTGTTGCTGTTTTTGTTTTTTAAGATAAGGTCTCACTCTGTCGCCCAGTGCAGTGGCATGATCACAGCTCACTGCAGTCTCAACTTCCTGGCCTCAAACTATCCTCCCAGGCTCAAATGATCCTCCCACCTCAGCCTCCTGAATAGCTGGGACTGTAGATGTGCACCGCCACACCCTGCTAACTTTCAAATATTTTGTAGATGCAAGGTCTTGCCATGTTGCACAGGCTGGTCTTGAACTCCTGAGCTCAACAAATCTACCTGCTTTGGCCTCCCAAAGTGCTGGGATTACAGGCATGAGTCACAGTGCCCGACCTTGTTTCTGTTATTTTATCTATTTCTATATCCATATCTATCTATACTTTAAGCTATCAATTTGTTTGAAACAATGAGTTTACACAGATATCTCCAGTTCCAATCCAACAGCACAGGATTAATTCCAGCATTTCCTTTTTCTATATTAGTACTCCTTTTTCCTTTGCTCCCATTATTTCCAATTTTCTTTATACGTAACCAAATTCCTGGGCCTTCCTATTTGAAGTATCTCAGCCTGATGAAGAAGGAAGAAGAAGAAAACAAAGAGGACAACATAGGAAAGAAGAAGCAGAAAAGTCCATTTAGAAAACATAGCTTCAGGCACACCAAGCCTGGCACGTGAAGAAAGCTCTGTCAAGATGTATTAGTCTGTTCTCATGTTGCTAATAAATACATATCTGAAACTGGGTAATTTAAAAACGAAAGACATTTAATTGACTCGCAGTTCCACGTGGCTGGAGAGGCCTCACAATCACAGCAGAAGAGCAAGGGATGTCTTATATTGTGGCAGGCAAGAGAGAGCTTGGGCAGGGGAAATCCCCTTTATAAAACCATCAGAACTCGTGAGGCTTATTCATTATCACCAGAACAGCACAGGAAAGACCTGCCCCCCATGATTCAATTAACTCCCACTGGGTCCCTCCCGTGACACATCAGAATTGTGGGAGCTAGAACTCAAGATGAGATCTGGGTGGGGACACAGCCAAAACATATCAAAGGAGAAGAGGAAGAAGGAATCTCTCCAGTTATTGTTAATATTAATTATTGTCACTCGATTTAGGTGTCTACTATCTTTTTCCAGTTGTAAAGGAAATGTTTATTCCCGAATAGTTTATAATGAATGTGTGGTTGATTCTTTGACAGTAAATATCTCATTCTCCAACAGTATTTTAACCACTCAATAGTTTTAGCATCTATTAATGATACTTTTCTGAATGATATTATGTTGGTGTCTGGAAAATGGTGATTTGCTAATTCTATCATCTTTTCTATGTTCGTTATCTAACATTCTTCTCTGAAGAGTAGCTTCACTTTCTCCCTTTTTTTCTTTTTTAGTATCACTATAAACTCATGAATTATTTTTATAATCTGGGTATACAAAGAGGAATCACACCCAGAGCCCACATTCCAGTGGTTCGCAGTTTAGTAAAAGAGAAAGATGTAAACAAGTAATTGCAGGAATGTGATAAAACTCACAAGTCATTCAGGAAGAACCAAAGTATCTGTAAACATTAACTAGAAAGCCACTTGTTCTGTTCAACATCAATTTCAGAAGTTATTTCCCACCAAATCTTCTAGGTTGAGAATACAGTACTTATTTAATGGCTGTAGTTCCTGTGTACCAATATATTGTCAATAAAAGAGATATCTGAGGGGAGCCCTTAATTTGGTTTGAACAACTGTTATTCTATTTGTGCACTGAGTAACACATTTTGTAACTTTAAACGGACTCAATGATGTATTTTAAAAAGAATGTGTAGGTCATGGCTAATGTTGTTGCTGTCTGAGAGAGATGTCTATATTTTATGAGAACAACAGTCCAAAGGATTATCATGTTTTGCATATTTTCCCCCACAAATGTCTCCATTTTTCTGAGAGGCTCATAAGTTCAACTATATTTCATCACCAATCAGGAAACCAGACAAAGCTCAGACTATGAAATCCATTGGCTTTGTTTAGGTTTATTTTAAACCTCAGTGCACTCATATTTTTGCTTTCATTTAGCTTTTCACCAGTGAGTTCACAAAGTACTGTATGCATCTGTTTGAAGATGGGCAGAAATCTTGTGACCATCTCACTGCCTGTAAGTTTCCCTGCATACAGGTGTCCTAGTGGTGAAGGACAAGTGCTTCAGTCCTGGTTTCACCTTTTAAGACGCAGCACATTATTCAACCTCACTAAACCTCAGTATACTTATGTGAAAATGTCTGTCTTGTACAGGTTACTGGGTTGATTGAGTGAGGTAACATATATTAAGTTGATTTATCATTGCCAGTAATTAATCAAGCAATGGCCACTGTTACTATCCAAATAGCACAAAAACAAAACCAGACTTTGAGCCATTGGTCAGGATACGCTTGATGATTTTTCCACTAGAATTATTTATTTATATATTTATAGTCAGTCGGTACTTTTCTAAAATATGCAATTCTCTATCATTCTATGTGATACCTTAATTAAGTGATAACATATCACATCCTATGTGATATCTTTTTTTTTTTTTTTGAGACAGAGTTTGGCTCTTGTTGCCCAACCTGGAGTGCAACGGCGCGATCTCAGCTCACTGCAACCTCCACCTCCCGGGTTCAAGCAATTCTCCTGCCTCAGCCTCCTGAATAGCTGGGATTACAGGTGCACGCCACCATGCCCAGCTAATTTTTTGTATTTTTAGTAGAAACAGGATTTCACCTGTTAGCCCTAGTCCTGAACTCCTGACCTCAGATGATCTGCCCTCCTCAGCCTCCCAAAGTGCTGGGATTATAGATGTGAGCCACCACACCCAGCCCTCTATGTGATATCTTAAGTGGGGAAATTTGAGTACCATTTTGGTATTCTAGGTTGAATTATTTCACATTTATGTTAATTCATTTCCTACTACCTTTAACCACTGTGCTGTTAGGACACAGTAGTAGCTCTTATCTTTTGATATTTGTGATCTATGCCTCTTTGTAGCTAAATTCACATTATTTATTTAAAACCCAACTGTTTTTTGAAAATTTCCCTTGTGCCCTCATTATCACACTAACTAAACCTCACTAGACAGTAACGTAAATCTCTTTAGCAACAAGCTGATGCTCAACAGCTTGAGAAAATATGCAGCCATTCTACAGAACTCATTATAGATTAAGACAAAAGACTTCTTCATTGTAATTTCAGCAGACAAGTGACTATAATGTCACAGTGGTAAAAATGCTTCATTTTTGCATGCTTTCTAGAAAAACTGAGATAAAATCTCACAATCACAACTCATGTATTTTAGAATTTAAATTTCAAGGTATTTTTTCTCTCTGAAAGCTGATGTCATGAATTTTCTTATGACTTTGTGGCAAAAGTTATCTTGTGATAAATAATTGTCATAGGAACTCTTTTATTATGTCTACAATGTTAAAATATCAATTGGATGCCTCACTGAAATATGTAATCATTTTATGAGTCTTTTAACATGTTGACATTTTAACACTATTCTGTTTTAATGATATCAACAAATTATACCAGATTCGAGAAGATTAAATAACAAAAAAAGGGAAATAGCATTGTTTCTCTTAATATGATCAATCATAATAATGATAATATTAACAGAATAGTGCATAAATAAAATGTAAACACTTTAAGAGTCTAATGACTTTAGACAGATATTTAAGGCTTCAATCTGTCAAGGGAGATGACGAAACCTCCAAGGTTCATGCGTTTTTCACAGAGAGGGAGAGCCTGGTTTCTCTCTCTCTTTAGTCCCACAGAGGAAGATGAGAAACAGAGCTAACGCTTCTTTCATCTTTTTTCCCGTTTTTCCCTTTATTCCAGTCCCAAGAGGAAAATTTCAGAGCTGGCATGTCCATTATGCAAGTAACAGATTTCAAAAGAAGGATTTTGAGGCTGGGTGCAGTGGCTCATGCCTGTAATCCTAGCACTTTGGGAGGCCGAGGCACGTGGATCACTTGAGGTCAGGAGTTCAAGAATAGCCTGGCCAACATGGTGAAACCCTGTCTCTACTAAAGATACAAAAAAAATTAGCTGGGCATTGTGGTGGACGCCTGTAATCCTAGCTACTCGGAAGGCTGAGGTTGGAGAATTGCTCGAACCCAAGAGGCGGAGTTTACAGTGAGCTGAGATTACGCCACTGCACACCCCATCCAGCCTGGGCAATAGAACGAGACTCCATCTCAAAAAAAAGAAGAATCTTAAAGAATGATAGAACATGTACGTGGAAGAGGAAGATAGAAACAAAGGAAGTGGGAGAACTTAAGGCTTAGTAAGCTGTGCAGAAAAAAATACCACTGAAATGGGTATGGGAAGAGACAAAGAGCATTCAGGAGGAAAAATGGCTGAGAAAAAGAGGGAAGGACAATAGGGAATGGAGATGTTTAGAAATCACCATAGAAAATAACAAACATCGAGTGGAAAACTTTCCTTTTCCCCAAATGACTTGCTCAAATTCATTCTGTTTTCTTGTTTGTTTGTTTTTGAGATGTCTGATGCCCAGGCTGGAGTGCAATGGCGCAATCTCAGCTCACTGCAACCTCCACCTCCAGGGTTCAAGTGATTCTCCTGCCTCAGCCTCCCGAGTAGCTAGGATTACAGGCACACACCACCACGCCCAGCTAATTTTTGTATTTTTAGTAGAGACAGGGTTTCACCATGTTGGTCAGGCTGGTCAGGAACTCCTGACATTGTGATCTGCCTGCATTGGCCTCCCAAAGTGCTGGGATTACAGGCATGAGCCACCGTGCCCGGCCAAGCTCATTCTTTAGCAGGCACTGGAAAGCTGGGAAAAAGCTGTTGGCCACATACTCAGAAGAATCAAGCTCCTCAGCAAGCTACTCATAAAAAGTATCTGTCTCAACCTGTTCACCTTCACCTCTCACCTGGTCTAGAATTTTAACCTCTTCTCTCATTCCGTTGGATGGCAAACCAAAGTATCATTAAAAAACCATCATTAAGACTTTCTGAGATAGGGAAGAGGCCCTGAAGGTTATTTTAGCGTAGCACAATGGAATTTATCAGATTCACTGGTACTATTTGAAAATACCAAGAACCTGATATGGTCCACAATAAAGTGTTTGCACTGAGGGAATTACAGAAACAGGAAAGATTGTAACTCAACGATTGTACTCCTAAGGCTGCCTTCTAAGTAGGAGTCTCTAGAAAGCACCACACCTAGGAAAGTAGGCCCTGGGATCTGATTCAGGAAGCACACTCTTAGAGAGGGCAAGAGTAACCAAAGTGAAGACTATGGAAAAGCAAGAAGTACAGATTTCTTTTTTTTTTTTTCAGACAGAGTTTCGCTCTTGTTGCCCAGGCTGGAGTGCAATGGCACCATCTCAGCTCACTGCAACCTCTGCCTCCCAGGTTCAAACGATTCTCCTGCCTCAGCCTCCCAAGTAGCTGAGATTACAGGCATGTGCCACCATGCCCAGCTAATTTTGTATTTTTAGTAGAGACAGGGTTTCACTATGTTGGTCAGGCTGGTCTCGAACTCCTGACATCAGGTGATCCACCCGTCTCAGCCTCCCAAAGTGCTGGGATTACAGGTGTGAGCCACTGCTCCTGGCCACTTTTTAAAAATATCTGTTTTACATAGGGCTTACTTTGGTTTGATGTCTGTTGACAGCCAGGACTAGAATGGGCCTGGATGGGGTTCCTCAGTGTCTTGAGCAGACTTGCATGAAAAGTCAGGGATTACACTGTTCTTCCTCCTAAAATTGGCTGTCTGGAATAGCATGGTGGCACCCTTAAGAGTCCCGAGTTCAATTTTGGGACTAATGCTTTGAGATTACGTACTCGTTGAATAGTCTCTGAGAACTGATTATGAGAAGGTAACTGATTGGGTCTAACCTAAACTCAGAGGTGATCATTTGGGTCACAGTTGACTAGCAATTGAAACTTAGGGCAGAGAGTTAGTGAATTCTAAAAGGTAGTCTAGTACTTTTGAAAATGAGGGCACTTGTTTTAATCTACATTTTGGGCTGGAATCCTCTGGAAGGACATTTATAGGGGAAAAAATGGAGCTTGATTAATAAGATTTAGATAGGTGGAGAACAGAGTAAAGACAATCACTGATTCATTTACTTATTCCTTCAAGAAATATTTACGAAACTGCATCACAGATAAAGTTCCATGGCCTCAATGCTTTATAGTTTTTCTTTTTTCTTTTCTTTTTTTTTTTTTTTGGAGACAGTGTTGCGCTCTGTAGCCCAGGCTGGAGTGCAGTGGCGCGATCTCAGCTCACTGCAACCTCCGTCTCTTGGATTCAAGCAATTCTTCTGCCTCAGCCTCCTGAGTAGCTGGGACTACAGGCATACGCCACCACAGCCAGCTAATTTTTTGTATTTTAGTAGAGATGGGATGTCAGCATGTTGCCCAGGCTGGTCTCGAACTCCTGAGCTCAGGCAATCCGCCTGCCTCGGCTTCCCAAAGTGCTGGGATTACAAGCGTGAGCCACTGCGCCTGGCCACTTTATATTTTTAATACAGTAAAAGAGTTAAAATGTCAGTGTGGGAAGACAAAAAAATCAGCATATAATTTAGTCCTTAGAAGTATTATTTCGTTTGTTTTGTATTTTGAAGGCTCAACGACACTTTAATTTGGTCTAAATTCCTTTGCCTACCAATTTGAACGACAAAGAAAGTTCACTTCCTTCCCAAAGAAGCTGAGATTTTAATTAAGTACACATTATTTACTGGACTTCAGGGTCCCAAATAAACACTGGGTGAGTTTTTTTTTCTAAAGGTTAGTGTGTTCTCAAGGGTTTATAACAACTTTTCCTGACTAGTTTCATTTCAGTCTGGATTGCAAAACTGCTTCTTGACACACGCTTTGAAAAGGAACAAACATTTAATCCTCTAATAATATTGAATGAGCATTGATCTTTTCTTCTTTTTTTCTTTTTTTTTTTTTGAGACGAAATCTCGCTCCGTTGCCCAGGCTAGAGTGCAGTGGCACAAACTCGGCTTACTGCAGCCTCCGCCTCCCCAGTTCAAGCAATTCTCCTGCCTCTTATACCAAAAAAAAAAAAAAAAAGGAACAAAAAACATACCACCTGTTGAGTGCATATGAAGTAGCAAACAGCATTTTTTTAAGCATCTCTGCAAAACATTACTATGAGGTGACATTGTCATCTACAGATGCAACTCAATCAAAAACAGCAAGTCTGAGGTATAAAATACCCAAGTAGGATTTGACATAATGTCCATTGATTGCCAATCTATGTGCTATCCACTAGGCAACATAGTATCTCCTTATTTAAATATAACAATAAATATAAAGAATAATTTAATGTTAAGAAAAAATAAGTAAATCCATCTTTTGAATGATCACCTTTATTGTAATATTCCCTTCTTCTGATAGAAAGTTAATGGTTAGAAACCTGCTAAAGATCAAGGTTGAGAGCTTGTGATGTTGGATGCTTGGGGAAAGAAGGAAGAATAAAATCATTTGAGGCTAACTATAGCCTGCATGGAAGCCCTAGAAGCATTATCCATCTGTGATTAAGGAAGAGGAATTTTCTTGAATTCTTTTTTTATTTTAATTTTTTTTTTTAGGAGACAGGGTTTCATTCTGTTGTCCAGGCTGGAGTACAGTGGCGTGATGACAGCTCACTGCAGTCTTGGCTTCCTGGGCTCAAGTAATCCTCCTACCTCAGCCTCCCAACTAGCTAGGACTGCAGAGGTGCACCACCACACCTGGCTAATTTTTAAAAATTTTTCGTAGATGAGAGGTCTCACTATGTTGCCCAGGATGGTCTCCAACAGCTGGCCTCGAGCCATCCTCCCACCCTGTCTTCTCAAGGTGTTGGGATTATAGGTATGAGCCATTGCACCCAGCCTTGAATTCTTTTGGCCTGTTATTATTCAGGAATTCACACAGAAGCCTAGGCTGGGCACCTTAAAAATTTCTGAAACAAACAATCTTTGTTTTTTCTTTCTTAACAAAGTAATCACTGAAATGTTAAGAACTCTTTCAGGTAATGTTTATGTTTATTGATCAATGTTTTCCCTTGGCAGAAGATTGTTATGCCTGCTCTTAAGCACCAACTACTTGAGGCCAGAGAGCCTAATGTTTACCCAGCTCCTGGGCAGGCTGAGTCTCAACTGTCATTGAACATGTGGCTTCATTAAACCATGTCTAACATTTCCCTCTCCTACCTCTTTTCTCAGAAGACAGTCTAGTGGCCCAGTGTGTGGCCAAATTGAATTGCAAGCAATAGGGAGAAAAAGCCAAATTTCTTTTCACTTCCCTTTACTTGAGCTTTAGATTTCTTATTTTGTACTTATACCCTAACAATAATAATTTTATTAACATTATTAACAGACATTTATCTAAAGTGTATTATATGCCAGGTACCATGCTGTTATTTCATTATTTATTCATCAAATAATGATTACCAGCTGGGTACAGTTGCTCACACCTGTAATCCCAGTGGGTTGAGAGTCCAAGGTGGGAGGATCATTTGAAACCAGGAGTTTGAGACCAGCCTGGGCTACATAGGGAGACCCTGTCTGTACAAAAAAATTAAAATTAAAAAAAATACTGCTGAAGTATTAGAGTTATCCTTATTTTATAGACAAGTAAACTGAGCTAAAGGAAGTTAAGTAACTTGCCTGATGTCATCCGAGTTAAGTAAGAAGCAGAGTTAAATTTTGAACACAAACTTTTTCTGACTCCTCTTGAACGCCAGTCCTTAATTGCTACATTACATAATATAACATAATATATACAAAATTTCTTTTAAATTGTGTGTTAGTGGCCAGTAGTTTTCAAATAACTATTTTTGTTATTTTCTTTCTTTCTTTCAAGAGATATGGTCTCATTCTGTCCCCCAGGCTGGAGTGCAGTGGCACAATAATAGCTCACTGCAGTCTTGAACTCCTGGGTACAAGCAATCTTTCTGCCTTAGTATCCTGAGTAGTTGGGACTACAGGCATGGACCACCAACCCCAGCTAATTAAAAACAATTTTTTTTTTGTAGAGATGGGGTCTTACCTTGTTGCCCAGGATGGTCTCCAACTCCTGGCCTCTAGTGATCCTTCTGCCTCAGCCTCCCAAAGTGCTGGGATTACAGACGTAAGCCACTGTGTCCAACCTATTATTTTCAATAAGAGCAGTGTATGAACTAAATATTTCTCACTTTCTCCTTAAATTAATACTTCTGTGTATATATATATATATATATATATATATTTTTTTTTTTTTTTTTTTTTGAAAAGTCAGACCTGGCTGGGTATGGTAGCTCGCACCTGTAATCCCAGCATTTGGGAGGCCAAGGTGGGTGGATCGCTTGAGGTCAGGAGTAAGAGACCAGCCTGGCCAACATGGTGAAACCCTGTCTCTACTAAAATTACAAAAAATTAGCCGGGTGTGGTGGCGCACACCTGTAATCCCAGCTTCTCAGGAGGCTGAGACAGGAGACTCGCTTGAACCCAGGAGGCAGAGGTTGCAGTGAGCCGAGATGGTGCCACTGCACTCCAGCCTGGGCAACAAGAGCAAAACTCCATTTCAAAAAAAAAAAAAAAAAAGTCAGACCTAAAGTAAGTGTTATACCAAAATATACAAAAATTATCCCATTTAATTCTTATAACAATTTTAAAAGGCTCAATGCAGTTATATAACTTGCCAAAATGCTCAAATTGATTCTAAGCAGCTGAGATGAATTTGAACCCAAGCTATGTGAGCCCATAGCTTGGGTTGGTAACTGCCAAATTATGCCACAGAAACTCACCTATGTGACAAAATCATAACCAGGTCAGGCATTCAGCTCAGTGGCAAGTGGTGGCCCCTCATTAGCTATAATATTCCCATTTGGTTTTTCAGCTTTTCAAAGTCCAGATCTTTATATTCAGCTGGTGCTCAAGTGTGAAAACTTGCCTGATAAACTCAGTCACCAGAGACCTGAAGATTTTAAGTTCTTTAAATCTACTTTTCTAAATTGGATGGCTGCATGGCTACAATTCCTAAAACCCGATGTAAGACTTCAGTCTAATATAACTTTGTAGATTAATGAAGTCTACTAGGATCTTCATCTTTGCTTTTGAGAAATCATGAATTGAGAATCTGTACTGAATTTTATAGTTGAAGATAACGATTAGGATAATTTAGTTGCAAATAAAGCTTATTGGCTGGGCACAGTGGCTTACCTGTAATCCTAGCACTTTGAGAGGCCAAGGCAGGTGGATTACCTGAGGTCAGGAGTTCAAGATCAGCCTGGCCAACGTGGTGAAACCCCTTCTCTACTAAAAATACAAAAATTAGCTGGGCATGGTGGCGGGTACCTGTAGTCCCAGCTACTCGGGAGGCTGAGGCAGGAGAATCACTTGAACCCGGGAGGCGGAGGTTGCAGTGAGCCAAGATCAGGCCACTGTACTCCAGCCTGGGCAACAGAGCGAAACTCTGTTTCAAAAAAAAAAAAGAAAAGAAAAAAAGAAAAAGAAGCTTATTTTCTGTTCTGCAATGAAGTGGTTATGGTCCTGCCTGCGTATCTCATCTTAATCACTTAATACCTGTATAGATTTAGGCAAGTTGATTAAACTCTCTGAGCTTCAGTTTTCTTTTCTTTTATTATTATTTTTTCCCCGTTGGATAATAATGCCTGTCTGCCTATATTATAGGCTTTGGGAAGAATTAATGAGCATACATAAAATGAATGATTGATATGATTGACGATATGCTTATTGTGGGGTCTTGAACAGAGTAAGTGTTCAAGTAATGCCAACTCTTATTATTTTACCTAAATTGTCAAGATATTCACTTTGACTCTTCCCCTGTCTATAGTTTGTATGCTGTTAAAGCAAGCTTTGAACATGAGCTAGAGTTCAACAAACAGTCAAATCTGAAAGAATAAGGATAGATTTTAAAATTTAATGTTTATGTCCGGGCATGGTGACTCAGGCCTGTAATCCCAGAACTTTGGGAGGCCAAGTCAGGCGGATCACCTGAGGTCAGGAGTTCGAGTCCAGCCTGACCAACATGGAGAAACCCTGTCTCTACTAAAGATACAAAATTAGCTGGGCATGATGGTGCATGCCTGTAATCCCAGCTACTCGGGAGGCTGAGGCAGGAAAATCGCTTGAAACCAGGAGGCGGAGATTGCAGTGAGCCAAGATCGTGCCATTGCACTCCAGCCTGGGCAACAAGAGCGAAACTCCATCTCAAAAAATAAAAAATAAAAAAATAAAATTTAATGTTTATTTATTAGATTTACTGTTTATAATTCTTCTTTATAGTTTGTCCCTTTTTATTTCACCTAAAATTTGATTTGGCATTAACAACATAGTGTAGTTTGGAACAAACCTTGCTAGATACTTAGGTATACAAAATGAGAAAATAATCTGGCTTTAATCCTTGCAAATAAAAAGCAAGCAAAGGTAAATATTCTCAACCTCCTCGGAGTAACTTAGGCTTATGAATCATCAAGTGTAGATAATGAGAGTTTCTGTTTGAAATAAAACAGTATCGTTAATTACATCTCTTCTATCAGTTTTTTAACTTCCCAAAAGTATCTGATCTATTCATTTATTTTTCCTGATTATAGCATATGCTTTATTTTTTGCCGATTTAAATACAGTAATTTATACTGCATGCAGAAATGTTTTTAGATTGTTTAATATACTGCAACTTCATGAGCCCCATGGGCTAGAGTGAAGCTATATGAAAAACAGTAAAATCCCAGTGTTCTGTATTTGCAAAAGAGAGATGTAGGTGGTTGCGTGTTCCCTGATTGATTTAGCATATGTCTGACCGCTTAAAGCACTTTTCAAATTATTGTTGCTCCAAATTCATATCCAGATGCTTTTATAAATTGTGTGGGTTACAATCCATCTAGTTCAAAGCCTCTGGAATGGATAATCCAATCCATTTTCTGAGAGAATTAGAAAGAAAGTGTAGTGAAAAATGTATATTTTTAGCAAAATATTCTAAACAAAGTAAGTTTTTATTAACATTTCCCATAAAATCTATTAAATTTGCAGGAAACAGTAACAACAACCTTGTAACCCCGTATTCACTGCATTCTATGCATTTACCTCCAGCCAGCCATCTCACAAAGGTAATCTAATCCACTGACCATAAAGAGAACTAAGTAAGAGACTGGAGATAGAATCAGTGAAAAATATTTATTGAGCAGCTTTTACTAAATGAGGATCTGGAAATGAATAAGATCCAATATCTCCCTCAAAAGCTTACTTACAGTCAACACAAATCCATCCAACCACTTGAGAAAAATTCTTCTTTATTATGAATAAGTCAGTATATCTTTAAGTAATCAAATGGATGCTACTAGATGGGTGTACATTAAAGATATTTTTACTCTGCTTGCACTCTCTCTTTAAAGATCTTTATCAAACATATTTAGAAAATAAAACAATATAGAAAATTATAAAGTATAAAATCATAGCTTCCAAAGACACTGTGTATCACAATCAAAAATGAAAATCATGATGTTTGTCTTCTTAAACTCATGTCATTTATCTGTTTTTTGTGTGTTTTCAATGTTTAAACATTTTAAATTCCTCCCTTCTAGAGATCTATTTTTTAACAGGTCGTCTCCTTGTGCTTTAATCATTATATGCCTTGAGCTAATTAAGGTCCAAAGGTTAATGTTATCCAAAGTTATTGTTGATTCTCTGAAATAATTTACTTAAAATATTTCTGAAGACGAACATTCCACAAGACATATGCATTGCATTAATAGGCATTGTTTCACAGAACAAAGTCTAACCAGTTACCATTTCTTATTTTAGAATCCTGATGGAACCTAGCGACTTATATAAAGTTGTCTGCTCAGCCTCAGCTGTGGGCTGCAACATAACTAACTAATGCTATGTGCCAAATACTGTCTTACTTGTTTAATGACCATATTTCATCTTTTAAATGACCATTCGATAGCAAAGAACATTAAGTCATACGAAAAAGCCTTTTACACTGGGTAGAGGTTTCTAAGCCTTCTAAAAATAAAGACTAGTCTAGGGTAGCGTCATATTTTTAATGACCTGAGTTTGTTTTATTACACAGCTCAGCTGTTAATACTGCCAATGAGTCTCTGTTTCAAAACTGTGTCAATCTTTCAGCACCAAAATGAGGGCATATGTCCTTCACAATGTAGCTGTTTTATGAAAGGGTGGGGGGAGAAATTCTTTCTGATTTAGCTGTACCAGCAAATTTTGTTTCTAGTTGTTATAGCTGCATCATGCATATAAACTTTTTGATGCTTTGGAGTTTTCTGTTTGGCTGAGAGTGTATTGGGAGGCAATAGAAATGTGTGTAGCTTAATTTATTGGACAGGAAATTCTGATGCATTACAAAATACTCAGAGTTGTTTGTTTTGCAGATAGCGAACATAATTTAACTGAAAAACTTTGGTAATCTTTTTGTCAAATTAAACCATGGTTGTTTTGGTTTTGTTTTACAATTCTTTGTCTTTAGCCGTATTGTAATATGAGAGGCCTTACAAGTGATAGCTTTCCAGGAAGCATCTTTCTTACCCAAATTTCTGCTCCTCGGGACTCAGTTCAGAGGGTGTCTGAAATCCTATAGTTCCCTTGTCAGTTTCATGCATTCTTTTGTCTCTATTAAGATATTAATAACTCGAGGCTGATTGACATATTAAGTCTTATCAGGCAGCTGGTACACTCTGGAGTCCTACTGTGAGTCTGGATACCTAAATTCATGGATAAAATCTTTTGCTTTCTTCTAACGAGAAAAATAATAGACCAAGAATGAGCCTACTCATAAAGTATAGTGGGAGATGCAACTGTAGGGAAATTAAAACACTTTTGCTTGGAACTGACCCTATGTTTTGTTTAAAATGCTTGTTTCATTGAAAATGCACTTACTTATTTAGCATTTAGAAAATACATATGGCCACATTATAAACACAGTATTTTTAAATTCTCTGTTTTAGAGCAATTTTGCAGAATATAACTGTTAACCAGCCTCAAAGATGGCCCCCAACAATCCCTATCTCCTAGAATTGACATCATTTCATAGTCTTCTCCTGCCCTGTACCAGGGCTAATTTACTGTGTGAGTAATAGAAGTGATGATATGCCATTTCTGAGATTAAGTTATGAAAGTCTTTGTGTCTTCTGTCTTGCTTGTTCTTTTGGATCATTTGCAATGGGGAAGCTAACGTTACGTTTTAAGCACCACCTTGGAGAAGTCCATGCAATAAGGAACTGAGGCCTCCAGCCAACAGCCACATGAGTGATCTGGGAAACAGTTCCTCTACCTCAGTCAAGCCTTCAGATGACTGCAGTCCCGATAGCATTTTTACTGCAACTTCATGACCCTGAGCTGCAGATTAGCCACTCCCAGATCTCTGATCCTCAGGACTCTGTGAGATAATAAACTCTTGTTGTTTTAAAACACTAAGTTGTGGAACAATTTGTTATGTGCTATAGATAACTCACACAATTACCTACACATCATTTACTGTGAAAAATCCATAGACTAAAATACCCATGAAACATTATAACGTAGCATAAAATTCCTGCCAAATAAAGAAGTATAAACTAGGTGTGGTAAAACTCAAATGGTTACAAAGGCCAGGCAAGTGGGGACCATGGGGAACTGAGGACCATTTTCTAGGTCTCTGTAAGGATAGAAACAGCTCCAGACATTTGTTGCCATGTGAGAATTTGGATTGCAGTGTTGCCAGATCTTTTGATTTTTCAAGGTAGTACACACAGGTTGGATTAATCTCTTCCCAAGCATCCATTGTACCCCAGATAATTAGTCCAAGCTGATCCTAGGATGTTTATCCTCCCTGCCAGAGAATGTTTATTGAACAAGTATGTGACCCAATTCTGGTCAACAGCATTAGAGGAAAAATCTCCAAGGAGGCTTCTGGGAAAGATTTCTTTGCTCCTAAAAAGGAGGTACAGAAATAACAAGTCTCTCTTCTTCCTCTAAACACAGGCTGTATCTGAATATGATGTCTTGCCATCTGCTGGCAGTATGAAGGTGAAGCTAACAGTAAGATGGGCAGGCAGAAAAAGACAAGGAGCCTGGGACCTCAAGAGCATAGTTAGTTAGACATTGAAGGAATTAACCCTGGGGAATTTGATGCTTCCTATTTTATGAGACCTATATGGTCCTTAAAAAACCTTATTGTAAGGCAGCTTGAGGTTTATTTTACTTGCAGCCAAAAGTATTCTAACAGTTACATAAGAGAAGCTAGAAATCAATAATTTTATGTGTGAGCTACTCATCTTAAAATCATGAATGAAATTTAATTTTTAAAATGAGTTGGAGCTGGGCACTGTGGCTTATGCCTGTAATCTTAGCACTTTGGGAGGTCGAGGCAAATGGATCACCTGAGGTTAGGAGCTCAAGAAAAGCCTGGCCAACATGGTGAAACCCATCTCTACTAAAAATACAAAATTAGCCAGGCGTGGTGGCTGGCACCTATAATCCCAGCTGCTTGGGAGGCTGAGGCAGGAGAATCACTTGAAGCCAGGAGGTGAAAGTTACAGTGAGCCGAGATCATGCCATTGTACTTGCGCCTGGACAAGAAGAGTGAAACTTGGTCTCAAAAAAATAAAAATAAAAAAAATAAAATGAGTTGGTAGCACATAAAACATATCTGGATGGCATATGCATTTTGCTGGCTTCTGGTTTGTGATGTCTTTTGTAGACACTACACTACCATATTATAAAAAAAAAAAAAAGGAAAAGACTCATTTGCACTTTACTTAAAAACCTCATTTGTTCAATGACTGTTCATTGGCTGCCAGTTAAGGACCAATCACTGTGGAGTGCATAATTCTTTCCATTAAAGAGCTTATAATGAAGACAGCTCTGGATTAATGTGATTATGATTGTGAAATTCTGTGTGTATAGCGTGCCAGGTTAACACATATTTTGAGAGCAGAATTTGGTTAGGGAAGATTTCACAGTTTGAACAGGGCTGTTGACAATTTTCAGGCTGACAAGAATTTAAGTCACGTTGTGCTTATTGTATAAGAACCAAATGTTATGTGGCTGTAAACAAGTTAATATAATCATAGTATGATATTTGAAACAAGAGGAACATTTTTATTCCCTTGAAATCTGCTGTGGTCAAATAATATCTAAAGTATTGTTTTTTCATTCTATGAGCTACAGTTTAATGAGGATATTGCTGCACTTGGACTTAACCAGAGAAGGGGTTCCAGCACAAGGCATCAAAATAAGAAGTGGTGGAAGGAAAAATAGTACATCTAGTCTAGAAAAAGCAGAAAAGCCCTGATAATTGTTTTCACATACTTAAATGATAGTCATTTGCTTAGTGTCCAACATAATATTTTTAATCTTGTAGAGTAGAATTGTTACCTCCATATTATGGACGGCAAACTATATGTTGAGAGGTTATCAGTAACTGATGGATTACTGGGAAGCTAGGATCCTGAAATCATGTTGTCACAGGGTGAACCCCAAAACTGGGAGGCCATGTGAGTTCTTGGCTTCATGTAGGAAGGAATTCAAGAGTGAGCCAACAGAGTAAAGTGAAAGCAAGTTTATTAAGAAAAGTAAAGGAATAACAGGGTGGCTATTGCACAGGTAGAGCAGCAGCATGGGCTGCTTAAGTATACTTATGGGTATTCCTGGATTATTCGCTAAACAAAGGGTGGGTTATTCCTGTGTTTTCTGGGAAATGGGTTGGGAGTGCCTGAAACTGAGGGTTTCTCCCCTTTTTAGACTACACAGGGTAACTTTTGGACATTGCAAACTATCATGGCACTGGTGGGAGTGTCTTTTAGCACGCTAATGCATTATAATTGGCGTATAATGAGCAGCCAGGATGACCAGAGGTTGCTTTCATCGCCATCTTGCTTTTGGTGGATTTTCACTGGCTTCTTTACCACATCTCATTTTATCAGCTGGGTCTTTGTGACCTGCATCTTATGGAGCCAGTCCTGCTGACCTCCCGTCTCATCCTGTAACTAAGAATGCCTAACCTCTAGGGAATGCAGGTCTCGTCCTCCAAGAAACCAGCCCCTATTCAAGATGGAGTTGCTCTGGTTTAAACACTTCTGACACGATCTTCATGCCTCTCCACTCCCAGTGAATTCCCCGGGAGACATCTATATGTAGAGGACAAGCTTAGCCAAATGCAAGCTTTTAAAATTAACTGGAATTTTGCCCCCAAACCCCAAAGCAGTTACTAGTATCTAGGCCAAATAGCTAAACAGCACCTTTTCCTACCTTTTACTACAACTGTTACCCAAACCTCAGCTTTATGGTTCTTATGATTCCAATGATAAAGTACAGAAAAACACAATAAGCAAAAGGAGAGAAAATAGGAAATTGATTACTTATGCTTATGCAGATTTATTTATTTTTATTTTTTATAGAGACAGGGTCTTGCTATGTTGCCTGGGCTGGTCTTGAATTCCTGGACACAAATGATCCTCCTACCTTGGCCTCCCAAAATGCTGGAATTACAGGCATGAGCCACTGCTCCCAGCCATATACAGACTTATTTATACCTCACATGATAATACTACTAATGGACCCTAGTAATGTGGACTAATTACTGCTCTTGGATCTGCCCACCCCCAAGTCAACACATCTCCTCTTTCTTGAGGATAGAGAGAAATGGGGAAGAAAAGAGTCTTTGGCATCCTCTGGAGGCCAAGAAGTTAATGCTTAATTTAACAGGGATTTGAACCCAGGTGGGGTGGATTCCACAACTGTTACTGCGCACTCAAATAACCTCTATTCCCCCAAATCAGTAGGAGGATAGAAACAGAATTACAGCTAGATAAAGTAGGTTTCTACCTGTAGGGAACTTCTGGCTTTGTGGAAGGGAAGATTTTCTGAACAATTTGGATTTTCTAGAGATAAGAGTATGCAGGCTCCCAAGTAGGAATTTCTCCCATGATTAGTTTCAAAGAAATAGATGGGGCCGGGCATGGTGGCTTACGGCTGTAATCCTAGCACTTTGGGAGGCCAAGACAGGCGAATTAGTTGAGGTCAGGAGTTCGAGATCAGTCAGCCAACATGGTGAAACCCGGCCTCTACTAAAAATACAAAAAATTAGCCAGGCGTGGTGGTGCATGCCTGTAATCGCAGCTACTCAGGGGCTGAGGCAGGAGAATCACTTGCACCTGGGAGGCAGAGGTTGCAGTAAGCCAAGATCATGCCACTGCACTCTAGCCTGGGTGACAGAATAAGACTCCATTTCAAAAAGAAAGAAAAAAAAAAAAAAGAAAGAAAAAAGAAAGAAAGAAATAGATGGATGTCCATTTGTCAGAAAGTTCTGGAAGGATTCCTGCATTTGACAGAAAGTTGGAGCTTTAAGCCCTTTTCTACACTAAGATTCTGTGATTCTCAGATCATTGGCAAGCAGTTCTGGTGCTGTGTTTCTTTCAATCTGTTTACTCTTTTCCTCTGTGATCACAGCCCACTTGCAACTAGAAGGCTGAAGGATATGAAAGCCACTCATTATACTTAGGCAAACTCCTCTGGAAAAGTGTTTTAACTTGAGATACTTAGTATTTCATTGGCTTTCAGGGACAAAACTTGTGGAGAGGAAGAGAGAGAACATACAAAGAGAACAAGCGCTCAAGTGAGCAGAGCTACAGCAGCCTCATGACTGCCATCAATCTTAAAGGGGAAATTGCTGAGGTGTAGTACGAGGCAGAGCATGATGGGGAGGGAAAATCTAGACAAATTTCCTGCATCACTGATGTAGATTTTCACTGGGTGACTTAGTTTGAGGGGTTAAGAATTCAATGGCAGTTACTGATGCTATTCCACCGTACAATATGGAGTACGCTGTTCAACAGTTTACATGCATTATCTCAATTACCCCTCACAGAGATCTAGCATGCAAGTACCGTCACTCTCCCCTTTTCACAGATGAGGAGCCTTGGGCTTAGGAGGTAAGGAAACTCGTCTGAATTTCCGTACTGATTAGTGTGCAGATCAAGCACAGGTTCGATGCCAAGGCCAAAGTAACCAAGTTTAGGAACTATATATATAGTGCGAGGCACACACACACACACACTCCTTACCTATTAGTATATATAATTTGGGTAACCCTGAAAATGAGTCTGTAGAACTAATTTCTGCATAGGAATTATATCAAGTTTACGTGAATTTTAAACATCAATCTAAACTTAAAAATCATTTTGTTCTGTTTATGAAATTCAACCTTAAACCATGAGAAAAATCAAGATCAAATGACTCCTATGGTACCACTGTTGCAATCATTGGCCCTCAGATGTCTTCATGGTTTGGGGCGGGCAGAGAAGAGTGTGACTAATACAAGGCATAGGTAGAGACTTTCCCTGTATTGCCAGAGACTGCCTACTAACAGGGACTTCTGACCCCAAAGCCTTGTGCCATTCATTTGGCAATTCATCATTTATTTTCTGGATGTTTCTCTTATTTTTTTTGAATTTTCCATAAACTATTATATTGTCATCTAATTTTCTTCTCACCTCTCTATAGGCTGGACAATATTCTATAATTGTGAGTCCCCTACAGTCCCTAGACAGTCCCTCATATTATTTGACTTTTTTTTCCTTTGATGTGAAACAGCAATGCTCAGTGTTCTTTTGACAATTTTTTTTGCCATTGGAATTGTCAAAGTAAATACTGTTCTTAGCCATCTGTTTAAAAGTTCTTAGCTTTTCTAAATACAGGCATTATCTAAATTGTAAATGGGCCTTTTCCAAAAGTTATTTTGTATATTGGTTTTTGGAACTCTCTAAAAATAATATACATATCGGCTGTGTTTCCAAATCAAACTACACAAGAACTATTCAGCCCATCACTTATGTGAAGTAAGATGATCCCCTAAACTACCACAAAACCAAATGTTCATGTATAACATAGTTGCCGTGGGAAAGTACAGATATGCAGATGTATGTGTACCGCACCCTCACCCTCAAGACTGCCCAGCCTCCCTGCTGTTGTGTGTGCAGGGAAACTCTTCCCTTCACTTCCCTAGGTTTCCAGTTATTGTTCTGGATCTAGGCCTTACCAGAATAGGCTGTGTGGCAAAGGAGAGTTGAATTCTTGGGTCCCAAATCAATGACAGAGGATTGATGAAATCAGAGGTGATGGAGGTGACAGAGTCCCATTATGGGGGCCTCCCTGGGACTTCCAAGTCTTGAGATGAGGAGTGCCTGCAAGATGTCATTTGTTTCTTTTTGTCCCTTTCCTTGCTCCTTTGTTGCTGCTGAAAGGAAGGGAAAGCAGAGGATCAGCTGGGGGATTTTTTTTTTTTTTTGGGAGGGTCTCAGTCTGCTATCCAAGCTGGAGTGCAGTGGCGTGATCACATCTCCCTGCAACCTTAATCTCCTGAGCTCAAGCAATTCTCCTGCCTCAGCCTCCTTGTAGTTAAAAAATGTTTTTTAGAGAGATGGAGTCCCACTATGTTTCCCAGGCTGGTATTGAACTCCTGAGCTCAAGCAATCCTCCCACCTCGGCCTCCCAAGCTGCTGGGATTATAGGCTTAAGCCACTGCACATGACGAGGATTCTTACAGTTGTAACAAGATGGAATTGCCTCCCCTCTCCTTTGGCATTGTTATCTATAATAGAGGGTGATGAAAATCCTGGGAGGGAGCTTTGACTAAGTAGTGCCTTAATACAGGTAGAAGGAAAAGATTTCTTCCTGCAAACCCCTGTACTCTTAACTCCCCCCAACTCCACACACGCTGTGATGTGACAGGTAGAAGAGAGAGAAATGCATTTCAGGGACTGAACTGGGAACTGGAAATTCTAAACATCTGTATGTTGGTAGCAGCAAGGAGAAATGAAAGAGGAGAGGAAGAGAAAATATTAGCAGAGGAGGGGACTAACATGTCAAGAAGAGAGCTACTTAAGACACACTTCTCTTGTCAAATAGAAGGCAAAACCCACGATGAGGCCCTCAGATCATAATTACATAAATGCCCTTATATTTTCTAAGAAAAGTATGTTTTAAAACTTGAACGATGAAATCCGGATGTGGAATTTTCTGTGGGTAACTCCACTTTGTGTATGTCAATTTTATAGTCTGTTAAATGTTAAGTGGCCTCAGAGTACAGGGAAGTGGAGGAGAGGCCAGACTGCCTGAGGCTATGCTCCTCTCTGGAGCTCAGATCTAACAGTCTTCTGTTTTATTCACTTCTCTCTCATTATTTTCCTGTCTGGAAGGTATGTAGATGCATGGAAATTGGGTCTGCTTCTGGACCCCTAGGAAGCATGGAAGCAATGATTGTAGGGGTCAATGTGGGAAGGGACGGGAGCAGGGTCCAAACAGCCTCCCCACAGTCCTAAAATGAGCCTTCCCTGGGCCATCAGGTGTGTAACCTGAGGTGGAAGAGACAGTCAGAAAGAAAAAGGGCTGACCCCTGATAGAACTGTCACCTATTATTTCAAAAATCTGTGATTGGTGAACTCTGCCAACCCTCACTAAAATGAACAAACAGATTACTCCAGATACATATTTTATCTTTCATTGTCTTCCACAAGTATAGATTTAACTATGCTTTTGGAGCCAGAAAAGTATTAGTAAAAAAAAAAATGGGTAAAAACAATTGGAATAAAAACATCTTGAATAAAGATTTGACAAATACACCCCTGGACTCTTAATATCATTTCTTTCACCCAATTCTCTCTGAAGTAAAATCAAATATTTCATTAATAAGAGTGAAACAAAAAACAATAAAACGACCCACAAAAATTAAAGATGGATTTTTTTTTTTTTCTTGAGACAACGTCTCCCTCTGTCGCCCAGGCTGGAGTGCAGTGGCACGATCTCGGCTCACTGCAACCTCTGCTCCCAGGTTCAAGCGATTCTCTTGGCTCAGCCTCCCAAGTAGCTGGAATTACAGGCGCGCTTCAACACTCCCCCGGCTTTTTGTATTTTTAGTAAAGGCGGGTTTCACCATGTTGGCGACGCCGTTCTTGAACTCCTGGCCTCATGTGATCCGCCTGTCTAGGCCTCCCAAACTGCTGGGATTACAGGTGTGAGCCACCTCGCCTGGCTAAAGATGGCTTATTTAAAGCTAGCAGTGAATTAATTCAGTTCCTAATTGAACCCTAGGTTTTAACAATAAACATTTGAATTTTGTTCAAGTTTTCTTCAGGGTACATTATATATGAGACAGCATTGCTTTTTCACAATGAAACATGATCATGCCAGAAAATAAAATGTTGCCTTCTTTACGGGCTTCCTTTTCCTTGACGAACTTTGGTAGCATAGTCAGAAACAACTGAAAGGCAAAATACTAAAACATCCAGCTCCAGTGACTTTTTTTTTTTTTTTTTTTTTTTTTAAATTCTAAGCCAACAGTTTTTTGGAGCCCGCGGGAGCGGGGCGAGGAGTGTTGAAAGGGCCTTACTAAGCTGAGGTCGAGCCAACAGTGAAGCTTCAAAATTGTCAGCAGGCAGAGTCTACTCTGGAGAGGCAAATGAATAGGCTTAACTGAAGTCCTTTGCCCTGCAAAAATCGAGGCAGGTGCTAGGGGGATGGACTTTTTGGATAGGATGGAAACCGGGACGGATGAAGTCTTCTCTGGTTAGAGAGGAAATTTGGTATTAAGAGAGCCTCACTGAATCCCAATAATAACCAAACAACTGGTGTTGTCCAGGGCACCGGCTGGAAAGTGGGAGGCAGGAAGCAGAAAGGCTCAAGCTCCTTTCCCTGAGTCGGTTCAGGAATTTAATTTCAGCCAATGTTTATTGGGGCACAGTGTTAAGCACGGGGATATCAAGCTGAATAAAACGTGGTCTTGTCCTTAAAGAGTTTATAGTTCAGCGAAACGGCTTTAACATTCCTCGTGGGTTTTGATAACTTTTATCCTGGGAGTTGTCAGGGGAGAGCTGCATCTAAATCCATCCACACTTTGGTAAAGATTTCAAAACAGAGGAAACAAGATACGGGGCGACGAGGTTGGAGGCGAGATGACGGCAGGGGCCGGTGCCAGACTTGGGAGCCGCCAACGCCGGGCTGTGCTGGTGCTGCATGCCGGCAAGGGGCAGCCAAGACCGTGCTCCGCGCGGGCACCCTCGGGCTCGGTCCCGGCAGCTGGCAGTGCCGTGCGGGCGGACTGCGGTGGGCCTGGCAGGGGCCGAGCGGAGGTCCCGAGCAGCTTGCGCCGCCGGCGCCCGCCCCCAGGGGGCAGAGTTCCCGGGCTCGTGCCTGCGCCGCTACCTGGGGCTCAGGCCCCACCGCTCCCCGCTGCGTCCGCTCCTTCTCTTTTCCGGTCCTTTCCGCCGGCCGGGGTTCGACTGAGCTCCAGATTTCCCCACCCGCGGCTGCCGCCGGGGGAACAGGAGCCGAGGCGCGGCACGGCACCAGCGGCGGGAGGCGAGGTTGGGGAGGCGAGGGCGGTCCGCGCGCGGGGCAGGAGGGGGCTGGGGGATTCGAGGGACGCGGCAGCTCCGCCCCCGCCCCCTCCTCTTCTCCGCTCCAAGCCCGAGAAGCTGGGGAGCATGGACCAGACCCCGCAGCGCTGGCACCATGACGCTCGCCCGCTTCGTGCTGGCCCTGGTGTTAGGGGCCCTCCCCGAAGTGGTCGGCTTTGATTCTGTCCTCAATGATTCCCTCCACCACCGCCACCGCCACCGCCATTCGCCCCCAGCGGGTCCTCACTACCCCTATTACCTTCCCACCCAGCAGCGGCCCCCGAGGACGCGTCCGCCGCCGCCTCTCCCGCGCTTCCCGCGCCCCCCGCGGGCGCTCCCTGCCCAGCGCCCGCACGCCCTCCAGGCGGGGCACACTCCCCGGCCGCACCCCTGGGGCTGCCCCGCCGGCGAGCCGTGGGTCAGCGTGACGGACTTCGGCGCCCCGTGTCTGCGGTGGGCGGAGGTGCCACCCTTCCTGGAGCGGTCGCCCCCGGCGAGCTGGGCTCAGCTGCGAGGACAGCGCCACAACTTTTGTCGGAGCCCCGACGGCGCGGGCAGACCCTGGTGTTTCTACGGAGACGCCCGTGGCAAGGTGGACTGGGGCTACTGCGACTGCAGACACGGTTAGTGGCCTCGGGGCGGCCGCGGAAACTCCGGATGGGCCCGGAGCCACTGAGGCTTGGGGCCGGCGTACAGGTCTCTTGGAGAAAGTGACGGGGTGTGGGTTTGTGGGCTTGCATTGCGGGCTGTGACGGTGGGCTGCAGCTGGGTTACCAGTAAGGTATACTGGTGCTGCAAATCTAAACCAGCCAGGTGTGCTTGTGTGAAGGTTGTCAGGGGTGACAGTTTCTATGCAAGGTGCTGAGCTCTGGGTTTCTGGATCTGCACTGTCCTCTGGCCACTGTGTGTGTGTGCGCTCGTGTATTGGGTGACAGTGTGCTTTGGGCGTCTGTTCTCTAGATTAGCTTACGTTGAGTGGGTTACCATATTTACATTAAAGAAGCATAATTACTTGTTCTGGAAAGGGAAATGTTACATTAACGTGACAACCAATAACCTTCCCTCCATTCTTTAGACTCCTATTTGGAAAAATGTGGTAAAATTTTTGCCTTAATTTAACGGTTGACCTCTGTTTTAAAAAGTATGGCAAAATTATGTGGCCAAAATCAGCCATATTCACATACTCCAGCTCAGTATGGTAAGTATCATTAGTGACTGGAAAAAAAGAAAGGGAAAAGAGATGGGAATACTACTATCTTGGTGAAGTAGCAACTTGATATAGTCATACACAGTTTTCCAGAGCCGTTACTTAGCTTTATATGTTTTATCAGGATTAGTTGGTAACATCAGGAGATAAAGGTGGCAAAAATGTTTTAGGTTTGTGGTAATAAAAGCATCACACTAATAAATTCTGAAGCTTTGAACATTGCTTTATTTTGAATTGTTGGGATTTTGTTGAAATTAGTTTTTTTTTCTTTAAAAACTGAGGAAGAAAAAATATCCTCCAAAGTTTGAATGTCTTTTCAACAAAATATTTTTGGAAGCTTTCCATTCACACTGTGGGGCAAGGGTTTCCTGAATTGAGATCCTGAATCATATTGTACTTTGTACTTTTTGGAGGTAACTTGGAGGTTGTCTGTCACCATGTCATTCATTTCCTGGAGAAATTTTATTTATCAGTACCTTCAATTGCATTAGTGCTTTGAGTTAAGGAAAAGTGATAGGAAGGTTAAGATCAATTATCCTTCATCCTCGGGAATGAAGTCATCGCTTTACTTGTGTTTCATGAACAGAATGCCAATGTAGCTATAAAAAATTTGAGGTGATGTCAAACAAAGAGTGCTAGCATTGTCTCTTTATTCACCATAAGAGATTATAGTAAAATCTTAGATTTAGCAAACATTGACTTTTTTCATCTTCATATTATTCTTAGTTTTATAAATAGGTAAGAGTGGATAATTATTAGAGAATGAATGTATAGGAGAGAATATACAACTTCTCTTTAAGTACATAATCACAGACTCAAGAAAATAATTTAAAGTTAAAAAATGATAGTGATCTGTTGCTCTCTTTCTGACATAACTCTTTCAGCCTTATATTTCAGACATGGAGAGTAACTTGTCCTTGGATTTCCTGCCACCTCACCATCTTCAGTTGACTAGAAATGTAAATCTTTTGAATGCCCTTATGTTCCTAGCTAACTCTCACCAGACAAAATCCCAAATACTGCATAATAGTTGTTTGTACTTCCTGGAGTAAAGTGATTGAACAAAAGAGAAACAAAGAAACCACTCAAGATGGGAGATAAATAAATGCCCTTCCCACCACCACAAAAAAATAGGAAAACGATCAGCTGTGTAATAATGAATTACTTTCACAGACCCAATCTTATTCTATCATTTACTCCTCCAGGTCTGCTTGGGCATAACCTATAGCTTTGAGATGACTGGCATATTCTGAACCTTATGGCTCTCTTGGTCCTACATTTCAATTAGGGATGTGAACAAAAGTATCATGGAGTGGTGAAAAGAATATTGAATTGTGCTTTAGAAAACACTGGTGTCTGCTTTGGCTCTGCCAGTAGCTGTGCACTGTTGGGTAAGACTCTTAACTCTTAGAGCTTTGGTTTCCTCATCAGGAGAAGAGCAAGTTTTGAGTAAATTA
Source organism: Hylobates moloch (assembly GCF_009828535.3). Lineage (NCBI taxonomy): Eukaryota > Metazoa > Chordata > Mammalia > Primates > Hylobatidae > Hylobates > Hylobates moloch. The sequence continues at coordinate 110,680,317 of NW_026652278.1, read as the reverse complement.
ATTTAAAAGACCTTTGCAGCGCTGAGCATGTACGCAAAACGACCTGGCCTGATCATATTAGCTAGGACTTACTGTGCATTCATTCTGTGTTGGATGCTGGACTAAACATTTTATGTGCATTTTCTCATTTCATTCTCTTATTTTTATTTATTTATGTATTTTTGACAAGAGTCTTCCTCTGTCATCCAGGCTGGAGTGCAGTGGTGCAATCTCAGCTCACTGCAACCTCTGCCTCCCTGGTTCAAGCAATTCTCCTGCCTCAGCCTCTTGAGTAACTGGGATTACAGGCGCCTGCCACCACGCCCGGCTAATTTTTGTATTTTTAGTAGAGATGGGGTTTCACCATGTTGGCCAGGCTGGTCTTGAATTCCTGACCTCAAGCCATCCACCTGCCTCTGCCTTCCAAAGTGCTGGGATTACAGGTGTGAGCCACCGCTCCCGGCCTCATTTCATTCTTGTAGCAACCTTATGAGTGAGTTCCTGCATTTTACTGATGAAAATATGTGAAGACATATTATGAGGAGTGTAGGAGAAAATAGGGTTAGATATGTGTATTTTTACTTCACAACTCATTTTGCTGTATTTCTTTACTTATATATACACATGTAGAAATATCTGCGTTGTGTAGTAATCCTCATTTTGTAGTTTATGGACTAGTCTAACAGGAAGAAAGGGAATTAGGTTTGGCCCGATGCACATGATTTACAGTCTCTTATGCTTAAAAAGTATCTGGTATCTTTTTTTTTTTTTTTTTTTTTTTTTGAGACAGGGTCTCTCTCTGTCACCCGGGCTGGAGCATAGTGGCGCAATCTCAGCGCACTGCAACCTCTGCCTCCTGGGTTCAAACGATTCTCCTGCCTCAACCTCCCAAAGTGCTGGGATTACAGGTAAGAGCTACCATGCCCGACATATTTTTTTCTTTACAGAAATCCAGGGCAAAAGAAAATAACAATTTATAGTAATGTGATCCCTCCTTTTAAAAATAAACTGCTGGCCAGAGTCACGTATCTTGTTGCATCGAGAAAAATGAGGAAGTTGGTGTCTCCGTGGTGAAGAGTTGATTGAAGCCAAGTTGAAGGGGCAGGGTGGGGACCTCAGGTGAGCCAGGGCTGGGTGTGGATGTTCTAGTGGCTCAGATGTCAGAGAGCAGGAAACATGATACCTGGGCCCTGGTTTTATGAAACTTGCAAATTAATACTAAAGAATCATTCTAGGGCTGGGCGCGGTGGCTGTCGCCTGTAATCCCAGCACTTGATGGGAGGCTGAGGCAGGTGGATCACCTGAGGTCGGGAGTTCGAGACCAGCCTGACCAACGTGGAGAAACCCGTCTCTACTAAAAATACAAAATTAGCCACACGTGGTGGCACACGCATGTAATCCCAGTTACTTGGGAGGCTGAAGCAGGAGAATCACTTGAACCTGGGAGGCGGAGGTTGTAGTGAGCCAAAATCGCGCCATTGCACTCCAGCCTGGGCAACAAGAGCGAAACTCTGTCTCAAAAAAAAAAAAAAAAAAAAAAAAGAGAATCATTCTGGCTATGGGAATATGCTGAATCAGCCCAGGGAGCTGGTCTCATTATGAGCATTTAGAATCACCCTGGGACTTGTTAAAATGCAGATTCCTACACTGTAGCCCAGGCTCTGAGTAATTCTCAGATCTGGATCAAGAATGGAACATGCATTTCTATTGGGCAGTCAAAGTGATTTAGATGCTGAAAACTCTGTCACAGTCAGGCAGAACACATGGAAGGGCATTAGAACCCACCTAAAATGTATAGTGGTAGGTGATGATATAGACTAACTGAGCCCACCATTCTGTGATTTAACTCTGTTAGGCTTTAGGAGCAGGTGTAAGGCATGCCAATGGTAACTTTTTGTGTGGTTTTAGAAATGGCACTTCTGGTTTTTCCTTTGACCAGTGTAGGATAGTAATAACCTAGTTCACCGGAATATGGTTATTTTATTTTTATTTTTTGAGACAAAGTACATTTGTGCCATCTCAGCTTACTGCAACCACTGCCTCTCAGGATCAAGCAATTCTCTCACCTTGGCCTCTGAAGTAGCTGGGACTACAGTCCAGTTAATTTATTATTACATATTTTTTGTATTGTTTGTAGAGACGGAGTTTTGCCATGTTGCCCAGGCTGGTCTCCAACTCCTGGGCTCAAGTGATTCTCCCACTTTGGCCTCCCAGAGTACTGGAATTACAGGCATGAGCTACCATGGCTGCCCAGAATATGGTTATTAATTGAATGTGAGCTAGGTTATTTTCGCACTTCTACAGGAAGAATTAACAGGCAACTGATTTCCCCCAACAACAGCTTGTGACCCAGCATGGTGGCTCATGCCTGAAATCGCAGTACTTTAGGAGGCTGGGGCAAGGGGATCACGTGAGGCCAGGAGATAGAGGCTGCAGTGAGCTATAGTCATGACACTGCACCCCATTCTGGGCAACAGAGGGAGACCCTCTCTCTAAAACAAGCAAAACAAACACAACAAAACACAATAGCTTGCAATAACTTAGTGTTTCCTGCCTAGGAAGGGGCAGTCACTTTTCTAGTCTCTGGTTGGCATAGCAGATGGGGCAACTTGCTTGACACTGTGCTGAGAACCTCCCTTTTTACAAGCCAACCATAGGTGGCTGATGATTGAGAGGTAAAACAGATTAAATAAATGAGAAAGTTTTAATCATTGAGATTTTGGAGGAGAGGATGAGTCAGAGATCTGACTTTTTGTCTTGTCATGCTCATCTGTTCATGTGCACCTACCCACCCAAAATCTCTTGATTGAAATAGAGATAAAGGACATGTGGGCGAAGTACTATTGTTTACAGGCTGTACTCATTGAACATCCATCTGTTGTTTGTAGTGAATGTTAATTAAAAAGTTAGCTGAAAGCTGTCCCCCGCCACTTTTAAGTGCTACATCTTGGTTCTATGTAGCAGGTGCTGAAAAACATTTATTAGCAATACCAGATTTGATACATTTCCTGGTTGATTTTAAATATTGAGCTCAATCTGCTTTTCAGACTAAGGCAGATGTCAAATACTTAGATTTGGGAGCATTATCTGATTCTTAACTAGTGTGAATATTTTTTTTTAGAGAAGAAAATAAGATATCCCGTTACTATTGCCTTTTATGAGCTATTGTCCAGGGGTGTATATTTACTTATGTGGTCACTGTCGTGTGTGTGTGTGCATGCGTGCACATGCATGTGTGCACCTATGTGTTAAGACACCAGTCCCCAACCTTTTTGGCACCAGGGACCAGTTTTGTGGAAGGCAGTTTTTCCGTGGACCTGGGGGATGGTTTCATCAGGCATTAGATTCTCATAAGGAGCATGCAACCTAGATCATTGCATGCACAGTTCGCAATATTCGCAATAGAGTTCGAGCTCCTAGGAGAATCTAATGCTGCTGCTGATAGGAGGCAGAGCTCAGGTAGTAATGTGAGCAATGGGGAGTGGCTGTAAATACAGATGAAGCTTCACTTGCTCACCTCCTGGTCACCTCCTGCTGGACAGCCCCGTTCCTAACAGGCCACGGACCTGTACCAGTCCATGGCCTGGGGGTTGGGGCCCCCTGTGATAAGATAACCTATGTAAAAGTAATTTGGTTTATAACTGAAGGGAAAATGAAATATCCAGTAATAAGGTACTACTCACAGGTACCTGCATTTGATGGATATTATGCAGATACTAAAATAATTATTGTAAATATTATATATATATATATATAAAATAGGAAAGTGTTTATGATAATGTTTAGGGGAAAGAAGGGTACAAAATTTATATATAATACATTATGACTGTGAAAATAAAGATGCTTTTGGAAGATTTGGAAGAAAACATGATAATTATGAATTTGGGTATGGATGTGTCTCGAATCAATTTGGGTGGTTTTGATAGCAAAGAATAGAAAACGGAAACAATAAGGAAGCTTATTGTTCCTATTACAAGAAGTCCATATGATGGGCAGACTCCAGCATGGTACACTTCTGTTCCTCTGCTACTTTCTTGGCTCCTCTATCCTCTTCAGAAGCATGGCCTTTATTCTTAGGCTGGTGGTCATTCCAGGCTTCACTTAGAAATAGAACAATCTGCAGAAGAAAGAGAAAGCCCCTCTGCAGGAATGTCCTTTTGAAACAACGAGGAAACCTTTCTGGAATTTCCCCCACAGACTTCCACATTTCATTTGCCCAGACTGGATCACATGTTCCTTCCTGACACTCTTTGGAAAGAAATGTACAATTACCATGATTACGTAGATTAGTTAGCTTAACCTCTGAATCATCTGGGGATTCAACTGGCAAGGAGGAAACAAGGTAGTTGTTGATCAGAACCAAAAAGGTTTGCTAAGGAGTATGGTTGGGACTTGTCCTTATATTTGGGAAACTTAATGCAATTAAAAAATAACAGTAAGTAATTTATAAAGTGCTGTAAAATGTTACATTCTTTTTTTTAGTCATATCTGGATGAATAACATTTAGACTCTGGTTTGGTTGACAAAGCATATTTCCTTGTCTTAAGATGCTATTTGCAGGCAAATATTATGACACATTTATATCTGAAATGAATAATTCCATAACTGATGAGAATGCTGAAGTTAGTTCATTTGTTAAGTAAACATGATTATATGATTTAATTCTAATTTTGAAGATTTTTTTCCCCCTGAATTAAATTTTAAAGAAAGCAGTCCTTTGAAGCCTCTCTCCTTAGCTGCATAGTAAGTAGGCATTATATGAACAATTGATTTAGACTGATGTCTACATGGTTGGTCTGCTGTCATTAGAAACTAAAGAAATGTTTATTTTTGCCCCTTTAGCATCTTCCTTTTCCAGGGCGGTCTCCTCTTCCCCTCCTCCTCATTCTTACAAATCAGTGCAACAATATTAATAAAAAAAAATTGTATGCAAAACACTAAAGTAATGATATTTACCCCCCTACAAGCCACACATGCACATTTAGCCTCAGTACTTTTTATTAGGATCAGCAGAGGGGATACAAAGTGTAATGCTGATTTTTCTAACAGGGTAAGGATAGGTTTCGTTTATTCATTAAACATTTACTGCATTCACACTAGGTGCAGCATTTATAAAGATGAATCAGAAATTCAGCTTTGTCCTCTGGTTGAGGACAGCCATTTTCTGGGTGAGGTGTCAGAAGAATAATAAGCATTTTCATTACCTTCCCTGTGGTGCATGATCTGGGAGACAAGAAGATTATTGTTTGGTTTCAATTTCATCACTCACTACTATACAATAAAATGGTAATGCCCGTACCATTTGTTTATGTGTAGATGGTCTGGGGACACACAATTTGTGAAACCTTCTGTTGAGGCTCTATGCATGTGTTGTTAGCCTACTATAACTTAACCATGGACAGAGTCATCTTTTTTTGTTTGGTATTGTATAATGTTTTAAACTAAAGAATAATTTATAAGATTTATAAATTTCTAATAAGCACAATGTAAATGGGTAGAATTGCTAATTTAGAGGATGCACTCTCATTTTGAACTATACCAGCTGATTTTTTTCTCAGCATTTAAGTTGTTGTATACATGAATAATAAATGAACAATTAGTATGAATTATAGATGTGAACTAATGGAGGCAAATATAGCTCAGCTGGATCTTGGTTCAGGGGAATGCCTTGTATGTTAAAAATGATTTGATTCATTTTGACCTGGGAGGACTTGAATAAAATATACTATTTAGCAAATATATGGCAGGTTTAATTAATGGGTAAATATAATTATAGATGAAAATAGTATAACTTAGTACTGTTGAATATGGTGAAGAAAGAAAATAACATAAAAATTAACCTAGCATCCCCTACTGTACTTGAAAAATTCAACCAAGAGTCCCCCAATTCAGTTGTTTTCAGATACTGTAATTTTTTTATATATTTTGTAATTGATAGAGAATGGTCATTTAGTATATTTTTGTAGTGTTGCATTTGGTATAAGACATAGTATTATATTTAACTTAATGTCCAATATGTGTACTAAATTGTTCAACATGTAATGGTTTTTTTCTATTCTTTTGAATAGGTCATAAATTGAAATTTCTGTATCACTCACAGCTTTAAGTGTACTTTTTGTCAAGGATCTGAACACTAGCTGGATGTTGCCAGTATACGTTCTTTCTATTCCACTAGAACAATAGAAATGACTAAAACTAATTATTTTATGCATGTGTAAAGTTCAATAATAGACAAGAAAGGATTTGTGTGAAAACATGAAGTTTTTTTTACTGTTTTATCAAACTGATTTTTTAAAAAAAAGATTTAAAAAATATTTATTACTAATTTTATTCAGAAAACACTGTTGGGGTGGGTCTTTGTATTTACTGCATTTTCTTTCTCTTTAAATTAAGGAATACTATTTTATAAGTACATTTTAATGAGCGGTTAACTAAATAGGCAGGCATGCATTTTTTTTTCCCCCACAGGGTCTTGCTTTGTTGCTCAGGCTGGAGTATAGTGGCATAGTCATAGCTCATCGTAACCTTGAATGCCTGGGCTCAAGCGATCATTTGCCTCAGCCTCCCAAGTAGCTGGGATTACATGCCTGGGCCACCACACCCAGCTAATTTTAAAAATTTTTGTAGAGGTGGGGTCTTGCTATGTTATCCAGGCTAAACAGGGATATCTTTTCATTTGCTTTATTTTGGAATAAGCTGGGTATATAGAATGAAGATAGTTGACTCATTTGGTTCCTTTTCTCCTATTTCTTTTAGGTTTCCTTCACATATGGAATATGGAAAGGAAGGTTGTTTTGCTTTTGTTTTTGTTTTTTGTTTTTTGAGACAGGGTCTTGCTCTGTCACCTAGACTGGAATGCAGTAGCACAATTGTAGCTCACTGCAGTCTTGAACTCCTGGGTACAAGCAATCCTTCTGCCTTAGTATCCCGAGTAGCTGGGACTACACACGTGGGCCACCAAGCCTGGCTAATTTTTCATTTTTTTTTTTTTTTTTGTAAAGGCAGTGTCACACTCTGTTGTCTAGGCCAATCTCTAACCCCAGGGCTCAAACAGTCCTCCTGCCTTGGCCTCCCAAAGTGCTGGGATTACAGGTGTGAGCCACTGTGTCTTGCCTTAGTCTTAAATCTTAAAGCTCAGAAGCCAATGAGACTCGTGAAGGGAATTTTTATCCAGTCGGCTGTTCTCTAGTTTACCTGTATTGACTGAGACTGGTAAGATGGTTAAAGAGAACTCTTCTTGAATGTCTGTCCCTCTATTTGGGGAATTCCTGTTTTCTAGCAAAGTTGTCCATCAAGCAAATTTCTTTTTTTTTTTTGAGACGGAGTCTCGCTCTGTCGCCCAGGCTGGAGTGCAGTGGCGCGATCTCGGCTCACTGCAAGCTCCGCCTCCCGGGTTCACGCCATTCTCCTGCCTCAGCCTCTCCGAGTAGCTGGGACTACAGGCGCCCACCACCACGCCCGGCTAATTTTTTGTATTTTTAGTAGAGACAGGGTTTCACCGTGGTCTCGATCTCCTGACCTCGTGATCCGCCCGCCTCGGCCTCCCAAAGTGCTGGGATTACAAGCGTGAGCCACCGCGCCCGGCCCATCAAGCAAATTTCTATTACACGAAGCTTTTATGTTTTCTTTCCTTTATAAAACCGGAGGCCTATGTACTTAGAAGGAAAACAGTTGTAAACTATTTTACTGTAAATGTTTAACAGTTAAACATTTTTGTCGAGGAATTAACATAGTAGAATTCTGAACATTGTTGTACATTGGAACATTTTGCCTTTAAATATTTATAACACCAGCAGACAGTTGACCTTTTTCTTTTTTGGTAGCCGTTCATTTCGGGAACTCTGGGGCCTCCACTGCATGACATGCCATCACGCATAGTGGTACAATTCCAGACTTTCTTCCGTTACTAGTTTGGTCTGCATGTTTATAATGCTTAATATAATTGACCTAAAACCTCTGCTTGAGACTTTAAATTATTATTCTTAACGCATTTTAAAGATAGAAATATGTAGAATAGAGTATTTTCTGTGCACTTGGCACTTGAGAGACTTTTAAGACAGTGCAACCTTGGATCACACACACTGGGGTGTGGTCCAGGGACACAAGCTCTGACTAGAGCATGGAAGAATGGTTGGTTGCTGTAGGAGAATGTGGGCGGAAGGTGAGGGATCAGTTCTTAATAATAAAAAATTGGACAATTGAACAATATTTGCCAAACAAAGTATTTCGTCTACAATTTATGCAAATCACTTTATTGTTAGGTACAGCAATAGAAATTAGTTCACTTGGTTAGCTTTGGGCCTCGCGGATTTCTTTTAGCTAAGGTTATTTTCCTTTCTCCATTGTGTAATTGTGTGCCTATACATTTGTGCAAATGTGTACACATACACGTTCATAGTCCTCCCACAACTTTGTACAGCTGTGGGACAAATCAGCTTCTACTGGAGGATCTGCGTCAACTATAGGAGCACCAGAAAGCCACTTCTCTCCTGTTCCACAGTGTAAAGAAACTTCAGGCTACTTTATGCTTCTCTGCCTAGTTGGCTTATTTCCATACAAGATTTGGTGGATTTGTTGCAGTATTTTCAGTAGGATGGTGAACACTAACATGGTATAATGCATAAAGTAATATCTGAAGTTTTGAAAGGTACTTATTGTATTTCAGGGTCTTTGCTTAAGTTTGGAGGTAGAAGGTCAGTAACCAGGGCAGGGAACTAGGAGATAGTTGATCATGGCTCTGTAACTGCTCAGTTGCTTTGGTCTGTAGCTTCTTCATCCATAAGTAGAAGGAAATAAGTTATAGTTTTTTTGTTGTTGTTGTTGTTTGCTTGCTTTTGAGACGGAGTTTTGCTCTAGTTGCCCAGGCTGGAATGCAGTGGTAAGATCTCGGCTCGCCGCAACCTCAGCCTCCCGGGTTCAAGTGATTCTCCTGCTTCAGCCTCCCAAGTAGCTGGGATTACAGGCATGTGCCACCATGCCCGGCTAATTTTGTATTTTTAGTAGAGACGGGGTTTCTCCATGTTGGTCAGGCTGGTCTCGAACTCTCGACCTCAGGTGATCCACCCGCCTCGGCCTCCCAAAGTGCTGGGATTACAGGCGTGAGCCACTGTGTCCAGCCATAAATTATAGTTTTTAAGATCTTGACCACCTCAGCTTTTCTAAGAGAATAAATGCAGCAAGAACAAAATAAAGCCAAAAAACAAATGAAAACTATTACTTATCTTAAATGTATATAGTGTTGGGTCTCAGAAAATGATATCCCCAAACGAAGGCCTCAGAAGTAGTCTCAGAAACAAGTTTTCCTTTGATCTTTTCCTACTTTCCTGTCACTGGCCTTTCATTTTCCCCTGAGGCTAGCCGCAGAAACTAGAATTCCTCTTTTCCAAGGTGGGCCATAGACACCGGAACCCATTGTTTCCACAATCAGCCGTAAAACCTAAAAATATTACTCAACTCCCCTCATGTCCCAGCTTTCTGTGTAAAGACTGGCCTTAAAAATTTATCTGATCTACCTTGTTTGATTACATGTCATAAGACCCCCCATTCCAGAGAGGGTTCTTCTCCATACCCAGAAAAAAACAAAACAAAACTCAAAAAGGCCAAGAAAAATCTAAACTGATCAGCCTTACTAGGTTTCCCCACTCAGTCTATTGAGATTAGGTCCTACCCATTTTGTCCAAACATATTTCTACGTGGCTGTCCACACTTTGTTAAACCTGAACATAAAAATGGGCAATATCCCCTATAGCTTTGGGTCCTCATTCTAAAGGCTCCAACGTCACGTAAAACCACGATCAAATAAATTTATATGCCTTTTATCCTAATAATATGCCTCTTGTCAGTGAACCTTCAGAAGGCAGAGAAAGTGCTCTTGGCTCCAATAGAATGAATTGTGTGTTCAAACTTTTAGTCTTTTAGAGCATATTTGAATGCTGTTTTTAAAAAAGATGTTTCAAATAATTATTAGAAGAATTGAGCTTTGTAGAATGATATAAATACTCATTCTGAGTCCTAGGTAGATGGTTTCCTCAGAATAGACATTTTTATGGCCCTTAGGAAAGGATAAACCATGTGGAGGACACTGTTAGGAAGGTGTGTGTTGGGGCTGGCTGTGCCTGGAGTAGAATCTGACATAGAATTCATTAGTCATTGACATGCAAATTGCCTTTTAAGAATTGCAAATATTTGTATTCATTTGTTAAAGGAAAATTGGATGAGCACTGCACATTTCTTGCCATATAGCAGATACAGCTAAATGAATCCAGGCTTTCACAGTGTGCTTGGAGCATTAGAGAAAATGATGGTGCAGCTGATAGTTGACCTGGAAACTATTTCCAGCTCTATCATTGCCATTATATTGTTATGGTCATAATTATACTTTACTCAGGATTTTCTCCTTCTCACCTCTAAGTGCCTCAATGATTTAGATTCTATGTGTACATCATTTCTTCTTGATAGCTTTTTGATGTAGGCACTATTTTAAATCTTATGATCACTTAACGTGCATAAGTACACATTCCCTTTGTTTTCATTACTAGAACTATCTTCCAGCCCTTTTGACCTGAGTAACTTCGTGATTAAGGGTAGGAATTAGTAAAGAAATAATAGATTAAATATCAATTCAAATAAAGTTTGCTTGAGGTAAACAAATGAATTCTTTGACTAAAATAAACTGCTGGCATTTGTGATGTGCATAATATTATGTGGGCCTCTGTAGAAGAGGTTTTGTGGTATAAAAAATCATTAAAGATCAGTTGAACTCTTCAGAAATACTTCCTTAAAAATATTCTGTAGTTCATACTTCACTGAGATAGGCAGGACTTCCTCTTGCTTAGTGTGAGTTAAAGAAGTTTAGAATATATGAATGAGTTTTAGATGATTTGTCATATGAATGACCCATGCCCTGTTCATTCCTGAATAGTCAGGATTTGGCAGTACTGTACAATGTTTGCCTCCATTTATTATTGCCTTTTGTTTGAATTAAATGAGGCTTTGTTTTTGTCATGAGAAATATAATATGTTTTTCTTAAATGCTTACATTTTTAAAGGATGATGATGTGGAAAATAATAGTGGTGGATGACTAAGCCTGTACAAATGAAATGGATGGATACTTTGTGAATCTAATATTTTTGGAAGTTATTGTGAAGCCATACATAACTTTGAAATATGCAAATTATGCTAGATTTTTTGGGTAGGATTGATTTTTTAAATTAATTTCTTAATTTTCTTACCTATGAAATAGAGGCCATTGTAGGTGATTTTAAACAGAATTTTATGCAATTCTTAAGTTGTCTGAGGTTAATTCTGTCTCTGCTCAATTGTCCCACTTGCTGCCTCCCAGTGCCTGCCCTGGAACCAGCCCCAATGAGAAGAGGAATGTAGGTCCTTGAACCACACTTAAGGGATAAGACCAAAGTGTTATCTTTCCCAAGGGTGCTTGAATTTAAATCTTGGCTCTTTTAAAGACTGAAAGGAATGACTTAAATTGTGGACTTTGGGCAGCTCTTTGGGTGTGGTATATTAGAGGAGGTGTTTCCAGGGGCATTCAATTATACATACTACCTAGTGGCTATTTTTCCAAGACTAGCATTAGGCAATATTTTCAAAATGAAGATTATGGACATAATCTTCAGAATTTTAATGACTACTACTGAAAGTTAAGAGGGGAAAACATTTTATTTTTCCTTAGTGGATGAACAAATCAAATGGAAGATATAACACAGCTAATTATAGCTAATTCATATGCAGAACATTTAATTTTGTTTCTGTGTTTCTTATTGATGACCTCATGAGAAGAGGAAGGTAATAAATCATAAAAACTTCATATGTGATGTAATCTAGTATTTGAGATACAAGATCTGGTATTAGTCATACTCTTCTACTTTTTCCCCCTTTGAAAATTACAGTGGTTGCTTCTTGATGAGGAGATAATGGAATAAAGAAAAAAATTATAATAGCACTGTCTGTTTGCCTAGATAAAAAAGAAAATATAATTAGCATTGACATCAGGATGTTAATTACAAAAAAAGAAGGAGCTTGCTAAATCCTCACTTAAAGGAAGAAACACATGCCACACACAGTGGAGGCTAAATCATTCTGCCTGGATCCCTTACTACTTAAGTTTAAAAATCATGTTAACCCAGGACTGGCTCAATATGTTCAGATGATTATTTACTATTAAAGGATTTTGGGATTCTTTTCCACTTTAGGATCAGTACGACTTCGTGGCAGCAAAAATCAGTTTGAAGGCACAGTGGAAGTATATGCGAGTGGAGTTTGGGGCACTGTCTGTAGCAGCCACTGGGATGATTCTGATGCATCAGTCATTTGTCACCAGCTGCAGCTGGGGTGAGTGTACCCATCCCTGACCAAATCAGTCTGTTAGTATTTGAGAATAATGCTGGGTGCCTGTCATTGCTTTGTAAAGCTTGTATCTTTGTTTCTTACTGTCACTTTCCTCCTTCTCACTTTTCACAAAAGAACTATAAAGAAAGGGCCCCAAATGGAAGAAATGAATTCTCTCACATGCAAATGTACTTCACATATTACTACCTGGGCTGAACTAGGAAAATGGGCAAATACTAAGTGGGCAAATTTAAAAGCATCTTTTGGTCTTTGTCTTTAACAAAATACAGAGGCCTTTGAAGCAAGTTTTGCCTTTACAAATTCCAAGAATTTGATTCTAAAAATTATAATTTCTTAGAATTATAATGAATTAATTATAATTATTCTAATTATTAATTATAATTAATTAATTAGCACAGCCTTAACTTGTTGTTGTCGTTTGATTTTACCTTTCTACTTTTATGCACACACGAGTTCCATTTGTGTGTGAAAGGGGCAATGTTTACCTGTGCCCTTGTCCTTGATGGGGAAGTGGTGATGTCCTAGGCCTTAGGTTTTGTTGCTGAGGAAGTCCTGTGGAAGATGGCAGCTTCTGTCAGCTCTGGCAATGTCCTGCTGTCCTGAGGAGCTGCCAGCTTGGGAACTGGCTCCACTGTAACCCTAGGCACTGTCTTTACGACAAGTCAGTGTATTTTGAATTCATCAGTCCCAGCATCTTTATTCCTTGTGCCATAGAGTTTCACCAGGAGCAGAAGGCTTCTTTTTGGGACAACAGGTTTTATTTTTGTTTTTCTTATTCTTTTGTTTTTGTGTCTCCTTTATATTTTCTAAGAGCACCTAACATATGTTTTTTCTTGGCCTTTATCACCAGAGATCTTTAGAAAGCATGGAAAATATTTTGTTATAAAAAAATACAGTCTAAAAGACTGAAAAAAAAAAGAAGTTTGCAGTTTGCAAGTATTTTGCATTAATAATCAGAGTGGTAATATGATGACACAAAAGGAAGAAGTAGAGCTTTAATTTACCAGATTTCTCTTGTCTTCCCACTAGGAAGCTGAGGAATGAGTATTGAGTAGAGGCAAAGCTTGAAGGCCTAAATTTTGCTTAGATTTTTGATGCTGTTAGAGCAATAAATAGGGTTATTATAGTAAATTAAAATTAATTATTTTGATGAGTTGATATAAATCAGGATGAAAGAAGGAGTAAGGCCAGAGCCTACAAAGTGTTATGGTGCTTGGAAATGTTAATTACTGATTTTATCATGAATACTTAGTCTGGCAAACAGACATTGGCAGGTGGGCAGGTCACAAAGAATGTTGATTTCATGCTTTTTCCTTTGAGGGGCAAGAGATGTAATAAATTTGTAGGCTGATGTCAATGTCTTCCTTTATATACATACCTATTTGTGCTTTTATTATCCCGGAAAATCAGAAAGGAATAAAATTTTCTGTGAGATACAAAGAAACAAGAACGCTGTAGTGGAGGTGTGAACTACTGTGTGGTTTATTAGTCTTTTGATTGATGAAAGTATGTAAACTATTATTCTGCAAACAAACTTCAGATAAGCTGATCCAGCTGCTTATGTAGTATCATCTCTCAGTAGTCCATTTTAAAAAAAAGGAATTGCACGATAAAATCAGAGAAACCCAGCTTTATTGCTGTGAAGACACATTTACATTTTAGATATACTCCAAATATTTACAGTTTGGTTGATGGAATGCTGCAGCATGGAGACAGTTGTAGAGATTACCATGTTAATCAGATAAGCATTTCATCTTTTTAAAATTTAATGCCAGTTTGTACACAGCAGAGGTTACTTACAAAAATATGTGGATTAGATGAGCTAAAAGCAGAGCCCATCTGTATGCTATTATTTTCATTTTTTTCTTTTAAAAATACTCTCCTGGTATTTGGAAAGAGATGCATGTTGCTATTTTATTAATTGGTTTCAAAGTCATGCTGGCAAATACTATATACAGTGTAAGGTTTTAAAAATTATAAATGGATTGCCTCCCGTGATATTATTGTGCTTGATGTAGTAATAGTAATTTTGAAAATGCTAGCCTGGAATATTACAGTCATAAAGAATCTTCAAGCATCCAGATTTTTCTTTTGACACATTAGAAGACAAAGCCTTCAAGTTACTTGCAGCTTGGCATGACTTTTAGCTGAGTCCAGACTGGAGTCCAAGCCTCACTGAAGCTCGTGACACACCTCTTGCACACAGCCTTACTTTTTATGTCTGCAGTACTTGGCCATTTTCTTCTAAATCAGTCATTGATGGTAAAGGCACATAAAGTAGTTATTCAAGATTGATGAAAAGAATTCCATAGGTAGGCAACCCATATTGTGATCTGATGTTTTGATTTCCTTGAAATTTATGTAGTCTTTTGTGTTTTTCTTCTTTCTTTCTTCTTTTCTTCCATATTCATCTTTGTTGATTTCTTCCATTTTTTTCAAACCCAAATGTTTTGATAAAAAGTTTTGCCTACATTTGATAAACCTAATATCTCTCATTGTACTTCCAGAGGAAAAGGAATAGCAAAACAAACCCCGTTTTCTGGACTGGGCCTTATTCCCATTTATTGGAGCAATGTCCGTTGCCGAGGAGATGAAGAAAATATACTGCTTTGTGAAAAAGACATCTGGCAGGGTGGGGTGTGTCCTCAGAAGATGGCAGCTGCTGTCACGTGTAGCTTTTCCCCTGGTAAAAAAAAGAAAAAAGCTCTGTTGTTTTACTTTCATTATGTTTTAAACATGATTCCAGATGATGAAAGTATCTTAGTTAAATCATTTCCTTAAAGACTTTAATTATAGAAATAAGTCTGAGTCAAAATGTTTTACCATCTAATTAGTCTTCAATATGAGTACGGTTAATTTGAATTCCATTTGATTTTCCAATAGTATCTCATTTTTAACATATTTTCTATTTTATATAATTTGCTTAAATAAATATTGTATACTCTATATGTTATATATATATACTGTATAATATATTGTATATGAAACACATATTTTAGTCGTGGAAAATTATGATGGAATCAAGCTGGAAAGTAATCATGAAAGCAAATATAGAATACAACAAATACAACAAAATATTTTCACTTTGTGTAATGCAATATAATTATGGCATCAGTGTTCTTGGGACTGTAGAGAGCACCTTCCCTAAAAATGGGTTGTTGGCTTGAATGAGGGCTTCTTCCAAGCTCCATAGAGTAGGTATGTGGTAATTATCAGTATGGGTTCAGTGTACAGATATGTTTATATTCATGGAAGTAGAGGAAGGAACAACTGCCTTTAAGATGGTGAAAGAGTTTTCTGGGTACCATGGTGTATTTTAATGAATGATCACAACCTGAAGCCCCCATACTCTCACGGTATCCGTTTTTGCATTTTCCTTGGTGATAGCGGCATGACCAGGACTTGGAATGGTAGCAGTCAGCCCAGGGCAGTGGTTTTTGTTTGAGTACAAGTATCAGGGGGAGGAATAAGGAAGCTCCTACCACAAAACAGAGAGAGACCCAGTTTGGAGTAATTCCTCTGGATTGGCTGGAAGAGCCAATGGAGGGATATAGTCCAGGTGTATGCTCTGAGAGCTGTAATCCTTTTTTTTTTTTTTTTTTACTGGGAGAGGCATACGTTAAACCTTGATGTCTTGTAAGTTTTCCCTTTTCTTCTTTTGGTTCTCTACCTTTGGGTAATGCTACTTTTGCTAAATCCAATGCTGCTTCAAGGATGATGTGAACTGGGCCCAATAATTTATTGCTGTTTGTAGATTATTGGTTTTACTCTATGCTCAACCTGATTGATAAAATGTTTTTCAAGTAGTAAAGTAAAAGATTTTAAAAATAATTATAATTTTTTTTCAGGATATCTATCTACATTTTTTACTCCTTCCACCTTCTATAATCTATTCATCTGTTTATATTCTGGTTGCAAAGATAATTTTATGGTCATCTATAAACATATATAAAATATAGAAAGTTATGATAAATTAGAAGTGAGAATTTAAAAAGATTCTCTCATGGTAGATTAAATGAGAATGTGGAGTTGTATAGCTGAAGTCAGCGAACATTTGAGTTCACCTTAAGGGATAGTGATAGATCTTTAGTATACTTCCCTGAAATCTGGGAATTACACTTAGTATCTTGTCATTCTGTATTTGTAGCTTTTCCAACATTTGCAAAGTAGAAGATTGCATACAGCTTGGAAACAGAAAACAGCAGCAATCTAAATGAAAACATGTGGGGAGTTTAATTGTCTATAAGCTAAATATGAGTCCATTGATTTACTGAATTTTCTTTCAAATGATTTTTGTGTTTGTTGGAAGGATGGGGCTGTTAACTAAATCTTGTCCTTGTGCTTTTCTGTATTTTTTATACTTTAACAGTCATCCAAAAAGAAAAGAAACCACATTTTAAAATAAAACACAACATAGAAAAGTGAAAGGTGGTATGCCATAAACAGTCTAGGTCTTAGATGGTTTTCAATTTTCTCTTAAAAATTTTTGTTTTTCTGTTTTCTCCAAGCTTAACAGGTGGGGAAAAATATATTAAGAAATGTATACATGTTTTTCTGTATTTTTTCTCTGTATTTTGTAAGCTTTTTAAAGGAAAAATAAACATCATAATTTGTGAGAATTATATTACCATCGTTCAGCCATATATATTAAACCTGTCTTTATCCATTAACAAATTGTAAGTGCTAGTTAACTTATACAAGTAAACAGTATATGCAGATAGTCACTAATCTAAATTTCTGCAGCAAAACTCAAATATGAGTGCTTGCTTTGGCAGCACATGTACAAAACTCAAATATGATATTTGAATTTAAGTGTGAATATCCAAATGCCGTTTACTGACTGCTACACTGTGGAAAATTAGAAACATATTTCATACAGATAAATGATTAGTATTTGGCAAAAAGTACAACTAGACTTCATAATAGAGGACCAACCTGTTAATTTTTACCATATTACATCCTTTATTCTAGTAAAATTAGACTGCCTTACTCTTTGCCAGACACATTCAGCTTTGTGCGTCTTTCTTTTGTTCATAATGTTCAAGTGGCCTAAACACGCTTCCCTCATCTCTGACTTCCAAATCCCATCTATCTTGGCCCTCTTAAAAAAACAGCTTTTTCACAAGTGATTCCCTAAGTACCCCCAACCATGAGTAAGGTCCTTTGCTTCTGAATCACTGTAGGGTTTTTTGATAATCTCTTGTCTGTACTCCTTTTATTAACGCCCTTAGGCAGTAAACTTCCTGAGGGCAGGGTCTGTCTAGTGTCCCTTCGAATGCCCTGCAGCACTGATCATAACACCTTGTACAAGGCATATGTCTGATACCTGTTTGTTAATCAGAAATTAATGAATGGATATTGCCAATTATTTTTTCTTGTTTGGGGTATCTTTTATAGGTTTATTTAGCATTGCTTGTCAGTTGAGGCAGTCAATAAATAATTATTATATGCCTCTATATACTAGGTACCTGAAATACATAGGTGTAAAGGAACACAGTATTTCTATCCTCATTCTAGTCAAGAGGAGCGAGACAATTGACATGTAAACAGTAAATCAGTGACTATTTTAGATAAAAGTAAAAACTCTCAGGAAGACAAAATTAGGCAATGTAATAGGAAGTCCCTTAGTATGCTGTCTTATCCAGGGCAGAGAAGAGACAGAGAAGTTCACAGTCTGACAAGGGCTAGCTCAGGGCTGTAGATTATGAGAAGGTAGTCACATCTGATGGTCCTTATCAGCGAAAATGGATATGAGCTGATTCATGCCCAAATGAAGTTTCAATATTGTTCTGTTGAGGTACTGGCCATGATGTCCAGCAACTTGTTATAACGAATTAGATATTAACTTTGACTTGATTTCTACAAATACATAAATAATTCTATACTGAAAACAAGTATGTTATAGACATAAGTGTCATTCTTAATAATGACATATTGGTAATGCTCAAGTTACTGTAAATAAAAACAATGCCACCACCATAATACTGTAAAAATCAAACACGTTTCCAGTAATGCGCAGCTTTTGAGTGTGCCTTTTCTAGTTTCTGAGGTTGTTGGGGAAAAGTGAATTTAAACACATTTCTTCCTAAGAGTTATTTGTATTCATATAATTCAATTTGGGATATTTTAATTGGCCAAGATTACTATAATATATTAGATATATATATGTATGTCCATATCACTGGTGTGGCTTAATAAATATTATTTAATTATTGAGAATGGCAAAAAATATAGAATATACCTAATCTTATCAATCAATGTAAATGCATAGGTTTTGCTTATTTTTAATTTCACATTCCACAGGCCCAACGTTCCCCATCATTCGCCTTGCTGGAGGCAGCAGTGTGCATGAAGGCCGGGTGGAGCTCTACCATGCTGGCCAGTGGGGAACCGTCTGTGATGACCAATGGGATGATGCCGATGCAGAAGTGATCTGCAGGCAGCTGGGCCTCAGGTTTGTTTTTACTACTCTTGTTTTGCTTAAACTTTTGAATCTTATTATTTCCATACCCAAAGGCAGTTGCTGTTTGTTTAAATTGCACATTTCCTTGAACAAATAGAACAAGTTACCTTTTGATCTTTGTAGTAGGGCTGTAGGCTTCCTGAAGAGCAGTTACATGTACTCTCTGTAGGTTTAACCTGCTTGTATCTGAATTAGGCTGATTTTATGTCACTAAGAATCTAAGCTTTTACTACTTCTCATTAGTAGTCTTTACGTTACTCCCAGGTAGTAACCAGCACTGTAAACTATAGTGACTTAATCAAATTCCATATGATGAAAAACTAGTTGTTAGCTTGTAACTCAAATTTAACTTCTAGTCATGAAATATTGTCTAAACTTTTGAACTACACTTCCTTGTTAGGTATGTGCTTAGAACAAAGGATATTTATTAATGTACAAAGGAAATAATTCCCCTGTAGGGTTGGAAAGGAAGCCTATGTCATGAAAACAGCAGTCTGAAAATCAACATTCCAAGTTGACTCAGTTGGGATTATTCTGGAATATTATAATTTTAGACCTTCTAATCCCTCTGTTTAGTGATTCTGAACATTGGTATAACAAGCCTCAAAGTTTCTCTAAAATTATGTTGGGGGATCTTTTAAAAGTTAATCATTTTCTTCAGATTTTTAAAAATATTTCATTTAGTTAATCATTTACTTCAGAATTTAAAAATATTTCATTTAGCACTGAGGGAGCCAATGATGGGAGGCCTGTTCTTCCCTGTTCATTGTGTTCAGTTAACCATAATCCTTGACTGGAGCATGATTGTTGAACCTTGAACAGTTTTTACAGTTCAATTTTTTTGTAATTTTTTAAAATAATTGGCTCTCTTTTTCAAAACTCTGTTATATTTGAAGTATTTTAAAGTAAAATATAGACATTTTAACACTTTGTAAACACTTCAGCATGCATCTCTTACAAATAAGAACATTGTTCTACGTAGCCAAATTATCATTATCACAACTAATTATTGGTAATCATTTTTAATATTGTCTAATACTTCATCTTATTCAAATTTTCGGAGTTGCCCCTACAGTGTCCTTGACAGATGGTTTGTCTGAAGCAGAATTTAGTCCAAGACCAATCTGGATGTTATGTTCCTTAAGTCTCTTTTACTCTGGAAAGGCCTGGGTTTTTTGTTGTTGCTGTTTTTTTGGTTTGGTTTGGTTTTTCCATAATGCTGACTTGTTGAAGAGCCCAGGCCAGTTGTTTTGGAGACTGTCCCATCTTCTGAATTTGTCTCATTTTTTTCCTTCTGGTGTCATTTAGTTTACTCTTCTGGTTCTTATAATTCATAAAATTATAAAGAGTTTAGGTTTAAAGGCTTGATTAGATCAAAGCAAACATTTTGTCTGGAAATCATCACAGGTGATGTATTCTCATCTTGCATATCACCAGGAGTCATGAAAAGCTCTAGTTTTCCCCACAAATGAAGCTGAAATTGAGCACTGGTTTAAGTGACATCAGCCTGATCCTTTACTGTAAAGTTAGATTTCCCCCTGTAACTGACTGTGGGACCTAAATGCTAATTTATAGTTCACATGTGGGACAGGAACAAACACAGCAGATCCTGTGTCAACAGGTTTTGCTGTGATTACTGGCATTGTGTACTATGGTATGATCATTTTCTTTGGGTTGGTTAGGAATATGGCCTCTTGGTTTCTTTTGAAAAAACTAACAAGTACGTTTTCGAGACAAGATTTTTTAAAAGTGTTTTGACTGGGTATCAATTTCAAGAGCAATTTTTCAAAGTTTCCCGGTGCCTGCTGTTGGAGTCAGCATAGCATATGATTATGGGCATGTGTTCTGGACGCTGAAAAACCTGCATTTAAATCCCACTTTTGGAGTTGAGAAAAGCTACAGAATATCTCTTAGTTGCAGTTTTCTCATCTATAACGTATTTCTTAATTTATAGGGTTTTGTGTCTACAAGCAGTTAGCACACATAGTAAGTACCATATACATTGGCTATCAAGGGCACTCTAATTAGGTACTGTTATATTTTAAAGATGTTGTTAAACATCTTTATTGTTTACATTCAAAGTAACCAGCATTTGGTAATGACAGAACATCAAACACTATTCCTCCATCAGGAACTTCTATTTAGTTAGCTCTGTCTATGAACTATATTTTTAAAACACTCTAACGTGTATATATGTGTATTCACTGGGTTATCAGTTATGTGTTCAGTGATATGCTAATTGATTTTCATGTGAGTTACTAAGAAACCTATGTCTTTGCCAAAAATATTAAGAACTTTTAGGGTATAGTAATAGCATTTTTTAATATTACCAGTTACAATATGGGTTATTCTAAGTTTAAGGTAAAAGGCGTTTTTGATTATTAATATATTTGTGGGTAAAGGCAAGCTTTTGTTGCTTAGAAAAATCCATAGAACATTTAAGTGACACACTGAATATTAGTTACATTGCAGTTATTGAAGTGATTCCAAAAATTCATGTTGTGGCCAGGTGCAGTGGCTCATGCTTTAGGAGGCCAAGGTGGGAGGATAGGTTGAAGACTAGCCTGGGCAGTATAGCCAGATCCTGTGTCTACAAAAAAAAATTTTTAAATAGGCTGGGCACGGTGGCTCACGCCTGTAATCCCAGCACTTTGGGAGGCCGAGGTGGGTGGATCACGAGGTCAGGAGTTCGAGACCAGCCTGCCCAACATGGTGAAACCCCGTCTCTACTAAAAATACAAAAATTAGCTGGGTGTGGTGGTGGGCACCTGGGATCCCAGCTACTCAGGAGGCTGAGGCAGGAGAATTGCTTGAACCCAGGAGGCAGAGGTTGCAGTGAGCCAAGATTGTACCACTGTACTCCAGCCTGGGCAACAGAGCAAGACTCCATTTCAAAAAAAAAGAAAAAATTAGCCAAGTGTGGTGGAGCACAACTATAGTCCCGACTACTAGGAAGGCTGAGATGGGAGAATTACTTGAGCCTAGGAGGTTGAGGCTACTGTGAGCCATGATCACATCATGGTACTCTAGCCTGGATGAGACAGCAAGACTGTCTTTCTAAAATATAAAAATAGAAATTCATGTTGTAATGTAGAGTTCTTTTTTTTGTTGTCGTTGTTGTAATGTAGAGTTCTTTCTTGAGAGATAAATATTTTTTTCACTTAAATAGAAACAGTTTTTAAACAAAGGCCATATTGACAAGGATAGTCAGTTACATAGAAAAAATATAGAGATAGAATCCCAAGGAAGGCCATATTAATGTTGAACACACTCATGGGTTAAGTAAAGTATTAACGCCTTTCTCAAACACTAGCTCATTGCTGCTTTTCGTATGAGGGGATTCTTTGGAAAAGTGATTAAAATATACAAGCAAAAATCCTCCACAAGCACTTGTAACAAATAACAATCCAGCTTTATAGAGATTTGTTTTTATTATAAGTACTCTGATGCTCTGAGCTGATATTCTTCGTTTACTTTTCTTGCACTTGATTTTATAGTTCTTTCATAAGTTTGCATTAAAGCAGTACTCTATGACTCTTCTTCCTCTATAATTTGTTTTGCTCATTTAAAGGCTAAGTACTTTCAGATGAGGATCGTTTTTTAATGGCACAGGGTTGATAGCAGACACATAATTGTTGCTTGTCTCAATTTATGATTCATTCTTAAGCAAATTTCATCTCAGTTTTATCTGCCTTGTTGAATTCCCACAGGGAAACTACATCATGCTTTTCTGGAGTAGTGGTTACAGTTTCTTTATGAGATGCTGTCATTGTTGTCCTTCATCTTTTAATGGTGTCTGTATATTTTGGTAGCTGGAAAGCTTCCTAAATACAAAAGGAATTATTATACTTAAGATACTTAAATTTTATTAACCCAGAACATGGAGAAAGATGAGCAGCGGGAAAGGTGGCAGCCAGATGTTAGAAAATTAGATAACTTGAGAACGCATATGTACCCAGTGAAGTTTAGTTGGAGACATTTTAATTAAAGTTCCTTTTTATGTTCTTAACATTAAAAGCATTTTCCATGTCTTTCAAAAACTCTTAAAAGCATAGCTTTGTACTGTGAGATCATATTTTATTTTGTGGATGTGCCATAATGTACTTGGGAATTTAAAAATTGTGGATACTTTCTTTCCTTTTAGGGTGCTTTCATTTTTACATTTTTGCTCTAAAATTATATAGAACCATATTATTGAGTAGTAGAATACAAATTCTTCCCATATAAATTACTCTTTAAAAATTGTTTTTTGTCAGGCATGGTGGCTCACGCCTATAATCCCAACACTTTGTGGGGCTGAAGTGGGAGGACTGCTTGAGGCCAGTAGTTCCAGACCAGCCTTGGCAACATAGTGAGACCCCCATCTCTATAAGAAAAAAAAAATTATCTGGTTGTGGTGGCACGCACTGGTGGTCCCAGCTACTCGGAGGCTGAGGTGGGAGAATCGTGAGTCCAGGAGGTTGAAGCTACAGTGAGTTGCAGTTGTACCACTGCACTCCAGCGTGGGTGACAGAGTGAGACCCTGTTTCAAAAAAAATTTTTTTTCTTTGCTCTTTTATTTTACTGTTCATTAAATTTTAAAAAACGTTGTATGAACCAAGCTTGTCCAACCCACAGTCCGCAGGCCATATGCAGCCCAGGACGACTTTGAACGTGGCCCAACACAAATTTGTAAACTTTCTTAAAACATTATTTATTTATTTATTTATTTATTTATTTTAGATAATTAGCTATTGTTAGTGTTAGTCTATTTTATGTGTGGCCCCAGATAAGTCTTCTTCTTCCAATGTGGCCCAGGGAAGCCAAAAGATTGGACACCCCTGGTATAAACTTTACAACAAAGATAGCCTGGTATATGGAATTACTGAGCAGGAAAGATAACTTATTTAACAGTTGAGGAAGTTAGGCCCACTGAGATTACACAGTATTCCCGAGGTGTGGGAGGCAGAGTCTTGAGGTTTATGGCTCCCAATTTAGGATTTTTTCTGTTATGTTGCATTATTTGTAAAATGGCGAGGTGTTAATAAGAATAAATACAAATAGGGCTGAAAGAAATAAGGAAGTCAAGAGAGAAAGTTAAATTTAAGAAGAAAATGATACTGACCGTGTTTTAGATAGACTGTATTTGAGGTGCCATCAGCCATCAATTGACAGCGTTCCAGGAGGCTACAAGAATGCTCAGTGTTTCGGTCTGCTCTGTAGTCAGACAAACTTTACCATTTAGTAGTAGTGTAATGTTGGACAAGTTATTTAACTTTTGAGCCTCAGTTTCCTTATCAGTAAATTTGGTATAATAGCATCATTGGGTTGCAAGGAGGAAGAAATGAGTTAATATGTCTAAAAGCACTGGTAGACCAGTGCCAGGCATGCAGGAAGCATTTGATACACATCAAACATCATTATTGGAGATGGCGGGGATTGTTTTCTAGAGAGAAATCTAGGATATTAAAAATGAGTTTTTTCATCCATAGATTACAAACTCTGGATATGGCACAAACTGATAATTGCAGTTAAAGAGCCAATCTTTTATAACCTAATAAATAATTATGTTGTACAATAGAATGGCCTAACTCTATTCTAGGTCTACCTCAAAGCAGTAGCTAAGCCTGGGGATTGAGTTAGTCAGATGTTGCCATTTATTTGGCCTTTTTCTGTGTATGTAAGGGGGAAACAGAAGCAAAAATTTTGTATTAATACAATTTGATTAGCTAAATAGATTTAAGAATGTTTTGAATAGGGATCGGAAATAGAACCAGTTCAGTAAGTGTTTATTGAGGATTGCTGTTATGTAGGTCAAATACCTTTACACAGAAAATAATTCAGGGTATTAGATCAGAGTATCTCTGCCCAAAAATTTATTTACAGATTGTCAGAGGGTAAAAAACTAAGCAACAGTAGAGCTTTTATTACAGATGAACTGCTGGGGCTGGTGTGGAAATAATTTCCATAAAGGACAGAGAACACACAGCTTTATCAAATTCACATTTACTTGAACAGTTCACGAGTTTTATGTTGATTTCCTCAGTATTGTAATTCATGACTCTTTAAAAGCAGAGTCATCAATTATTTTGGTATTCTCTTGAAAGCCAGCACAGTTCTGAGTACCAGAAAATGCTAGTGACTGGCTGAAGAAATGTGTGAATATGTAAATACTATTTTCTTAACTTAAATAAACTAAAAAGCCAGAAAACCTAATTTTGTGTTACATTATAGTTTCCTGGTTAATGTTTTTTGTTGTTGTTCTCAAGTTTATTCTGCTGGTTATTCTGATTAGTTTATTTTAAACATTTTTGTATCATTAAAATAATAAAAATACAGAAATGGATGAGAAGAAAATAAAACACCCAGGTAGTGTTTGTTTGTTTGTTTGTTTTTTTTTTAATTTTCAGCTTTTCATGGATATATTGGACCCATGTAATGAGCATGGAACCCACAGGTAGTTTTTCAACCCACATCTCTCATACCCCGGTAGCCTGCAGTGTCTGTTGCTCTCATGTTTATGTCCATGTGTGTTCAATATTTAGCTCCCACTTATAAATGAGAACATGTGGTACTTGGTTTTCTGTTCCTGTGTTAATTCACTTAGGATTGTGGCTTCCAGCTTTGTCCATGTTGCTGCTCATCAATGGTGGATTGGATAAAGAGATATTGGCATGCCTATACCGTAGGATACCATGTAGCCATAAAAAGAATGAAACCGGGCTGGGCGTGGTGGCTCACGCCTGTAATCCTTTGGGAGGCCGAGGCCGGTGGATCACAATGTCAGGAGTTCGAGACCAGCCTGACCAACATGGTGAAACCCGTCTCTACTAAAAATACAAAAATTAGTGGGCGTGGTGGTGGACGCCTGTAATCCCAGCTACTCAGGAGGTTGAGGCAGCAGAATCGCTTGAACCCAGGAGGCAGAGATTGCAGTGAGCCGAGAGTGTGCCACTGCACTCCAGCCTGTGTGACAGACTCCATCTTCAAAAAACAAAAGCAAAAACAAAACAAAAGAATGAAACCATGTCCTTTGCACCAAGTGGTGTTTTCAGAGAGGATTTAAAAATACATAGCATCCCCAGAGTCAAAGTTTGGGGCTTCTACTCTCTTATCTTGTAACCTCCTTTAAGGAATGGGCCAAGTTCAAAGGCAATTAACCAGAACTTTTGCTTTTTCCTTGAATGTGTGTCACATAATAATTAATGTATTTGAAACACAATATACTTCAGCTCCCCTTTCTCCGCCTATCAGAGTATTCTCTCTCAGCCAAAGCATGACTTTAGAGTTTGTTTGTTACTTTTTCTAGGGAATTAAAAAGCCTTCAGTTGGTTGTCTTTCTGCCTAAAAATTGTATGAAAGTGATATTAATATTTTAAATCTCCAAAAATGTGATAGGTAAGCATGCATTATTGTTTAATTTCACCACTAGTGATCTTGAGCATCTTATCCTGTGGTCGTTGGCCATGGATATTTCTTCTTCTGTGCACAGTTGGATCCTCTCTATTGTCTATTTTTTTAAGTTGATTGCTTTGTCTTTTATTAAAATGTAATAATATCCTAGCACTTTGAGAGGCTGAGGTGGGCAGATTGCTTGAGTTCAAGAGTTTGAGACCAGACTGGGCAACATGCTGCAAAAAATTTAAAAATTAGCCAGGCATGGTGGCATGTGCCTGTAGTCTCAGCTACTGGGGAGGCTGAGGTGGGAGGATGGCTTGAGCCTGGGAGGCAGAGTTTGCAGTGACCCAAGATTGTGCCACTGGAATCCAGCCTGAGTGACAGAAGCAGACCCTGTCTTTAAAAAATTATCTATCTATCTAGATATATACACACGCACATATTTATATAAGTAAACTGTAACTGAAATGTGTGTGCATGTGTGTGTATATATATATAAAACAAGTTATTACTATTATTCATTTCTAGTTTTTTTTTTTTTTTGCAAATTGCAACTGTTTCTTCCAGCCTGTTGGTTTGCATTTTGACTCTGATTATGATGTGTTCTGCTGTATGGTAGTTTTCAACTTGTATGTGGTTGAATTTAACTTTTTTAGTTTTTGTTTTCTGACTTCTGGGTTTCCTAGGAATTCTCTCTTACATCCAAGGTTGTAAAAACTATGTTCCTATATTTTAGTCTAGTAACTTTTTAGTTTTCTTTTCTTTCTTCCTTCCCTCCCTCCCTCCTCTTCTCTTCCTCCTTTTTCCTTTTGCTTCTTTCTCCCTCCCTCCTTTCTTTCTTTTCTTTTTTTTCCCCATATTTAAGCCATCTGGATTTCATCTTTTTGTTAACTGTTTGGGATCAAATTTTATATTCTTCCATATTGGTCTCAGGTTTCCTTATAGCACCTAATCATGGCTCAATGAATTATACCCATTGAAATTTTCCTTAATAGATTTTTTTTTGGTGGCATTTATCTCAGGGCAAAGATCCAAGAAGGCTGTTAATCTGCCTTTCTCTAGAGCTTTCCTATCTGGCTTCTCTGTCAGTCATCCTGTCTCCTCCTGTTTTGTCCTTCAGCTCTCAGTGTTCTCAAAGTCAGTTTCCATATTTGCTTTCATTAATCTCTTTCCTCTAGAGCAGGGGTCTGCAGACTTTTTCTGTAAAGGGCCAGAGAGTAAATAGACTTTGCAACTACCCAGCTGGGCCATTGTAGCATGAAAGCAGCCATAGACAATAACTTAGGAATTCTTGTGGCATCATTCCAATAAAAGTTGGTTTCTGGACAGTGAAATTTGGCTCTCACTTGATTTTTCACATCACAAATTATATTCTTATTTTGATTTTTTTTTCCTGGTGTTTATAGAATTTAAAAACCACTCGGCTCACGAGCAATATAAAAACAGATAGCATACCAGATTTGGTGCACAGCTCATATTTTGCTGACCTCTCCTCTAGGGGGTAGGGCTTCTTCTCTCCTATCCTGTATCTTCCCTGTAAAAAGGAATCACAGGTCTCAGGCACACAACTCCAAGCAGTTTTCTTCTTTCAACCAATATTAGTATATTCATAAACATATTACAAATAATACATTTCAGTAACTCACCCTCCATCCCGAAATTGTAGGAATTACAGCTTTTACATGACTTTTGAATTTTATTTTCTGTGAGCATTAAACTGTTCCCTTGTTTAATTTATTGTAATTTTTTTTTTTTTTTTTTTTTTTAAGATGGAGTCTCGCTGTGTCACCCAGGCAGGCTGGAGCGCAGTGGTGCAATCTCGGCTCACTGCAACCTCCACCTCCAAGGTTTGAGTGATTCTCCTGCCACAGCCTCCCAAGTAGCAGGGATTACAGACACCACCATACCTAGCTAATTTTTGTATTTTTAGTAGAGATAGGGTTTCACTACATTGACCAGCCTGGTCTCAAATTCCTGACCTCAGGTGATCCACCCACCTCGGCCTCCCAAAGTGTGGGGATTACAGCTGTGAGCCACAGCACCCAGCCTATAGTAAGTGTTTTATGAACATATTTTCTCTGGGAGAGGATATTTTTTCTACTATAAGTAATCTTTAAAACAATTGAATTTTTTTCATAGCCTTATACACTACTATTGCAAGATCATTTTGGTTTAAAACATATTTTTTTAGAAACATCAGTGCTTTCATTGCACAAAACGTTTTATTTTGGCACAATAACCTTTTTAAATAAAATACTTCATGTGCATTCAAATATTTGAAAATGTTTGCCTCTGATTAGATATATCTCTACCACAGGAAAATCTGAAGTTTAGTGATGCAAGTCAGAGCTTACTTAATAGTCTTCTGGGCCGTAACCTTATAATCTATAATAAAAAATAACACATACATGCATTTGTTCAGTCTCTTATAGGCCATAAATTACTTCCATAAGTATTTCTTTGAAATTTACTTTAAAATAAATAAATAAATGAAACAACATTAAAACCAGAAAATGTTAAGATATTGATTGATTCTCCCTTCCTTACCATTCCCCCAACTTTACTTTTTGGGGATGAAGGAAAGTAACAACCATGGTGTTTGTTTAAACTAAATACCAAATGGTCTTTAGATAAATTGCTTAGCAGTGAAAAATATGTTATTTATCAACTGTCAGGGGTACGTGGGGATTCCTTAACAGTGCCAGAAGAGGGAAGGGAACCAGCATTTATTGAGCTCCTACTTTGCATCAGTTTAATTCCTACAACCCTGCAAGTTAGCCATTATCATCCCTGTGTTCAGCTTTGCATCCTAAGCCTGGAAGGTTTTAGTAACTTCCCCAAGGTAGCCCAGCTTGTTGAAGGTAGAGCCCAGATTGGAAGCTCAGAGTCTGTGTCCACATATACTTCTCCACTTCAAAGATTGAGCTTGGAAAAAATAAGCTTTTTGATATGGTCAGTAATATACAAATATTTATACATGATTAGTGCACTCTTCTCTAGGCATATAGACATACTTTGAAACAACTGAAAACTTTATTTAGAACAATCCTATTCATTGAGCATTTATTGACTCTTTCCAGAGTAGACATGACTTTGTTTTGTCATTACATTTCCCTTAGCAAGACAAACAAATTCACTCACAAAATTGTCATTTTGACAGTATCATTTGTGTTAGGATTCCTTTGTGTTAGGACTCCAATATTATTTGTGTTAGAATTCCAAATGTTTTCCTCACATTTGTCCTATTAGTTCTAGATATTAGTCTTTAATTTTTGTTGGGGCAGATTGCTCAGAGTCCACTGTGTTACAAATATCAGATAGTGATTCAAGTGCCAGGATTCTAAATTTTAAAATGTTAACTCCATGAAAATATTTTGCTTAAGCCGTCTTCTTTTCCTCAGCTTCCTCTATACCTCCTATGATATTCTTTATCCTTCCTCTTAGCACACTCTTTGAATTTTAAACTCAAAGTGAGTCAGGTGATGACAGAGCATTCCCTAAGCATTTGCTCTAATGATATTGTTATTATTATTATTATTTTGAGACAGGATCTCTCTGTGTCACCCAGGCTGGAGTGCAGTGGCATGATCATGGGTCATTGCAGCCTTGACTTCTTGGGTTCCAGCAATCCTCCCACCTTGGCCTTCCGAGTAGCTGGGACCACAGGTGTGTGCCACCACACCTAGCTAATTTTTGTATGTTTTTGTACAGATGGAGTTTTGCCCTTTTGCCCAGGTTGGTCTCAAACTCCTGAGCTCAAGTAGTCCACCCACCTTGGCTTCCCAAAGTGCTGGGATTACAGGCATGAGCCACTGTGTCTGGCCCTTTAATGATATTAAAATAGGTGTTAACTTTTAGATATTTTTGTTTTCTTAGATGTGTTCTTTTAAAAGAAACTTCCATGTTATCTAGTAGAAATAGTCAGTCAGGCTCCTTTTTAGCCACAAAATTGATATCTAAGACTTTACCATTACTGGGGTATTACAGCCATTTAGCACACTTTTTTTTCTTCAATATATTTTTGTTGTAAATTCTCAAGTTATAATGTTATAAGAAAAGAGCAGCTAAAATATGGGGGAATAGATGCAGTATCATTGAAAAACAAACTAAAAATATAAATGCTATAGTCTAAAAATTAAAAGCCTAAAAGGGACTGAAGATGCAATATCTGAAATTATTAATCACTTTGACAGGTTTGTGATCTTCACTTCAATCTGGGGTTCTAAGAATATGCTATTGCTTTGAATTGTGGGAGAAGTAAATTAACTACAGATCAACTTCAGTAAAGAGATGTTTTTGTTAGAAATAGACTTGGCTGTCAGGCATGGTGGCTCATACTTGTAATCCCAGCACTTTTGGGAGGTTGAAGTGGGAAGATTGCTTGAGTGCAGGAGTTCAAGACCAGGCTGGGCAACATAGTGAGACTCCATCTCTACAAAAAATAAAACATTCATTGGCACGGTGGTATGCACTTGTAGTCCCAGATACTGAGGAGGCTGAGGTGGGAGGATCACTGGAGCCCAGGAGGTCAAGGCTGCCTTAAGCCATGATCACGCCACTGCACTCCAGCCAGGGCAACAGAGTGAGACCTGTCTCAAAATAACAACAACATCAAAAAAGAAATAGATTTGGCTGTGAGTAACAAAGAACTGAAAATCACAGCAGTTTGAACAAGTTTAGAGTCGAGTGCATTTTATGTTTAGGAAAAGAGACTAGAGGTAGCCAGATCAAGAGTAGTTTGGTGGTTTAGCAATTATTAAGGCCCCGAATCTCTCTTGTTTGCACTTCTGTCATCCTTAGTATGGGACCCTATGGCCCAAGATAACTTATTAGACTCCAGCCATCCTTGCAGTCAGGAGAAGGAAGTGGAACAAAGATACTTCTATAAGTAATACATGGTACTTCCACCTAAATATCACTGGTCAGAACTTATGGCTGGGTGCGGTGGTTCACACCTGGAATCCCAGCACTTTTGGAGGCTGAAGCGGGAAGATTGCTCGAGGCCAGGATTTCAAGACCAGCCTGGGTAACATACTGAAACCCCACCACTTCAAAATAAAAAATTAAAAGAAAATTAGCCAGGTGTGGTGGCATATACCTGTATTCCTAGCAACTCAAGAGTCTGTGGTGAGAGGATTGCTTAAGCCTAGGAGTTAAAGGTTGCAGTAAGCTATGGTCATGCCACAGCACTCCAGCCTGGGCGACAGAGTGAGACTATGACTCAAACATAACAAAAACAAAAACAAAACTTAGGCGTCTAAAATAGGAGCACAATTTTATTTGGGGATGATGAAAAAGTTCTGGAGATGGATGGTGGTGATATTATACAATAATGTGAAGGTGCTTAATGCACTACA
Organism: Hylobates moloch; assembly: GCF_009828535.3. Classification (NCBI taxonomy): domain Eukaryota; kingdom Metazoa; phylum Chordata; class Mammalia; order Primates; family Hylobatidae; genus Hylobates; species Hylobates moloch. The sequence continues at coordinate 110,648,774 of NW_026652278.1, read as the reverse complement.
AACCAAAAATCTTTTAAATGGTAAACTTTATGTTATGTTTATTTTACCACAAACAAACAAACAAACAGTCATCAAGATGGAGGGGAGGCCAAAATGTGATCTTAATTTTGGATAGCCATTGTCCTCCTAAAAATCTGAGATTCCATTACTAATGAAGAAAAGGAGGTTAAATATTGGGGAGTACCTAGCTTTGAAACATGTGTAGTACGGCTGAAAATATAAAGGACAACAAACAAATACACAAAAAAAGAAATACAGAAAGTCATGCATGACCTATGAAGTGAATTAATAAGTGGGGATTAATAATAATGCTTTTACTAGGGACAAAAAAAAATAAAAGACCAATCTTTGGTATCTAATCCAGAATCTTTATATTCTTTTATTTGTTCAGTGGCATTGCCAAAGCATGGCATCAGGCATATTTTGGGGAAGGGTCTGGCCCAGTTATGTTGGATGAAGTACGCTGCACTGGGAATGAGCTTTCAATTGAGCAATGTCCAAAGAGCTCCTGGGGAGAGCATAACTGTGGCCATAAAGAAGATGCTGGAGTGTCCTGTACCCCTCTAACAGGTAAGGATTTCACTCCATTAGTATACCAGTTCTTGCCCCCAGTACCATGTGGGCCTGCCACAGCTTCCCTTCTCCTTAATTTCAACAACATTACCAAATGAGCATACAAATAAATACACCAAATAAAACAAACAAAAAGAATGCAAACCGTATATTAAAATACCATCTTTTTATTCATAGTTATCCATGAATTTTTCAATTTAAGGCTATATAGTCTTGTAAAGCTAGATCAGAAAATAGGACTTTGTTGCAGTATATAGTACCCAATAGTCAAAATCAGTGTGCAGTGATGCATTCCAGATATTAGGTGTAATAATTCCATCTTTAGTCCATTCATCTATTAACGTTTCTTGACTCAGAATGTGTTTAGAGCTGATATTGATGCAATTGTTGATTAAAGCACACTGTGAAAGAAACCAAGTTAACTTTGCTGTGCACAATTTTCAGACTATTCCAAATGACAGCATGCCTGTCAAAATGTGTCCTGTGTTGTAAGAAGGGCATATATGAGTACAAACTGGTGTGCGTGTATGTACTTACATGTTTAGGGAGAAGAAGAAGGAAATGGAAAAGGCAAGAGAAATTGACTCATCAGAAACCATTTAGTAAAAAGAACTTGAAGAAAAAAATGTTTTGTTTACAAATTTCTTTAGTGAAAATCAATAACTTGTTAGAATCTATGAAATACCAGATTTATGTCTTTCTCTTCACATACTTCTATACATGCAGTTGTTTTTATTAGCAGATTAACACATTAATACACCATAGAAATATATGTACGCCAGATTTTTAGCCAGAGCACTTCATTTTCTTGAACTGCCATTTTCCCCTCCTTCAAATGAGGATAGTCTTGTAACATTGCTGTGATGCTCAGATGAGATAATACGTGTCATAATGCTTTGCAGACAGTAAAGTATTATATTAATAAAAGGTTTGTTACTCAGAGACCTTTACTTTAAAAGATCCCTGAGACTCATGAAAAGTATGACCCTTACCCAAGATTATTTATATGTTTCATTAAAAGTTTTTGGATTATTTTGGATGGAAATGGCTTTTAAATCTACTTTTTTTGGAATTAAATTTATTGTACTATTTATCTGCTTAGAAGCTCTTTATAGAATTACAGGCAAATTAATTATTATTTGAGTTAATAAGATTCAAATTCAGATCTGTATTATCAATAAAAAAATAAAGGCGAGACATATCTTCCAGTTTTTATAATTCATGAATGCCTAACAAATAATATATGCATTGACATGACAGACTGTCTTTTATCCAGAATAGTTTTTTTCTGTCATCCTATTTCAGTATTTTTTTCATTTGCAGTTAAAATTCTGAGCTATTTCCAAGTTACTATATTTTCTTTTTAAATTTAAATGACATGTATTGCTCTGACTTGAGACGAAAGTTATAGGAAATTTCCCAAATATTATTTAATCTAGAGAAATCTAAACAGATACTTTGGAATTATATCAGGATATATTTTTCTACATAGAGAATAGGAGTACCAATAAAAAGGGAAGAATATATGTATATATATGTGTGTGTGTGTATATATATATATATATATATATTTTTTTTTTTTTTTCCGTGAGACGGAGTCTGACTTTGTTGCCCAGACTGGAGGGCAGTGGTGCGATTTCAGCTCACTATAACCTCTGCCTCCTGGGCTCAAGCGATTTTCCCGCCTCAGCCTCCCAAGTAGCTGGGATTACAGGTACGTGCCACCACACTCAGCTAATTTTTGTATTTTTAGTAGAGACAGGGTTTCGCCATGTTGGCCAGGCTGATGTTGAACTCCTGACCTCAGGTGATCCACCTGCCTCAGCCTCCCGAAATGCTGGGATTACAGGAGTGAGCCACCGCACCCAGCTGGAAAGAATATTTTATTAGGACAGAAATGTGTTATGTCAAACTTCAGAAACAACGTGATAACCTCAGAGGGTCATTTAGCACAGATGTAATATAAGTTTAACAAAAGGCCTAGAGTGAGGCCTGAATATGGTGATATTTCTTATGAAATACAAATGTTGTTTTGCCTTTTTTTGAAAGTTGATTTGCTTAGTCTCTGTATCTCCTCCTTATCACAGATGGGGTCATCAGACTTGCAGGTGGGAAAGGCAGCCATGAGGGTCGCTTGGAGGTATATTACAGAGGCCAGTGGGGAACTGTCTGTGATGATGGCTGGACTGAGCTGAATACATACGTGGTTTGTCGACAGTTGGGATTTAAGTAAGGTTCATTAATATAAAGGCAGTTAAATGCCAGATTATATTGTTAAAAGTCTTATTATGTTAATCCCTACTTGTAATTTTTATAATAATAAAAATACCTGTTCTCTCCTACCTGTGTATGGAAGTACAATAATGAAAAATAATGACATTTTCTAAGATGATGAGTAACCACCTCTTGCTGTTTATTTCATTTACCTTTCCTGCCATGACCCCTCTTCTTGAATAATTAGTTGAAGCCAGGGGTGACCTCTAAGTCCCCTTGTGTCTATTCAAGTAAGACTTTGAATGCTCGTTTTTATTCTGACACGTCATTACTATTGGATGTTTTTCGTTTTGACATCATTGTCTAAAATTGCAGAGAAGTCTAGTGTCAAATGCTTTGGTATTACATTATTCCCTTTCTCAGAATGTGATGATAATTATCACTTTTATTTGAGAAAAACAGCCCTCTTGTTAGGAGATGACCTTTAGAACTTGCTTTTGACCTCCCTCTCTTAAAAGCTGAGTATCACACTTTGGGACATATATTTTATGTCACACACATAATGCATTCCAGAGTGAAGACTTAAGTTGGTCGAAGTAACTGCAAATGATGCTTTTGAGTTAAATATTTGAATGAAAGCTGTGAATGCCCATTCTTTCTTGTTTTTCATATTTCTCTGTCATGCTTGAAGTAATCATCTTATGCTTAAAAAAACTGGCAAAATTATTTCATTTTAGCTTGATTAGAGCTGATTGCAGATATTCACTACACTTTAAAAACATACCTTCATTCAAGCTAGGCAAAGCCATGTTAAACATGTATTTTAAAATTTATAAAAGTAATGTAAAACCATTGAAAAATGATGAAAATAAAAAACTCCATAATTTTTTATCCTTATGCTATCATTATAATTTGGGTACATAACTTCATATCAGCTCTAGTAATGGACATGTAATTTTTATCCACATTTTTAACCTTATATTGCTACAAACTCACAATTTTTAATGATAACAATATCCGTAGAATTTTCATACTGTAATTTACTTAATATTAGGTCAGCTTAATTTTTCCTATGATAAGTAATGCTATCATGAAGATACAATATTCATATAATTTCCCCCTATTTTGTCTTTTCTTGGGCAGAGAAGTTACTGTAATTTTTGTGTAAAAGGGTATGATATGACAGCCAAATAAATACAATATACTGACAATTGATAAGAATTACTTAATAAATATCACTTTATATTTAAGTGGATCTCTATTAGACTGCCAACTATACTCTGTTTTCACAGATTTAGAGAGATTCATAAAATCATGTTATTTCTATTTTCACATTTAGAGAGATTCATAAATCCTGTTATTTCTATTTTTCGTAATTTTTTCTTATTAATGAAAACAACACTGATTTTTTTCTCATATTTTATTTTGTTTCACAAATCTATTCAGAGTATTCACATTTATTAGTTTTAAAAATGTTCTCAATAATGTGTGTAAAAAGCTCTAAATGATTGTGTTAGAAGGTAGTCAAAGCATGTGCTACATTTGCTTCTAGTTTACAAAGGAATTTTTGAAAAAGAATATTCTTTTGTAATGAGAAAAAGTAAACTTTGGGTTTCTTTGTACAAATGCAATTCCAGAGTAAAATGACTTCCTGTTAACTGTTATGTAGTTGCTATGGACAGATGATAATCTAATGTATTTCGTGAAAAAATGGTCTATAAGTTAAAAGTGAGCAATATGCGATTTAGGCTTATTACTTTTCTAGCCAAGGCTTGATTAGTCAGCAAAATAGAAGGAAGAAAAGCCATAGAATAATTTAAAAGTTTCATTGTTTTAATTTATTAAAATATTCATTTTGTCAAATAAATTTAATAAATACTTGCATAAAAAATGACGAAAATTTGTCAGATAGATCTCTTCATATTCTTAGTACAGAAATAATAAAAACATCAAGTAAGAGAATTATTATTATGAGTAAGAGTCGGATCTTACAGACTGTTAGAACTGAAAGACGTCCTAAAGATTTTTAAGCTCTGATTTCTGGAGGTTTGGATTTTATGGAACAAAAGGAAATAAAATTGGGAGGATGAAAGAAGGTGCAGATTGACTTAATTTCTAATTAAAAAAATTTTTCAGATCTCCTATTTCTGCAGCGTATATATTTATTATACATTTAGGTTTTGTTTCTGTAGTGCAGTGTTACACTCAATTGGCACACAAATATAATTGATAAAAATTTTAAAGTTGAATTTGTATACCTTATGAAAAGCTAAGAATATTATAATTCTGATTTTGATGGGCTGAAATCTAAATTTAATCATGGATTAGGTATAGTGCTTGAGCGATCACTAAACTAATCCACACTTTATTTCGAAAGAGAGAAAATCAAAGAGAAGCTGCTAAAATCAAATGAGTTCAGAGGGAGCATCAGAAGCAAAATGAGACAAGTGTTCTCACTTTCTGGTCACAATTTCTATGGTTAGGAATTTGAGATTGATCTCTTTGCATTCTCTCTGATTGGTTTTGTAGACAAAACACAAGAATGAATGGAGAAAAAGTATTAATTTTTCATTTGTTATTCGTTGAAATAAACATTTTTAAGGTGATTAAAACATGTGATGGGCGAACATAGCTCTAAACTGCGTCCCCAAGGTAGGAGAAAGAACAGATACTTATCCTCTTAAGTCATGTCACTGAACTAAGTTGCTTGTGTTAAATGTTTTGTGGTTCCCTGAACCAAGAGACAGAAGTTCTATACATAGTGTTTATTCAATTGTCACAGATACGGTAAACAAGCATCTGCCAACCATTTTGAAGAAAGCACAGGGCCCATATGGTTGGATGATGTCAGCTGCTCAGGAAAGGAAACCAGATTTCTTCAGTGTTCCAGGCGACAGTGGGGAAGGCATGACTGCAGCCACCGCGAAGACGTTAGCATTGCCTGCTACCCTGGCGGCGAGGGACACAGGCTCTCTCTGGGTGAGGACTGGCTGCAGCTCTCAAGTTTCCATCGTTCAGTAGCCATTGCACCTCTAACCAACGGCCTTGAATATGAAGTGTTTCTCATCTTTGGCTTTTTTTGGGGTCTATTTCCCATAACTGTCTAATTTTTAGTAATTTTTATGTGGAGAAAAATAATCTTTTGAGTCTGCACCAACATTTTGAAATTTCTACCCCTAAATTGTTTTTCTTTACTTAGAAAATTAAGTTCCTCACTAACAATGTTTACAATCATCTGTATCTGAAAAGTGGAATAAAGAAGCTGCAATATCTATTCCCCTTACTCCTCGGTCACTTATTCTGATTTTCATTTACCTTGAATTCTAGTGAGCTATTTGGGACAGGATTTAAAATAAGAATATTCTCCTCTCCCTGTCTCATGGTTCATTTCTTCTGTAGTCCTGAAGCCTTGTCATTTGTTGGTCACCAACCATCCTTTGCTCTTTTAAGTTTCTCAGTGGTCTTTTAAGTGGATTAATTAAAGTTAATAGCTCACCCATCTTTCTAGTGTAACTTGTTATTTTAGAAACCCATCAGGGACCTCTGTTACTCTTCATTTACATTTTTTTAGACTGTTTGGATAAAAGGTAACTAGCTCCTCTAACTGTATTGAAATAATTATAGATAAAGATCCTCTTGAGAGTAGATAGCAGTTAAACATTCTTGATAAATTTCTTAATGTCTGTTGAGGAGGGCAGAATATATATGAATGAAAAATACAGAGGGAAATGTTCAAAATACTTTGTTGTATGCTATTACAGCTTTATTATATATCTATCTGTGTGTGTGTGTGTGTGTGTGTGTGTATGTATGTATGTATGAATAGACGTTAAAATAGCCTTAGGTGGTCTTTACTTTTAACCTTGGACTGAATCAACTCATTTGTATTCTCCTGTTTGGAGACTGTGAAGCTGAAATCTTCATGTTATAAAGTAACAACTTTTTGAATCTCAGAGTATTAACCATATTACATACTTTAAATTTGTCAGAGTCTGTGGCTGATTCCTCATTGTACTCTACACTGTGAGAGCTTGGTGACACTGCATTAATCTAGCATTATACCAAGTTGAAATACATGTTTTTATTCCATCTCTTGCAGGCCATATTTCCATTTTTCTTTCTTTTCATTTTGTTCTCCTTTTCCCTTCCCCCTTCTCCTTATGAAAGATTTGTGATCCTCCCAGGATTATGTGGTGGATGATTACATGTGGTTGAGGGAGATAGAACTTGTTTGCTGGAAATGGATTCTGTCAGCCCCAGATAGCAGGTGTTGGAATCGTGGGATGATCTACGCAGATATGCTCTGTGAGCTCCCAGTGATGAAATACTATGTGACCTGAGTTCTCTGTAGGCCTGTGTTGTTAAATATATCATATGGTTGAAATAACTAATCTTTTCTGTTCCCTTGAAAATCTTTTTAATTCTAGGACTTTAGATGTGTTTTTAAAAAATTTAAAAACCTGAGGGTGATAATTATTAATAAAACATATGATCATTATTATGAATCTCTTTGGTTCTAATCTCAGTAATGTGTCTATTAACTAAAGTCATTTGTCCGGAGAACATTATGTCTGAGCCAAATATCCTTTTGGGATAGAATCATATTACTATTGGTTCATTCATAGATCATTACTTCCACCTACTAAAAACTACTATATATTTAAAAGGGAAGCTTAGAGGAGGAGATAACAGAATAACGATATAAATAACAGCATTTAGGAAACAATGGAGATTTTTTACTTCTTTGGCACTGCAATGATGAGCTCTTGGACTACTGCTGTTTTCAGCTATTTGAAGGCTAATTTCTGGATCTTAACTTTATATGTCAAGGGAAACTTTTCTCAAAATTAGTTGTAGCCCTATAGACACTCTTTTGGGTCTGTGGTAGGTGGAATGCTCAAAAGCAGTGTTCTAGATTAGTAAAAGTAATTCTAGTAAGAATACAGTTACTGCGTATGTGAGTTGGCAGAAATTTCTGGGATGGTAAAAATATGGATTTCTCATTGTAATATTACATTAATTCTAAAGTTTAGAGTATTAAGTCCTGGCAAAGATTTCTTTCCCAGTGAGGTTGTTGCCTCTTACTCAATTTTAAAGTATAAAATTAGGCTTAATTAATTAATTAATTAATTAAGACAGAGTCTCACTCTGTCACCCAGACTGGAGTGCAGTGGCGCAGTCTCGGCTCACTGCAACCTCCACCTCCCGGATTCAAGCAATTCTCCTGCCTCAGCCTCCCAAGTATCTGGGATTACAGGTGCCTGCCACCATGCCCGACTAATATTTGTATTTTTAGTAGAGATGGGGTTTTGCCATGTTGGCCAGGCTGGCCCCAAACTCCTGACCTCAGGTGATCTGCCTGCCTTGGCCTCCCAAAGCGCTGGGATTACAGGTGTGAGCCACTGAGCCCGGCCTAAAATTAGGCTTTTACTGTGTATGTATGCAAGTTAGAATTTATCTTTTTTCTAAAAGACAGTATTATTTTATAAAAATAATGTATTATGTTACAGGAAAAATTGAAGAAAACTACTGAAAGTCAGCTTGAGATATATATTAAAGATAACTGTATACCAATAGGATTGTTTAGCTTTCCCAAAAACTTTATATATTTAAGATTTTAGAAATAAAACATGCTATGTATTATTATTTCTGTAACAACACAAACTTAATAGTGACAATGTATGGATGGCATGACTTTTGTCATCCAATTTCCCTTCAAGAATTAAGAATTTAATGATTTTGTAGAATGGCTAAAATTAGGTTCAGAAATATTGTATGCATTATTTTTACAAAGCCATGCAAGTTATACTTTAAAAACACTTCATCATTTTTATTTTCAGAGTATATGAAAATGTGCCTATAAAACTACCAGAATGGAACATGTAGATCTAATTTCATGTGCAAATGTTTTCTTAATTTTGAACCAAATATCCAAAAATATAAAAAGTGAAAACTTTAATAAAAGAATTTCATTTATTTGATTTTGGTATCTGAGGATCACTTCTTCACTTTCTGTTCTTGCAAAGAACTCCCAAATTTCAGATATATTAATGAGAAATACGAAGTTTCAATATTGTGTTTTATGACATAGCTAAAACTCCAAGTTTTTATCCAGCTAATAGTAAGCAGTGCATACACAGAGTGCACGCCATAAACATTTGTTGAGTTTGATTTTGCTCTGTGATTCTGCTATACTGCCTTGTCCCATGAAGTGAACATGATTAGGTCTAGACACTGGGGAGCCAGCAACTCTTGGGGCAACACAGAAGGATGGAGAAGTAAAAAATGGGTCAGAGGAATAAAAATAGAGTGTGTCCATCTTGCTAACAATATTTTCTTTTAGTTAACCAATGTTGATTTAGTAACTTCACATATTGGTTTAAACATATATTAAATAATATATTGTCCATTACCTGCAGACTTCTACCTCCTTAGTTCTGCTGATAATTTTACCATGCTTTATTGTATTCCCTAAATCCTTACCAGCAAATCTTGGCCCTGAAGCTGGAGACTCTTCTAGTAACTAGGTAATCAGATGTGTGAGTATGGGTTGCTATAACAAAGTTCCACAGAGGTAGCTTAAACACAGATATTTATTGTTTCACAGTTTTGGGGGCTAGGAGTCCACAATCAAATGTCAGTAGGGTTGGTTCCTTCAGAAAGAACTGTGAGGGAAGGGCTGTGTGAGAGAGAGATGCTCCAGGCCTCTCTCCTTAGCTTGTATATGGCAGTCCTCTCCCTGTGTCTCTTCACATCATCCTCTTCATGTCTAAATTTCTCCATTTTTGGGGAATACCAGCATATTTGATTAGGGCCCACCCTAATGACCTCACAATTCAACCCATGCAAGTCACAGTGAGGAGTTTTGATTCAACATCATAATTATTGGTGTGGTGATATGTGACACTTTACAAATCCCTTCATTTGTGTTAACTTAGATAAATCTTAATTTGCTAGAGTTCAGTTTCTCAACTTTTAAGTCAGTGATTTTTGTGACTTAATTCTTTCCCTTAAAATCAATAGAAAGCCTTAGATGAAAATTGTTCTTATTTACTGCTTTCTTTTTCTTTTCTTTTTTTTTGCCTCCTCCAGCATTAGACTTGAATCAAGTTACCCAACTACGAATGCCAAGGTTGTGTCTATTTATATCTTTCTAAAAATCTTGTCTTCGGCCTATAAACTTCTAGCTCTGTTCATGGATAAATGAACAGACATGAAGCAAAAACAAACTCAAGTTAATGTTCTTTTACTATTTAGAAGTAAGGTGTAATAAAATAATTCACAGTTTTATAATGCTATTCATTCATCAACAAACAGCAATTGCATATCCTCTCTATATGCCAGGCACTGTTCCACAGTCTGGGGATACAAGGTTGAGCAAGGCGAGCACTTTGAATTCAAGGCTGCAAGAGTGGATAAAATTTTACAAAAGTGGATAAAATTTTTATTGATATATCTCCTCTCTCTCAAAAAAGTATTTCCCATCTGATTTTATAGCTGATTTAAAAAGAACAATTGTGTTTTGTAGAGTCGCTCATGCTTTAAAATCAGTTTGCTTGTTTGGGCTGTTCTAATACTTTTGAATCATGACTTAGGTTTTCCTGTCAGACTGATGGATGGAGAAAATAAGAAAGAAGGACGAGTGGAGGTTTTTATCAATGGCCAGTGGGGAACAATCTGTGATGATGGATGGACTGATAAGGATGCAGCTGTGATCTGTCGTCAGCTTGGCTATAAGTAAGGAAAACCTAATTATTTGGGATGGTTACTGATGAGCATATCTGAATTTTTAAGCTTATTCTAATGAGTTATTTCTTACTTAAACAAGCTTCTGTCATTCATTTGAAAATACTGGCCGCATATTGATTTGATCCAGAATTATAAAGAAGTAATAAGTAGAGCCTATTCACACTTTTCTACTCACAAGAAATATTATGTCACATAAGAAATGTAGCTTTTTATCTAATAACAAAATAGTCTAATAACTCTGACTAGTCATAATGCTGCTTGTATCAGCTTCTATCAGTTAACCTTTTCTCTGTGATTGATGTTTCAACACTGTAGCCTTTTAAGGGACTTTAGAGTTATTGAAATTACTATTGGCTCTCATTTTTCTTGGTAGTTATGAAGTCGCTGTGGACACTGAGTTAGCAAATGCTGAGCCATTGCTCCTAGAGCTGAGGTCACTGCTCTCCCTTCTTGTTTCAGCTTTCATACTTGTAAACAGTTGTCCTCTTTTACAGTCTGTGTGGTGCCGATTTTTTTTTTTTTTTTGCATTTCTGTGCTTTCTTTGCTGATGACTTCACTGTTTAAAATGGCCCCCATTTGTAGTACTGAAGCGCCGTGTAGTGTTCCTAAGTGCAGAAAGTCTGTGGTGTGACTTAGAGAGAAAATGCATGCATTAGATAAGCTTCCCTCAGACATGAGTTACAATAAGAACATGGCACTAAATAGAATATGAAAAGGACACTTTTTACAGTATGAGAGGAGCAAAAAAGAAGGCAGATCATCTGTTCGTTAGACCTCAGCTGGGTAATTTAAAATTTTACTGGCTCTGCATATGTCATGAATGACTGTGAAAGCACCCTAAGTAATGATTTTGAAGTAACAAAAATATGACAAATGTTATAATTCAGAGGGTTATACATTTAAGATAATATATATATAAATTGCCTAGCTCAGAGTAGATTACTAATAGTAATTTGGATTTAAAACTATATCCTTAATTATATATCTATGTGCATCTTAAATATTGAACAGTTCATATGGTTATTTTCTATAAAGAATACGTTTATTTTAAAAAGCATTTCCGTTTTAATAAAAGTTCACATGTTGGGGGTAAACTTCAAAATCAAAGTTGTTTCTGGTTACTCGATATTACTTCAATTTATGGCTCAGTTTTGGACCCAGTTGCAATTCCAGTTGTCCTACATCCAATTAATCCTTCATTTGTGATATAAATTTTCAGTTTTCAAAATATGGGGCAGTAAAGTAGGGAGAGTCTACATTAATGTGAAAGTGAATTTAGTCAGTGGTTAATTTTAAATTTCTTTTGCTCGCTGTGTTTCTATCACTCCTTTTTCCATTTGAAAAAAAAAAATTATTCTTGTTCTTGCATTATATTCCCAGTACATTTCCTCACCCAAAATCAGCCATTAAAAGATACTGCTCTTTGAGACTGGTTTCTTGGCCGTATTTTAATTTATTGTTTTGGTGGAGGTGATCCAAGAAACCTAGTATTACCTTTGGAAATATAAAGGGAAAGATTGGCACCAAAGTTGATCTTCAAATTGTGTGTCTCAGCTAAGTTTAAGGAGAGAAAAATTTTCTAAGCATGTTCATCAAGCATCATCAACACACATACAGTTGTGTGTTATTACTTGGATTTCTTTCTAAATTGTTCATTGCTTTTTATTTATCATCATTGATGTAGTTTGGATATTTGTCCCCACCCAAATCTCATGTTGAGATGTAATCCATAATATTGGAGGTGGGATCTGGTGGGAGGTGTTTGGATCATGGGGGCAGATCCCTCATGAATGGCTTAGGCCATCCCCTTGCTGATAAATGAGCTCATGCCCTGAGTTCACATGAGATCTGGTTGTTTAAAAGTGTATGGCACCCTCCCACCCTGCTTTCTGCTGCTACTTTTGCTGCGTGACTTGCCTGTTCCCCCTTCACCTTCTGCCATGATTGAAAACTCCCTGGGCTTCAGCAGAAGCCAAGCAGATACCAGCACCATGCTTTCCTGTAAAGCCTGTAGAACTATGAGCCAATTAAACCTCTTTTCTTTATAAATTACCTAGTCACAGGTATTTCTTTATAGCAATGGAAGAATGGCCTAACACAATCATTTAGTCCATTTAACATTTAACTCAAAAGTAAGTTTAGCCTCATGTTAGGATGGCTATGATCAAATCAACAAAGGATAACAAGTGTTGGTGAGGATGTGGAGAAACTGAAACCCTTATGCACTGTTGGTGGGAATATAGAATGGTACAGCCACTGTGGAAAATAATATGGAAAATAGTTCCTTAAAAAGTTAAAAGTAGAACTACCATATGATCTAGATATCCCATTTCTGGGTATATGGCCAAAATAATTGAAATTAGGATGTCAAAGAAATATCTGCACTCCCATGTTCATTGCAGCATTATTTGCAATAGCCAAGATATGGAAACAGCCTAAATGAATGGATGAAGAAAATGTGGTATGTATGTATATATATACAGTTACTGAAAGACAAATACTACATGATTCCACTTATATGAGATATCTAAAATAGTCACACTTATGGAAGCAGAAATAGAATGGTGGTTATCAGGGGTTGGGAGGAGAAGAAAATGGGAAATTATTTTTCAATGGGTATAAAGTTCCTGTCATGCAAGATGAATAAGTTCTAGAGATCTACTGTACAATATAGTACCTATTGTTAACAATATGGTACTATATACTTCAAAATATGTTGAGGGTATAGATCTTATTTGTGTTCTTACCAAAGCCAAATGAAAATAGAAACAGAACATAACAAAACAAATCTCAGAAAAGAACACAAGGAAATTTTTGGAGGTGATGAATATATTTAGCACCTTGGTTGTGGTAATGGTATCACAGATACATACATATGTCCAAACTGATGAGGATTTTTTATATCAATTATACCTCATTAAAGCTAAAAAAAAGTGATTTTAGATGAGAAACACAATCTAGATTAAGTGAACAAAGTTTATTGGAGCTTTCAATATTTCTGTAATACTTATTAATCAAGAAAAGCATCAAAAGACTTTATAATTGCATTTTAAATAGTCTCATAAGTAATTCAGTAATTTAATGTTACTATAACAAATTGGATAACATAATCTGCAATTTGCCATCAAATAGCATTTAAATGAGAATTGTTTAGCTATTTGATTAAATATACTTGAATATTTTTATAATTTCCCACTGAAGGGAAATTGGATTTCATATAAGTACATGTATATATATTTTCAGTATATATATATAAAATTATAAACAGGTATGTGACTAGTGCAGAGGATCTTTCTTTCATCATGTCTATTTTGAATCACAAAAAATCTTTAATAAAGTACTTATTTGTAGAAATCAATACAGGAAACTTTGAAGCTATTATAAGGTTTGAGCCTCATAAATAGGAATTTCAGAGATCTATTCTCCAGCCAGTTCTGTGATGCATGAGGATTAGTCCTTGGAAACACTGAGAATCAAAATAGTATTAGAAAGCCTTTTCATAATGGGAAAGACAGAAATGAGATAATAAAAAAGGAAATGTGAATGGTAACTAGTACAGATATGCTTAAAGTGAACAGAAAGTAAAAGGCATTATTTATTGATGCATTACATAATGTCTGACAAAGTCCAGCATATGAGCATATTTTGTTTGTAGATTGTTGATAGAGAATGTGTTGAGATCAGTTAAATTCATTGAGATATACTAAGTAGTCATGTTGGAAATTCCATTCTATTTACACTTTATGTGGATCCATTAGCATATGTTCCAACATAGCATTGTTTTTTAACATGTTTGTTAGCATATTAATCCTTAAAAAAATTTTAAAAATTGTATATTCTCACTGCTTTAGTAGAGATCTAAAATTAAGTATATCTGATATCTATTTTACATTTCAATAGCTGCAAAGGACTTAATTTCTGGTATATTTGTATGACATTTGAATATAAAACAGTTACACCACTCTTAATTATATCCAGTGAAATATAAATATAGTAGTTTGATGCTGCTATCCATTTAAAAAAATACGTGAACAAAAAATACTTCTTTGACCAGAAATTTTACAGTTTTTTATTCTCCTCGAAATTGTATTTTAAATTTTCTTCCCCCACGGAATCTCAATGTTATTATGCCTTAAAAATATGTGTGTATATGTATATATGCACACATATATGCACACACATATACATATACACATGTATGCATATATACAGATATACACACACATAAGTACATGGAGAGAGAGAAATTATGTTAACAAGTTTCAGGTTTCTCTGGATTTTATAATTTCTAGTATACAACTGATAATAAACAGCAAAAAATTTAATAAAATTATTAAATAATTATTAAACATAGAAAATAAAAGTTTGCCAAAGCTCTCATTTCTTAATTAGACCTATGGGTTGGGTTTGTGTTGCTTGGATTAAGGAAGCTTCATTGCTATCATATATTTTGAAATTTTCTTTTGTCCCCTTTAGAGGCTTTCAGACTTTGGAGGAATGCACTGTGGTAGGATTTGGAATGAGTGCAAGATATGCTTTTTGTGAAGTGAGAGAAGGGAAATTTTGAAAGAGAAGTTTGATCTTGATAGCAGCAAGATTATTTTTAAGAAAGAATATACATGAAATTTGAGGATATAAAAATTGATTGCTTTAGAGCCTGTGTATCCCTTGGAAAGTTATTATATACCAGGAGCACTTGACATCCAGTTTAAAGACTAATTATTAGAAACTGTTGTGTCATTGAAATTTTCAGCTATGAATTACAAGATTCAGTAAACCAGTGAGAAGCCTTTCCCTTTTTTCTATGGATGGCAGAGTCCTTAATTGTTTAAAGAAAGAGTAGTCAAAAGAAAATGTTAGATTTCAGTATATCAATGAGAATTTATTTAATCATGTGCTGTTATTTGTTAAAATGTTATCTAATTTCTACTTATTGATATATCTAAAATGGTGTTTTTTTAGTCTGTAAGTTGATCAGTTGCTAAGAAATGATCCTTTTGGTTTATTTAAATAAGTTAAATTTTATTTTCTGTATGTCTGCTTCTACCTGCCATCTAGTTTTATGTTATTTATCATGCTTTATTTTCTGTTTTTTTGGGTAATCATCTGTTTTTTGATTTGCACGATTAATTCAATTTTCAATTTTCATTTTTTTCTCAGTGGTCTAGAAATTCAACATTCTTAATTGTTTTTCTAGAAGTTCTTTTTAAATTTTTAGCAAACATACTGTAACATATTTTCTTAATAATTTCAGAAATTATTATCTGTAACTTCCCCTTCCTGGAAAAGATAAAGACATTTAACATACTGTTGTTTACTTTCTACCTCCACCCATTCTCACCTCTGAAACTGCTGGGAATCATCTGGAATTTTTGTTTCCAAATTCTATTAATTTTTTATTGTCTTCAAATTATGCCGATTTGAATTTCAAATTTCTTTACATTATACCTATACATTATCAGCAATTATTTTTATTTTTAAAGGTTAATAAACAACAATCTCAACAATCTTATGCAATTTTGCCTAAGAAAAAGGAGAGACAATACAAATAAACATAGAGAACAGAAAAGAAATTTAAGCACAGATATATAGAAGGTTAAACAAAAACCTTAGTAGATTAATAATACAGCTGGGCACAGTGGCTCACACCTGTAATCCCAGCACTTTGGGAGGCTGAGGTGGGCAGATCTCTCGAGGCCAGGAGTTCAAGACCAGCCTGGCCAACATGGTGAAACCCAGTCTCTACTAAAAATACAAAAATTAGCCTGCTGTGGTGGCTTATGCCTCTAATCCCAGCTACTCGGGAGGCTGAGGCAGGAGAATCGCTTGAACCAAGAAGGGAGAGGTTTCAGTAAGCTGAGATTGTGCCATTGCACTCCAGCCTGGGCAACAAAGTGAGACTCCATCTCAAAAAGGAAAAAAAAAAAGATTAATAATACGAACTACTTTTAGCAAATACACTTGAAAATCTAGATTAAATGGATGATTATCTGGGAAACTACATTTTCAATAAAAATGTAATTATCAAAATTGATACAGGAGATAGAAAACCCAATTAGATTAATGGCTATGAAAGAAATGACTGATTTTTTTGCTGGACTTTTCACCAGTCCTTAAGGGACAGTTTCTGAATTACATGAATTGTTGCAGAGCAAAGAAACTTATGGAAATCTTTACATTAATTTTATGAAGCTAATTTAATTTGATTTCAAGACTAGGTAAGTAAACACACAAAAAAGAAAACTATACCTCAGTCTAATGAATCTACATACAAAGTTATTTTGCTAACAAAATGTTAGCAAATTTAATTCAACAATGTATTAAGAGCAATATACCACCAATAAGTGGAGTCTGTTGTAGGAATGTAAGAGTGATTCAAACTGAGGCATTCAATTAATGTAATTCAGTGTGTCACCCATAAATATACAATAATTTTAATAAATGATTAAACAAATATGTTCATCTTAATAATGTTGAAAAGTTATAGGATAAAATCAACATTCCTTAGGAAGCTGAGAACAAAATTAAACTGCTTTAATTTTATATCACAAATAAGCATTAAATAGGAACAAAAGAGTGCCTGCCATTACTGCAATGACAGCATTGTCTGGAGGTTGCACTAAAGCCTTAAGAATTGAGGTATCAGTATTGAAAAGGAAGGGTCAGAATATTTATGTGAATAATATAATTGTTCACCTAGAAAACCCAAGAGAATCAACTGGAAAGAGACTAGAACTAGTGTTTATTAATGTAACAAGATAAAACATAAACGCTTAAAAGGCAATGAATGGTCTGCCTATGGGATAAGTAGAAAATAAAAAGAAAAAAAGATTTGTAGAAGTTACAAAAACTAACAACAAAACAAAAACTAGGAATACACTTTGTGAGAATTGAGACCTATGTGAAGAACCTAAGTCTTTACTAAAGCTAGAAGACCTTATCAATGAAGAGACATACCGCAATCCTGAATGTGAAGACAAAATGGAAATAAATTTATACATTAAGTACTGTGCTAGTAAAAATCTTTCATTTTTCTTGGTGTGCATATGGGGTAGGGAGGGGGATTTGACTTCCAAATTCATCTGAAATCCAATCCATGTGGTACTGGCACAGGAATAGTCAAAGAGGTCAGTGACACTGCAGCAGTGGCTATCAACCTTGGTTGTAGATTGAAATCATTTTGGAACTAAAAAAATACTACCCATTCTACTTTAGTTCATGTGAGATGAGGTTCAGGTTTTGCTATATTTTAAGTGTTTTCAAAGGCAATTCTGATGGGTAGCCAAAGTTGTGAATTACTGAACTATAAAGACCAAGAAATGGCTTGTGCGTATATAGCATGATAAGTAAGAAAGCCTTTCAAATCAGCAGGTTATTGGGACAACTACTTTAGGGACAAAAATAAAGCTAGATTTCTTACTAACACTAATAGTAAGACAGAAATAAATTTCAGACAAGAACAGTGATATACAATAAATACATAAAATTAAAAAAGAATAATACAATAAATTATATAATTAAAAAATAGAAAAAAATGGAATAAAACTTTTAGGAAGAAATCTAAGCTGCCCACAAAGATTTATGTATAAGGATATATGTATAATTGTAAGAAGTCTAATAATTTTAAAACACATGTGCAACAATGGATTAATAACTTAGTTTTCTTTGCCAAAGTTTGATGCAGAACTATCTGCAGAAGAATCACCTAGAGCTTTGTTAAAAACAGATTACTTATTTTTTAAATGATTTCTTTGTATATCGTATGCCATTCTTCTCTACTAGAAAGTATATTTACCAACAAATATATTTCTACAAATATCAACTTTTAAATTGATCTTTTCACTTTCCTTAGGGTAGTTTTTAGTAAAGCTGCATTCTTAATTTTTGTTTATCAATTTTAAAATTTATAGTTTATACCCTCTATGTCCACTTTATTAAGTTTTTCCCTAACTTGAGATTTCAAGGGTAGTTTTCCAATAATTCATCTGGAAAGCTTTTGCCTTTGATAACTATTTCATTAATTTATCAGAAATTGAGGTCGAAATATGGCGTTAGTTTGAAATATTTATTTCATTTAAATTTTTTGTATTTGCATACTTTAAAATGTGTTATTAAAACAAAAAATTAATAAACTGAAAGTAAATCTGCCATCTAGTCATGATTCCTGTTTTTCTCTGTCTCTGTTAAAAATTGTACTTTTAGCCCAGGTGCAGTAGCTCACTCCTGTAATCCTAGCACTTTGGGAAGCTAAGGTGGGTGGATCGCTTGAGGTCAGGAATTGGAGATTAGCCTGGGCAACATGGTGAAACCCCGTTTCTACTACAAATACAAACAAATTAGCCAGGCGTGGTGGCATGCGCCTGTAGTCCCAGCTACTTGGGGGGATGAGGTGAGAGGGTCTCTTGAGCCCAAGAGGTCAAGGCTGCAGTGAGCCGAGATCACGCCATTGCACTCCAGCCTGGGTGACAAAGTGAGACCATGTCTTTTTAAAAAAGTAAATAAATATATAAAATTTTACTTTTTTTTTTTTTTTTTTTTTTTTTTGAGACGAAGTCTGGCCTAATAAAATAAAATAAATTAGCTGGGCAGGTTGGCCACCCAGGCTGGAGCGCAACGGTGTGATCTCGGCTCACTGCAATCTGCCTCCTCAGTTCAAGCCATTCTCCCACCTCAGCCTCCAGAGTAGCTGGGACTACTTGCCCAGCTAATTTATTTTATTTTATTTTATTAATTAATTTATTTTGAGACAGAGTTTTGCTCTTGTTGCCTAAGCTGGAGTGTAATGGCACGATCTCGGCTCACTGCAGCTTCCACCTCTTGGGTTCAAGTGATTCTCCTGCCTCAGCCTCCCAAGTAGCTGGGATTGCAAGCACGTGCCACCACGCCCAGCTAAATTTTTGTATTTTTAGTAGAAACAGTTTCACCATGTTAGCTAGGCTGGTCTTGAACTCCCGACCTCAGGTGATCCGCCTGCCTTGGCCTCCCAAAGTGTTGGGATTACAGGCATGAGCCAACGTGCCTGGCCTAAAAAAATTGTACATTTTTCTTCTAAAGGAGGCAAAAAATTAGTTCTTAGCTCTGTAGGTTATTATTTAATCTCATCATTTTCTTTGCAATATTTTACCAATATTAAGAGAGTATTGTACTCTTTAAGAGGGTAAGAAATTTAGAGGTGATTTTTTCCTGCTTAAACAAAAGTTAAAGACTATCATGACTTTTTGATGTGCCATTAAATGTGAGTTTCTTAGAAAAAGCTAAATTAGAGGCAAGTGATGTAATAAAGTAGCTGTGGAGTATGGCAACAGACAAGGTATAGTTATTACCTTTTTAAATTTTTTTAACAGTCATGAAACAAATGGTTTTTAGCACATGCAGATGCTAATTTTAATATGTAAAAATTAAGGAATAAAATTGAATACATGTTGTGATTTATTCAGATATATGATTGACTGATTCTTCACATCATTAAGAATGTTCTGTTTTCAGGGGTCCTGCCAGAGCAAGAACCATGGCTTATTTTGGAGAAGGAAAAGGACCCATCCATGTGGATAATGTGAAGTGCACAGGAAATGAGAGGTCCTTGGCTGACTGTATCAAGCAAGATATTGGAAGACACAACTGCCGGCACAGTGAAGATGCAGGAGTTATTTGTGATTATTTTGGCAAGAAGGCCTCAGGTAACAGTAATAAAGGTAAGTCACCTTCTGGAGCCCTCAAAAGTCAAGGAATACTAATTCCCATTGCATTACTATAAGCAGTACTTTGATAACAGAAATTGAGTACAACAAGAACGTATACAGGCCCATGTCTTGTGCTGTTACTTAGATCCAGTAGTTCTTGGCAAACTTGCCTAGGTGGGGCTGACAGGTAGAACAAGGTTCAGGGGTAGGAGTGGATTTACAGGGCCTTGTAATCTCTGGGATCATCCCCATTTCACTTTTGTAGCCATTTCTGTATGTCCTCTTTTGGATGTAATAAAGCTCTCATGCTTGTTGCTATCTTTGAAGATTCAGAATTGATATTTACTTCATAAAAAGGATAGAAATGAATTAAAGGCATTTCTAAAGTCTTACTAATATTTTAAACAAGGATATTTAAAAATGAATTTCAAAAAGAAAATGATCTTTTGTAGATTTTATTCTCTGAAATTTAAAAATTTAAGGAAAATGATAAGTAATCCTTTCGTATGATACAGTAATGTTTCATACTTTAAATGAATAGAGTTCTTGAAAGCTCTGTGTACATTTAATTTTTTTTTCTTTTTTTTTTTTTTTGAGACAGAATCTTGCTCTGTCACCCAGGCTGGAGTGCAGTGGCGTGATCTCGACTCACTGCAACCTCCACCTCCTGGGTTCAAGCGATTCTCCTGCCTCAGCCTCCTGAGTAGCTGGGATTACAGGTGCCTGCCACCATGCCCAGCTAATTTTTGTATTTTTAGTAGAGATGGGGGTTTCACGTGTTGTCTAGGCTGGTCTAGAACTCCTGACCTCAGGTGATCCGCCCACCTCAACCTCCTGAAGTGCTAGGACTACAGGCGTGAGCCACCGCACCCGGCCTATTTAATTTTTATGAAACATTCTTTAAATGACTGAGAGAATGAGCTATTTTGGAGAAATTTGTGGTACATTTTATGAAAACAGTCACCTCTTTATCTGGATTGAAAGTTTATAGTTCTGATACACTGGATTTTGTTAAAATCAGGTGCACCTATATTTGAGCATTCTCTTTTTCTAACACCTTTTAATAAATGAATTGGATGTTGTTAATATGATTCTTTGCTAAGGGGCTTCTGATTGTGAAAAGAACACTTACAATCCTTTTCACTTTATTTTCTATACATATATATTAAATATATATACATATTTTTATATATTTTTATATATGAACGTGTGTGTATAGATATATGTATATATGCAAATGATTTGGCCAGCCCTTTCCCCTGAATACTGATTATAACTTAATTTGCTAAATTCCCTTTAATAATTTAAATTACCATTACAAATGGGATATAAGTGATTCTTTGAATTATGTGAAATTCCATAAGTAGTTGAAAAACATAAAAAATTCATTATTTATATGTTTGTTTTTAATGCCTTCCTAGAATTATAGCAATATTCTTTTTGATACCTTTCCATGGTTATGGCAATGCTACCATACTTCAAGTAAAAAGATTTCATCTTAGCCTAGCTAGATTACAGAATCTGGCATATTAACCAGTTTATTTTATGTTGATACTCAGGACCTGGTGACATATATAATGTGATTCAAACTGAAGCCATTGGTTATTGGTCATCTGATGGGCTCCGTTTATAAATGAACTTCATTTTTCTTTTAAAAAATTTTAAATAATAGTGTATGACTTTAAATAGAGTTTACTTTCTTGCAGTCTGATTCTTTGCCCCAGAATGATGTAAACTTAAAATTTTGCTTGTTTTAAACATTACATCATTCCTTTTCTTGGCATCATATACATTGACCCAACTTGGAGCATTATTGGAAACATGTTTTTTCTAATATCTTACAATTTGCAGTGTCATCTAGAGGACTCATATTCTAAGAGATGAAGGTTAAAATTTGACAGCATACCTCTGAGATCATTTGGCAAATTAATCATCTTGGTACACATTGTTGAACCTCTTTCTCCATCAAGAAATAACTATTGCTGATTCCCTATTGGGCTCCCTTCTACCTGGTTATTAAGAAAGACCATTAGTGTTGATTAGGTCTTCCTGTTCTTGGCACAGTTCCCACCCTCCTCCTCTTAGATAGAAAAACAGTACATATCTATACTTTATACACATATATTTAACCAAAGAAACAAAGTACCGCTATATAAATTCTCCTATTTTCTCAAATATTTTTTTTCCTTTTATTTATTTATTTATTTATTTATTTATTTATTTATTATTATTATTTTTTTATTATACTTTAGGTTTTAGGGTACATGTGCACAATGTGCAGGTTTGTTACATATGTATCCATGTGCCATGTTGATTTCCTGCACCCATTAGCTCGTCATTTAGCATTAGGTATATCTCCTAATGCTGTCCCCGCCCCCCCCACCCCCCACCCCACAACAGTACCCGGAATGTGGTGTTCCCCTTCCTGTGTCCATGAGTTCTCATTGTTCAATTCCCACCTATGAGTGAGAACATGCGGTGTTTGGTTTTTTGTCCTTGCGATAGTTTACTGAGAATGATGTTTTCCAGTTTCGTCCATGTCCCTACAAAGGACACGAACTCATCATTTTTTATGGCTGCATAGTATTCCATGGTGTATATGTGCCACATTTTCTTAATCCAGTCTATTGTTGTTGGACATTTGGGTTGGTTCCAAGTCTTTGCTATTGTGAATAGTGCCGCAATAAACATACGTGTGCATGTGTCTTTATAGCAGCATGATTTATACTCCTTTGGGTATATACCCAGTAATGGGATGGCTGGGGCAAATGTTATTTCTAGTTCTAGATCCCTGAGGAATCGCCACACTGACTTCCACAATGGTTGAACTAGTTTACAGTCCCACCAACAGTGTCAAAGTGTTCCTATTTCTCCACATCCTCTCCAGCACCTGTTGTTTCCTGATTTTTTAATGATGGCCATTCTAACTGGTGTGAGATGGTATCTCACTGTGGTTTTGATTTGCATTTCTCTGATGGCCAGTGATGATGAACAAGAAATGGGGAAAGGATTCCCTATTTAATAAATGGTGCTGGGAAAACTGGCTAGCCATATGTAGAAAGCTGAAACTGGATCCCTTCCTTACACCTTATACAAAAATTAATTCAAGATGGATTAAAGACTTAAATGTTAGACCTAAAACCATTAAAATCCTACAAGAAAACCTAGGCAATACCATTCAGGCCATAGGCGTGGGCAAGGACTTCATGTCTAAAACACCAAAAGCAATGGCAACAAAAGCCAAAATTGACAAATGGGATCTCATTAAACTAAAGAGCTTCTGCACAGCAAAAGAAACTACCATCAGAGTGAACAGGCAACCTACAGAATGGGAGAAAATTTTTGCAACCTACTCATCTGACAAAGGGCTAATATCCAGAATCTACAATGAACTCAAACAAATTTACAAGAAAAAAACAAACAACCCCATCAAAAAGTGGGCAAAGGACATGAACAGACACTTCTCAAAAGAAGACATTTATGCAGCCAGAAAACACATGAAGAAATGCTCTATTTTCTCAAATATTTTAAAAATTAGTCATACCTGTTGTATTTGCCTTTCTTTCATATACCGCCTTTTCATATATTTTTGATTTAATTCTTCTTTTTTGTATGTTCTTGACAGAAGTCTGTTACCTTGGGAGGTTTGCCTGTATACCCTTAACCATAGTTTACCACTTAAATTGGCTTAGCAAACCCTTTCCGTATGTTGACATGCTAAGTAAATGTAAATTCAGATCAGAATTCTAGCCTGGGAATGTGCTTTGCTCTTCTGAGTTACATTTTCAGATGTGACTTAGAACAGTGTTGTGTGTGGAAAGTAAGTAGTTTAGGCCATTACTGCCTTTGCAGTTCTCTTATTTTGTTTAATGTTCTATACATGTTGTTCCATACATTACACAAAATAGCAGCAGGAGATATAGGCACCTACCAGGATAAAGTACTGGACAGAGTCAAACCAGTCAGCAGCCCATGAACCCTCAGAGGTGAAGAATGGGAAACCTCATAATGTTTCTTGTCTACTTGCAAATTATTGTCATTTAGTCAAATGAGAAAACTATTTTTGTTACAAGAAAAGTTTTAATTTGCAGAGAAAAGGCATTTTGACATAGAGGAGGAAGCATCAGTGGAGTATGTCACTTATCATCTTACCCCTCCATCAGCAATGTGATAGTTTAATTAATGACCTATTTCTGCTTCAGAGTCCCTCTCATCTGTTTGTGGCTTGAGATTACTGCACCGTCGGCAGAAGCGGATCATTGGTGGGAAAAATTCTTTAAGGTAAAAGTTCCTCCAAAAGAGATTTTTTATATTACAGAATTATTTATATACATCGAATGTTACAAACTGGGGGATGTTCTGTTATATAAGGGACTTGTACTCATTTTATTTTCTAAACTAAATTCAGATTTCACTGATAATTTCACTGTCCTTTGACCTATGTTTACTTTGTAAGACCATGTTCTTATACTAGCCTGATTTAAGAGATTAGATGTGTTGCTGAAAAGTTATATGGCAGAAACAAAATAATTTAACAGGATACCTGGAAGTATGTATAACTACAAAGATTCATCTAATTTAGAATGTATTTGTTTCAGACTTGACTCAGTTTAATCTAAGTTTTCTGTTTGTAGAATTTACTAATGGAAAACTTTATTAAATACTTCTTTAGACTGCATAGGCGAGGTAGAGTGAGGAGAGAAATTGCACTTTAAATGATGAAATATAAAGAAGATAACTTGTTTCTAAGAGTGTCAGATAGGTGGGATCTATACAAATGCCTATAAGCAAATCTTCAGAGTTGCTGATGCCGGGCCTGCTCAGAGTTGTGGGGTCTGCTTCTCAAAGTAGGAATGGATTGTATCCTGGAGTCCCTTTTGCTTTCCTTTTCCCCCACCTGCAAGGCATTAAAATTATTAAAGCCATTGCTTTAACCAGTGCTTTCCTTTGCTTTTTTGCCTTTTACTGACATTGATGTGTAGCTCATTTTCTTCTTAGGGGTGGTTGGCCTTGGCAGGTTTCTCTCCGGCTGAAATCATCCCATGGAGATGGCAGGCTCCTCTGCGGGGCTACGCTCCTGAGTAGCTGCTGGGTCCTCACAGCAGCACACTGTTTCAAGAGGTATGTGTCCACCTTCCCAAACAGCCCAGTGTAGCTTCTATTCATCAGTTCTTCCAATCCCCTCATGCTGTACAGCACTCAAGGTATCAGAGCCAGGCTATGAGCCTTCGCTGCTCGTGCCAGCAGCCCTGTAGAATGAGTGAGTGACAAAAGGAGCAAAGAGAGCCCTTAGAAAGCCACTTGCTACCTGGGTGTTAAAGCAAACTCTGGATTTAGGGAGAATAGAAGAAGAGGGGTTTATGGAGAGGAGGCAGCAATGTCAGTGCTCCCCGCAAGAACATATCTGAGGCTGAAATGATATCTTTGTAGCAGTAGAAGAGACCTCGGATTATTTAGTTATAAATGATAAGGAGTAGGGAATGCAGTTGTAGTGTTTTTGATCCTTTGAGTCTTGGTGTTTTGTACCTTTGAGAAAGGTTGCATCTGTTTCATTCTTGGTTTCCTATAGTTTAGTCCTGATTATTTCTTCTTGTCCCAAACATTTTATCAGTCCTTTCTGAAGTCTTCCTAGTTCAGAGGAGAGGTCATGCAGAGTCACCAGAGTCACAGAGCTCATGGTGGCAGATCCTGCAATAGAACCGGCTCTCCTTTCTCTTGTTTAGTGCTTTTTTGTGGGCCTTGGTTAATGGCCCTTTCCTCAGCATTAATTTTGGTATTTAAATATGTATACCAATGCTTGTCAAAATATTGATAATTATTAAAGCAATGTGTTGAGTACAGAGTTTCATTATAATATTTTAATTTTGTTTTGAACATTGTCACAATGAAGTTTTAAAAAAATGTGTACATTGTTGAAACATTTTTGCAAGCAGAAATTTTTCTGTTTTTTCTTATGTGGTATCATATGGTACATACCTTTACCTCATTATGTACTTGTAATCCATCCATGCAGATTTGTTCATTCACTTTAACTGCTGTATGAATTTTAACTGCTATTGAAAGACTGAACTAGTTTATTTATTCCCCTGTTGCTGCGTAGTTAGCTGCTTTCCATTCTTTCATTGATAGAAAACAATGTTGCAATAAACAACCAGGTACAAGTCTCACTGGGTGTGTGCACGTGGGGACATTTTTCTTGGTCCTGGAATGTGGATTCCCTTCAATTTTTCAAGCCTTACCAATTTATCCTTTGAAGAAATTGTGTCAGTTGATAACCCAGCAATGTGTAAGTTCCTGTTTCCTCACGACTCCACCTAAACCTGATACTATCAAAATTTAAAAATTTTGCCAATCAGAAAGTTTTGGGGTTTCTTTTTAATTGTATTTCCCTGACCAATGTCTTCCTCTTTCATGAATTCTTTGTTCATATACTTTGCCTGTTTTTGTATTGGGCTATTTGTCTATTTATAATTGATTTTTTAAACTTTTGGATATGTTTTGTGTGCTAAGTCTTTGTTGTTAGGTGTTACAAGTACTTTTTCCTAGTCTGGACCATGTCCTTTTACTTGTTTATGGTCTTTTTCTTACAAAACTATCTTAATATATTTAAAAGTGTCATCATTTTCTTAAAAGTTTTACAAAAGCTTTGTATTTCTTACTTAAAAAATCTTTGCTTTGCCCCATTTGGTGAAGATATTCTCTTTTTTTTTTTCCTAAAAATTACCTTTATAGTTTTGCTTTTAATATTTAGAAGTTTAATTTTTCCAGTTTATTTTTGTTTATAGTATATGGTATGAAGAAAGGACCTAATCTTATACTTTTCTTTATGGATAGTGTTTGTAGCATTTTTTATTAAATATTCTAGTCTTTACACACTGATTATGCTGTCATATGCCAAGTTCTCATATATCCTTGTTCCTAGGATCTCTGTTTTCTTCCATTTTTGTACTTCAGTAAATATTTGTGCAGTCATCTTCCACATTCAAGGTGCTGCAGAGAATATGTATTTTATTTATTTATTTATTTATTATTATTATTATGTTTTGAGATGGACTCTCACTTTGTTGCCCCAGCTGGAGTGCAGTGACACGATCTTGGCTTACTGCAGCCTCCGCCCTACCAGGTTTAAGGATTCTCCTGCCTCAGCCTCTTGAGTAGCTGGGATTACAGGTGTGTGTCACCATGCCTGGCTAATTTTTGTATTTTTAATAGAGATGGGGTTTCACCATGTTGGCCAGGCTGTCTTGTACTCCTGACCTCAAATGATCCATCCGCCTTGCCTTCCCAGCCTGACCAAACCTGTATTTTACATCACAGTGGCCATTTGGGGATATAATTGAGCTTCAGAGTCCACCTGTTTACTAGTGGGTTTAACACATTCCTGTGTTACCTGAGTGGCATAAACAATAAAGATCATATTAATTCATTCACTTAACAAATAATTATTGAGCCTTAATGTTCTCAGGCACCTGCTATGTACCAGAGATATAGTGGAGAACAAGTCAGATAGAATCCTTGCTACTATGTAGTTACAGGAACTGAGAGGAAGGAGACATTGACTTTGCTGATATGACCAGATAAAGTTTAGGGCACCATTTTTAAAGTGAGATATTTTTACCGCAATGTTAGATTCATTTAGCTTGTTAATAGTCCAGGTTCCTGAGCCCCTGCTCTAAATCTGCTGAATCTTTGGAGATGAGACCCAGGAGTTGCTTAGGTTGAGACCCACTTGCTTAGAGGAGAGATAGTTAAAGAATGATGATGGGGAAGATACGTGGAATTGACAGACGCTTATGTTTGTCATGTTCAACGTATTAATTGCTAAACTGATAAAGAACACTGATGGTAAATTGATTATATTTTTGGGTGCCAGAAGAAGGGGAGGGACAAGTAATATGTTGGAAGGTAGGATCATGATGGCAAAATATCTTTTTTTTCATATATGGGAAGACCAATTTTTAAAAATTCCTTCAAAAAAAAAAAAAAAAAAAACCAGAATACATGTGCAGAACGTGCAGGTTTGTTACGTAAGTATACGCTTGTCATCGTGGTTTGCTGCACTTAATGACTGGTCCTCTAAGTTCCCTCTCCTCACCTGGCAAAATATCTTGATAGGCTGGTTCTAACAAGCAATATGGAATAAGGATGAAATAAAATGCTGCCTTTAGTTCCAGGAAATTTGGCTGAAATACAGCGCAAGTGAAAAACTCACTGGTTTTAGCGTCCTGCAACTTTAGTAAGACTCAGCAATACAATATGGTTGCCCATGCAATTAATTCAGTCTTGGGTAGCACTGATGAATGGTGTCCAGACAAAGCAGTGAAGAACCTTGCTATTCTGTCTTTCTGTGCTCTGGCGACTGTCAGGGAGAAAAGCACTGTTTCCATCAAACAGAGAGAACTGTGCTCAGTTCTGTGTGCCACACGATGAGAAAAGGACATGGTGCTCTAAGAAGGGCAAGCAGAAAGGAAAGATTGTGTGGGTTTGGATTAGATTTGTTGGCTTTTGAAGATACCACAAATGTTAAAGGGAGGTAAGATAATTTTTGTTTTAACACAGAAAAGAGTTTTCTGTTGTTTATTTTTTATTTCTTTGACACGAGGACAGTTCAAAGATGGAATGGGCTATATGTGGGAGGAAAAGTGAGTTCTGTTAAGGAGTCTGTTTAAGCAGAGAGAGGTTAGGTTCATGTGAAGGTAGAGGCTGGTGGTAGATAAGATGTAGTGTTTAGAGTACTGTGGTGAGAAAGCAAAAGCTGTGTTTGAAGGATGGCAATTATTACCTGGAATACAGGATCTGGGATTTGTTAGTGAGCTTAGAAGAGAGAGACGAGAATGGCCTGGGATGCCAGGGTTGTGGATTTCTCTTTGATTTACTAGGCAGTGGGAAACCACTAAAGTATTGAGCCTTGAAAGATGATCAAGGAAGAGTTTTAGGAGATGAGTCATTTGGAGATTTATGGCATCTATCTGAGGGGGTAAGGCAAAGTTATTAATCTAGGGGGCGTCTGTGAATGGGCTTGACATTATGTTAAAAAAATCTTTGTATATGTTTGTACTTACATGCCTTTTTCTGGCAAATTGGTCTGCGTTACCAAATGATTTAAGTAGGAACTGGAGGGACTGTGAGGAAGGGACCTAATTTTATACTTTTATACTGGAGGGAGACCAGTTATAAGATTATTGTAATAATAGAAATAGGTGAAAAGGAAAGGAGGGAGTGAAGGTAGAGAGGCTGTTAGAAATCAGTAGAGCCTGGTACAATACAACAGAAGGAGACTTGGATCTGGCCACCAAGACCAGGGTTACAATTCTAGCTCTTCCAATTGTTAATTGTTTAACTTTGCAGAAATTATTTAACCTCTTGGAGTCTCGGGTTACTTCATTTTACCTCTGTAAAATGAAGATAATAATGTTCCACAGTGAGAAACAAATGATCTGCAAAGTATGTGAAAGTATTTTATAAACTGTAAAATTCAAAACAAACATTGGCTATTTTTATGTTGGAGTTTAAAGGCAAGAATTGAAGACTGTATTGGTGAAAGCAGGGAACTGAGGATGATTTTATTTCACTTACTAATGGAGAAGAATAAGGTATAAAACTGCAAAGAACTTGAAGAAGCCTATTTTGGGGCTTTGAATTTAAGCAAAATAATCTATTATCTTCCTGTTATTCAAGATTTCTTGTCTTTCAAATATCAGCCAAAAGTTACAGTCATAGGAGTTCAAGGCTTAAAGTATTAAAGTAGGAAGATTGCTCAAAAGTTGCACTTGAGGTTAAAAACCTTAACTTTTGGGTTCCCTGGATGGGCTTTTTTGTTGTTGTTGTTATTGTTGGATTTATTTGTTTACATGTCATTATTTCTCCTTTGGCCTGCTCTGTCTACATTATTGCTTAAAGTCAGTAATCGTCTCATTTTTGTTTATACACCAAGTGTCTACTGTATGACTTGGCACATATTAGATACTCTGAATGATTGTTGCATGATGAAAGTGGTGGCTCAGTTGCCAGATAGTGAATATATTTAAGAATGTTGGACTTTTTAGAGGATGATGATGTTTTTAAACCTAGATCAACAGATAATTCCTTCCATATGTCATTTGGAATTTCTTCTCATTATTTGCACAGTTTAAGATAAAAATAGTTGATTAAAGAGCAGAGGATATGCAGCATTTTGATATGCTTTGATATGCTTTGGCTATAATACAAGATTCTTTTAATGTGAGTAGGGAAAACTACTTTGCAAATGTGTTATATATCCTTCTGACTTGGTCTTTAACCTTTGCCGGATTTCATAGACTTCCTGTTTGGAGCGCCTAAGGAGGCTACAGCTCACATCTTTATTGAAGTAAGTTTATTAAAAGGCATACAGCTAGTTAATAGTGATTAGAACAAGCTCCAAATTTTGTTTTCCTAGATTTAGGAACTTTTGCTTAAAACAAATCCTCCTTTCATCATCAGAAACACTGAAATTTGCAAAATAGAGACTGTAATATAGAAGCAATGTAGTAGGGCTCTGAGAGGTTCCTGTCCTTTTAGATGCCAGGTGAAAGATACCTTAGTTTAATATAAGGCCTATAGGTAGGGGAACTGGATTTCATATTTTGAAATTAGCTTCCCCTCACCCCCTTTTGACATTTCCACTGCTTTATCAACTACTGGTCTTCTGTATACCTAAAGATTTCTTGTTCATCAGAGCTTCCTTGGTACCTAATTCTTGCAGTGATGTAGGCCAGTGTTCTTGAGCAGCCATTTCTGGACAATAAGGCATAGATTGTTATTACCATTTGTGTTATTTTATTATACAGGATGAGAACTTTTTATGCTCATTTGTTTGCTTCATAGCATAGTCACTGTTTTATATAATCTTTGTATCAGAATAATCTATGAATGATGGCCTGATGAGGATGAGATCAAAATGCCATAATTCCACTCTGCCATATTAATGCCATAATGCCACTAGCCTCAGTTACACTCATTTCATGTGGAGTAGTCTCTTTAAGGGTGCTTTATGTGAAGGCTGGCAAAGTTTTCATAACTCAACTCTTATTCCCTCATAGCTTTCACACATTTCCTTGCCAATGTAACAAGCACACCTGAAGTAGTTGGTAAATCACTATTTAAAGGCAATCTCATTTTTCACATTTTTCTTAATGTTAATGCAATACATATGGAATGCAGTATCCTGTTGGCAATTTGAAGTGGAAACTTTGATGAATTAAGTTCTTTTGTAGCTGGCTTGTGAATCTTACATAATATAAACTGCTAATTTTTGCTTTCTATTCTAGATTGTAACTAGAAGTACCATGAAATGACCTTGCGTGTCTATTGTGGTGCAGCAAAGTAACTGAGACAAAAGTTTCTGAATATTAATTTCTTTTAATTACTTATTCTGGTAACAAACATGATTTTGCAGGAATAAATGTACCTGAAACAAGGGCTTTCTTATTTCTGTAATTTTACTCCAAGTGGACTTGTTCAAGAATATAACTTTACCTGACTTTATCTCATTGACTTTTTGCCCTAGAAATGCAATAGTAGCTGGAAATTGTTAGAAATTACTAGATATTTCTAATTAGAGAGATGGCCACAGAGGTAATGGGACTTACTTTTTAAGAACACAGTGTGTCAGGTGCCTAATATATGTTTCATCATGACATAGTACATGGTAGAGCAGAGCTCTTGGGAACATAGTCTTTGGTAATACACATATCACCAATCATGCTAAAACTATTTCTGTAGTACACGTAGTATTTATGTGTAAGGGCTAATGCAAGATTCTACTGAGGTTTACTTCTCTGTAAGCAATTGGAACCATTTACATAAACAACTTTAGTCAACTACTTTTTGAGTTTCATCCAGAGAGAGGAAAAACAGATTTTAGTAGTAGCAGATGTGCACGGCCTGATGTAAAATATTGTTTTCCTGTAGAGACGAATCCATGTAGAGAAGAAACACAAAGAATATGACCCTGCAACCTGAATTAATTCTACTTTTAATTCTAGTAATTTGTTGTTGTTGTTGTTTACTTTAGCCTCAGAGTCTCAGAGAAACTTGGACATTGGATTTTAATAAACTACTGTGTCTCAGATCCTCTCTTGCTCAAGCTTGTCTGGGAATTTCATCCAATTTTTATTTGAGGGGGAGTTGAAGGCATTTCAGCAAAGCAAACAACTGAATGATGTGTCAGTCAAAACCTGAAATGTTTGTTTTAGAAGCATTTTTGGATAAAATAAACTCTATCAAAGTAACAAAAGTTCAACTAGAAAGACCTTAAAATACATTGCAAAAGAGGATTGCTTTATATGTTGTCTTGAGAAGCCTAGAACCGTAATAGATACTTCTGAAGTCCACACACATATTGAGTACTTCAGCCAAAGTGTTATCCCTAAAGCATATAATCATACCCACTAGGAGAGGTGACACTAGAAGACAAAAATTTGGTTGGAAAACTTTTCCAATCTTGTGTCAGATGCTCTTCAAATTCTAAGCACAAAATATATTCTAAGAATAATTGGAGTTAAAGGAGTGTGAGACTGCATGCTTAGGTTTAGCTGGTACATTTCCCTAAATTAGGACAACTTTAAAAGTATAGGTACTGACCGGGTGCAGTACCTATAATCTCAGCACTTCGGGAGGCCAAGGCAGGCGGATCACTTGAGCCCAGGAGTTTGAGGCCAACCAAGGCAACGTAGTGAGACCCCATCTCTACAAAAAATAATTTTTGAAAATTAGTGAGCATGGTGGCATGCACTTGTGGTCCTGGCTGCTTGAGTGGCTAAGGCAGGAGGATGGCTTGAGCCTAGGAGATCAAGGCTCGCAGTGAGCCGTGATTGCACCACTGCGCTCCAGCCTGGGCAACAGAGTGAACCCTTGTCTCAAAAAAGAAAAAAAAAAAAAGTGTGTGTGTGTGTGTGTGTGTGTGTGTGTGTGTGTATTCCATATATATATATATATGAACTAACAAAGAACTTCATTTTGACAAGAATGGTACTGTTTGCCTTTTTGTTAGGTAAATATTTTTATTCTCAGTTTAATATTAACTGCTGATTGGTGAGCATACAAATTCTGGGGTTTACCTGCCAAAATCTACTTGATCCAAGAACACAATGTATGTATGGAACATGTATGCTTTTTGCATTTTGGTTTCTATTAGTAATCTCTTAGGATGCTCACTTCATCCAGTGAAATTCTGGGCATGTACGGGCAGGAGTTATGCCCACACTTTTGAGTCTTTGGTTCAGTGGTTCCCAAGTCTAACTGTGGATCTGAACCACCTATGATCCTACACCAGCTGTATTAATTTATATTCTCAGAGATTGTATGGCTTGGACATTTATATTTTTTAAAGTGGTATAGGTGATTCTGATGAATAGCCAGCATTAACAAGAACATTGGATTTTCATGGGGTTTTTATATGAAATAGAAACTTGTTTTGATAGTTTTGTTACAATATGGTAATTGGTAAGATCTCTTTTTAATTTCAGTAAGTTAGGGATGAGAGTGTATGTTCGTGGACATGAATGTCTTTCAAAATTACTCATTCAGTATATATTTATTAAGCGCTTTCTCTGTGCCAAGCACTTTGCTGGGTGCTAAGGATACAATAGTGATCATGGCATGGTCCTTGCCCTTGAGAAGCCTTTAATTAAGTCCTAGAAACTGTTACATATGCATTGAGAGTGTTCAAAAGGATTGGCTAGCTTTCAGGAGAGCAGAGGATTAAGAGGAGCCTCCTAGGAGATCTCTGACTTGATCAGGACAAAATCAGGTTTTGCCATATTAGGATAGAGGGGATGAGAGAAACAACATTGCACATAGTTTGGATAATGACGTGGGTTTGTAAGACAGCTCTTCAAACGGTTTAAATGACAGGAGCACAGGGGCCAGGCTGGTATCAGAGAGGGGAACAAGGACCAGTTCTTAGATGGATTTGCGTATCATTTAAGGAATTTGAATTTCACATAGATTGGGGATCCCTTGAAGGGTACTCAGAAGGAGTTATATTATCAGGCAGAAACATCACTCTGGCGGCAGCATGAGGGATGGGTTGAAAAATTTAAAACTTGAAGCAGCAAGTCCATTCAGGCGACTACTGCAATAGTCTTGGCATGAAATGACACATTAAGGCAAGATTGCCCAGGGCTTTAACATTGATATTATTTTAAAAATAAATTGCCTTTGCTAGTAATGTCCTGTTTCTTTGCTTACTGGCTGAAGACTCAATTTTTATAGATAATGTGGAATAGATTTATACAGCCAGTTTAGCTGCAAAGATTATTTTAGCCAAGCGTCACAGCTGTTTCTTACAGAATGGAAAATATTGTCGCAATAAGACTTAAAACAGAGTGAAATCCTGTCTCAAAAAAAAAAAAAAAAAAGATAAAAACCAAACAGGTCAAAGTACTTTAAATAATATATTTAACATAGTGTATCTAAAATATTATCATTGCAAAATGTAACTAATAGAAAAGTTGAGATATTTAATATTCTTATTATCTATAGGGACAATATTTTAGTTTTTTTCATACTAAGTATTCAAACTTCTGTGTATTTTGTACTTTCAGCACATCTCAATTCAGACTAACAATATTTCAAGTGCTGCAATAACCATGGTTAGCTAGTGGCTACCATATCGGGCACTACAACTCTAGATAATTTCTTAAATTCTATTAAAAAGATAAATGCAACATTTCAGCAGTACTTTCAAGGATGTATTTACAATAATTCTTGTGGGAAAAGTGTTAAATCATTTGGGGTTTTACTTTAAATATGTGAATGTACTGTTAATAAAATTTGATGAATATACTAGTGATATTATTAGCACACAGAAAGTAGAAGTGAAAATAAGTACTTGATTTCTCTCCATGCCTATTACTTTTTACAGTTTCAGTATGTGAAATAATCCTAAATTTTACTTAAATTTTCAAGGAAGCTATAAGAGCATATACTTTAGGCACAATATATTTAAAAGCCTCTGAACTTTAAAGATATGTGATGATTTAAGATTGAGTCTTAAGAAATCACAGATTAACTATTAATATTAAAGATCAACAGTAGGTGGCTATATAAGCCAAATCATCTTTATTGCACTGTTTAGTTTTTGAGTGCTGACAGTTAATATACAAGATAGTCAAGAGTCCTACTTAAGGATTAGAATATTCAGGCATCTCATAACCTCCAGTAATTTTATAGAAGTGGGAAGTTTTATTTTAAATAGACACTAGAAAATGCCAAGCTTTTGAATACCAACTCAGTTCTAAGTTCATATTCAAGTACAGATCTTGTAAACAATAAAAGACCCAAGTTTCGGTTAAAAAAAAATTAAGGTGAAAGTTGTTACATGCATGCCTCCCCCCTTTAACAGTTAGATGCCGGCACAAAATAGGTAGAGCTGATGAAACCAGGCCTGGAGTTTTGGCAGGTAAAAGACAAGCAGGGTAGTTTTTCAAGAGTGATTGTTGTAATGGGCAGACGGTGGAATCCAAGCCAGATAATAAGGGAAGTCATAAAAGACTGAAATGAAAAAATAGCGGGGCCAAAGGATAGAAGTTCAATGGGTTTGAAGGATTTTAGAGCTGTAAAAACAGAAGGCAGAAATATGGTATGTGTGAAATCAAGATTTCAGAGGTGTGTGGTTATCTGGTGAATACAAGGTCTAGGTCTTACATTGTAAGTGGGTGGCTGAGATGAGGTGGAGAATACACGCATTGCAGATGAATAAGTCAGGGAACTACAAAGGAAAAGTTATTGGAAATTAAGTCTTAAGAACGTTATAAGTAGTGGAATGCAATGAGCATGGTGCTCTAGTCTTCTGTGAAAAAGAGGAAGTAACTAGGAGATGGGTTGTGTCATGCATTCTAGGTCAGAGGTTCTCAACTGGGGGCAGTTTGCCTAACGGAACACGTGACTATGTCTGGAGACATTTTTGGTAATCACAACTGGGGATGGAGGGTGTGTGTACCTTGTACCAGTGGCGTCTAGTGAATAGGGGCCAGGGATGCTTCTAAACACACTATAATGCACAGGACAGCCCTCACAACAGGTAATTACCTGGTCCAAAATGTTAATAGGTTCTGGGATTGAGAAACCCTGCTTTAGGTGGGTTCGGTATCAGAATTCAAGTATGATGGCTGAAAGATTGGCTGAGAACTATCCATCTGGTAAATATTGCTTCTACTTTAATGGAGTATGGAAAGTATACATTAATAATAAACATTCACTAACTTAACTAAATCAATTTTTTGCATTCCTAATTAATGGCACAACACTATTTTAGGTGTTTTAGATTAATCAGTGAACACAACAAAGATATCTCTGACCTGGAATAGCTTTGACTCAAGCAGAGAGAATAAATGTAATAAATTGTAAATTAGATAGTTTTGTTAGAAAGTGATGCTTAAAAAAGAGGAAAAGTTGAGATGAATGATATTGGGAGTGTTTGATGATGGGAGGACAAAGAAAGATGGGTTGCAATTTTAAATATGAGGGTGTCAAAGTAGGCTTCATTGAGGTGACATCTGAATAAAGATTTACAAGGGGAAAGGACAGAATGAATATATGTTGATCTGAAAGTATAGTTTGGGTTTGCATTCACTTTAGAGGAAAGGGAAGGAGTTTAAGTCCACCTTGCAAGAGTGAAGTGGATTCTACTAAGTACTTTGGGGGACACAAAGTTAGTTTCTGCCCTCACAGAACTTCATGACAAACTAACAATTCTTGGAAATAACAGAGCAACAAAAATGGCAAACACAGGACAATAATTTTGACCTATTTGTTCCTGTTTTGATCCCTTTTCATTTGGGAAATGACAGGTTAATGATTAGTCTTTATTTTCCACTCATCCTCCACATTTGCTCCTTCTTGGAGAACAGATTACATAGTGAAATGAAGACAAGAGGTTATGACAATGGGTTTGCAGTAGAGGATCAGGAATGGTCGGTCAGATAATGGAAAGGTTGAATTTACAAAAGGGGCTGATGATTTGGAAGAAAGGCTTGTATCTTCATTAGTCTTCCTTCTTGACAATCAATAATTTTCAGTATCTGAAGTAAGTCTCTCATTAGTACTCTCTGCCTCTCAGGTATGGCAACAGCACTAGGAACTATGCTGTTAGGGTTGGAGATTATCATACTCTGGTACCAGAGGAGTTTGAGGAAGAAATTGGAGTTCAACAGATTGTGATTCATCGGGAGTATCGACCCGACAGCAGTGATTACGACATAGCCCTGGTTAGATTACAAGGACCAGAAGAGCAATGTGCCAGATTCAGCAGCCACGTTTTGCCAGCCTGTTTACCACTCTGGAGAGAGAGGCCACAGAAAACAGCATCCAACTGTTACATAACAGGATGGGGTGACACAGGTAAGGCATAATCAAAAAAACAAAGCAGGGCACCTTTTTGTGTCTGGTATCATCCACATATTTGGGTGTGCAATGGGCAGTAAGATCTTACTTGGATTCAGACTTATTTGGAGAAATTTTGCTTAGTGTGAAATGCATGCATGTAATTGAGACTTATATTCTGGAGGTATTGTTGGTTCTAATGAGAACTTTAGCATAAACTGAGAACTCAGTTTAATTCAGTGAAGTATATATGAATTGATGTGCTAATGTGAAACCAGCATTAACGCAGCCTATGCTTTTTAATATACAGAATACGAAAGCCTGCACAAATGTGCTTTCTTAGGTCACCTTACTCTACAAATCCATAAATGTTATTCATTATTCCTCAGACAATTCGGTACTGAGAAATAAATTTGTAAAGGTTAAGATTGTGTCAACATTAAAAAAGCAGCTAACAACAGTACATACCAGTTAGTCATTGCTCATTTTAAACTACACTAATGCCACAACAGGGATTTTATTTTCATGACTATTACATGCTCAGTAACTGTTAAATGTTGTGATGGTTATCTGGAATGCCACTAATCAGGTGTTTGGTCTGAGTAGGACGAGCCTATTCAAGAACACTACAACAAGCAGCCATTCCCTTACTTCCTAAGAGGTTTTGTGAAGAACGTTATAAGGGTCGGTTTACAGGGAGAATGCTCTGTGCTGGAAACCTCCATGAACACAAACGCGTGGACAGCTGCCAGGGAGACAGCGGAGGACCACTCATGTGTGAACGGCCCGGAGAGAGCTGGGTGGTGTATGGGGTGACCTCCTGGGGGCATGGCTGTGGAGTCAAGGATTCTCCTGGTGTTTATACCAAAGTGTCAGCCTTTGTACCTTGGATAAAAAGTGTCACCAAACTGTAATTCTTCATGGAAACTTCAAAGCAGCATTTAAACAAACAAATGGAAAACTTCGAACCCCCACTATTAGCACTCAGCAGAGATGACAACAAATGGCGAGATCCATGTTTTTGCTTTGTGTTGTGGTAAAAAATTGTGTATCCCCTGCTGCTTTTGAGAAATTTGAACATTTTCAGAAACCTCAGTGTAGTGGAAGTAATAATCCTTAAATGAACATTGTCGTCTACCCTAATTTCACTGGAGTGACTTATTCTAAGCCTCATCTATCCCTATTTCTGAAAATCATTCTATGCTGATTTCACAAAAGATCATTTTTACATTTGA
The DNA here is from genome assembly GCF_009828535.3 of Hylobates moloch. NCBI lineage: Eukaryota > Metazoa > Chordata > Mammalia > Primates > Hylobatidae > Hylobates > Hylobates moloch. Next base: position 110,609,976 of record NW_026652278.1, on the reverse strand, counting down.
ATTGAGAGCCCCTTATAATTGAATCAACGGTGTCTGAATTCATATTAAGTACCCGCATTTGACATAAATGCGGTACCCTTTACTACACTCATAAGAGTGGCATATTTATGCTTAGATCTTTTCAAAAGACTTGACAAGAAATCTTCATTCTCTGTAGCCTTTGTCAAGTGAGGAAATCAATGGTTAAGGAATTCCACTATAAACTTTTAGGCCTGAATAGGAGTAGTAAGCCTCAAGGACATTTGCCTGTCACAATATATTCTCAAAGCGATCTGATATTTGGAAACAAGTATCCTTGTTGAGTACCAAGTGCTACAGAAACCATAAGATAAAAATACTTTCTACCTACAGTGTATAAACTAGCAAAATTTGAAAGGATTTCTGGTAACTAAATGCCAGTTGGACATACAACCTAGTTTATCCAACACATTAACATACCTACTATATTTGCTTTTAACAAGTACCTCATCATAGTCCACATTCCCCGACCTTGATGTAAGAGTGCCATCTACTGACACTTCCTTGTAACTGACTTATACCTGCAGGTTTTCCCAAGACCAACCTGATACAATCCAATCTTAAAACATACTAGTCAAAATGCTTTCCCGGCCTACACATTGAAAAGTTCTAATACATACAGCAGTTATAACATATGCCAGGCACTGCATTAGGCAGCTTTGCACATCACTGACAATTTGCAAAAGGCCAGTAGATCTTATAGTAGCAGCCCTTGTTTTCAAATGGGGGAAAACAGGCTTGCCTCAAAGTGAGACCAGTTGGTGAAACACTGATTCCAAACTCCAGAAAAAATGCTGGATTTTTTCCCCATGGTTCTCCTACCTAAATGATTGGTTTCCCTCTGGCTATTTCTCTAAGAGTTAAGGGATAGCTGCTTAACTATGCACCTTTACAGAACATTCTTAGCAATAATGCTCAAATTTAAAAGGCACACTCAAGATACTTCAATGTCATGGATCCTTCCCCAGGTCCCAGTAGTATAAATATAGGTTAGCATGAACTTTCGAATTGTTTTAAGTAATCCTCTTGAATGCCAGTCATTAAAGGACTTTGCCCTTCTACATCAAATTACATCCTTTTCACAAATCCCCATTTCTGTAATAACTGGTGCAAACCTAAAGGTGCTTTATAGTTTTACTACTTTGCAGATTTGCGACGCTGCATGTAATGCAGAAGAGCGTTAAAAACTTTTGTAAAAACTCATGATTTTGATAAAACTTTTAAAGCAGCGTTTATATGTAAATAGAGCTACATATGGCACACACTTGCACAAGGGCTTCAGAAAAACGTGCAATATAGGTGAGAAAAATGTCTATTGAAACTTTCTCACAGGCTGCCCTTATAATTAAACTACAGTGCTGGAGCAAGCAACATCTATGTTTCAAGTAGATCAGGGACTGGCAAACCTAAAAGGCAGCAAACAGCCTGCAGTTTGCTCAATCCTTAAGAATACATGGTTCATACAACATGCTTTTACTATAACCAACTGTTTTAAGTATGACTTTTGAAAGATAAAAGTGTTCTGTGCATATTTGTGTAAATAAATACATAACTTTTCACCTTGTATAGCTGCCTTAAATTTTTGCATGGTTTAAAAAGACTGCTCTCTCCCTTGGGGGTAACCTAGTAATTTTTATATTTTACATTTTTCACAAAGGCTGCAATAACCTTAGAACTGTACGCATTCACACTACTTCCACATGAGCGTGTAACACTAAATAGGAGGTATTATGCTATTAACTACCTTTCCGTCTATTAATCACTCAGTCAAGGAACAATGAGTAGCCACATGAATTAAGCATTTTATTTAATTATCACGGACCACCTTAAATATTACTTTAAAAAATTCAGGCCTGTATTTAAAATACGTGTCCTGATAACTTCCAGGACATTATTCGGAACACCTGTTTCCCCAACTACGATAAGTCCATTGCCGGATGCTGAATAAACTTCGCCCATTACCACTTTGGATTTCTTGATAGTCTGCAAGAGAAAAAAAACAGTATAAAACTCCGAGCTGTGTACTTACCTCACTGTTTTGAGATCTTATCAGCTAATTCAGTTGGTTGTTAACTCTTAAACTACAAAGACAGCAAAACGGGCCAACTTTAGCTTTCCAACGTCCTGGCGCTAAGGCGTTTCAGATTAACTCAAGAATATGAAAAAAGAAATATACTTTATGTTTCCATCATCCATCGTAATGTGTTCAGCTTAGCTTCCTAGAAACATTTGAATAACGGTTTAGAAAAGTTTGCCCAATAACCCGGCACCCTCTAGGTTTTTAACAGTGAATAATGTTACTTGTGCAAGTCAGAATCTGATACCAATTAAATGGTGACAGCTTTGCCAATAAACAAGAATATGCTCTTCCATGGCTAGGAAGGGAGACTGCCACGGCTGACAGGTCCCAAAGATACATGGAGATTCACAATCCAGAATTAACCAGCAAGCAAACTGCTACAGGTTATTACTCACCATCTGGCTCAAACTGACGGTTCTCGGGGTGCCATGGCACAGGAGCGACAGAGTAGACTCAAGATGGCCACATGACACCGACGGCGAAACAGGCTTCACCGGAGTCCCCGAGTGCACGGAACGTTTCCCCGAGGGCCCACGGCCCACGCACGCCGGGGTTCAGGGTCCAGGGCTGCACGTGGCCGCCCCGCGACCTGATGAGCACTCCAGTGCGCGCATGCTTGAAAACTTAAGGGTTTCCAAAGCCGCCCCCGACCTACCAGTATCCTGACTGCGCTGCCTTTTAGGTAAGGCAGTAAGTTTCGGCCCAATTATCATTTTAACTTACGAAAGACAACTGCGTACCATCACCTAACCCCGACGCTTCCCGAATGTGAAAGGCCGAGGCCTTCGGCACACGCTCTCTTATAGAACTGATGACGCTATTCCGGGGGAAGCACCGCGAGGGGCGGAGCCTATGTTGTTTCACTCCCCGCCCCGCCTAGCCCCGCCTAGCCCCGCCTAGCCCCGCCTAGCCCCGCCTAGCCCCGCCTAGCCCCGCCTAGCCCCGCCTAGCCCCGCCTAGCCCCGCCTAGCCCCGCCTAGCCCCGCCTAGCCCCGCCTGGCGCCGCCGCGGCTCCACCTGTTCCTTCGGCCACCCCCTCCGCGGCTCTTTTCCCCTCTTCCCCGCCCGTGGTCCACGTCTGAGCGGGTCTCCTGGCTCCGGTTCCAGACGCATGCGCACATACGAGAGCCAAAAGGTTCTCGCGATAGGGAAACATCCTGACGCTTACCGGTGTAGGTCACGAAAGCGAGAGGGATTTTTTTTGGTGTTTCCTGTTTAGAATACTTATTTTAGACAGTATTAGAAAAAGGGGCCGAACGCGGTGGCTCACGTCTGTGATCCCAGAACTTTGGGAGGCCGAGGCGGGCGGATCACTTGCGGTCAGGAGTTGGAGACCAGCCTGGCCAACATGGCGAAACCCCGTCTCTACTAAAGATACAAAAATGTGAACGCCTGTAGTCCCGGCTACTCGGGAGATTGAGGTGGGAGAATCGCTTGAGCCCGGGAGGTGGAGGTTATGGTGAGCTGAGATCGCGCCACTGCATTCCAGCCTGGGCGACAGAGCGAGTTTCCGTCTCAAAAAAATGAAAGGATGTTAGACCCGATGAGCCCAGGAGACACCCGGTTTCCTGCGCGTGTGCACGTTTCCCATGTTGCAGTCTGACCCTGACCCGCAGTTCGTTGCCCACATCTGGCCGCTCTTGGACTCTTAATTCCTGAAAGCGGAACGCCTAAGTCTTACCCGCTGTACATTGCCTGGAGGATGCAATGAAATAGAGCTATCGCCATTGTAAAGTGGAATTTCCAACCTTTAGGAATAGTTTTGTTAGACACGTGCTTTTAAAAGAACACTGAATTTCTTTTCTGTTTTCGTTTTCCTCCTGTATGAAACAAACCAGGTGAAGTTTTTACTTAGTGCTGGACCATTTGGAGCAGCACACTGTAGCAATTGCTGTTAAGGAAAAAGGTATCAAGACGAGTGAATAAAGCACAGTGGAGATCTACAAAAACATGAAGTCATTACATACTTTTGGGGGGCAAAGATTTAATTAGAGCAGTAGCTGCCATTCGGGTTGGAATGGACAAGCTTATAGGAGACACATTTTTATTTGAGACAGTAGAGCTGCTTCTAAGGCTCACCATATTTCACCCTATCTTACTTTGTCTTCTTACTTCACTCACTTCATTCCACTAATGAACCGAAAAGATAACAAGGCTTGCATACTGAATCACAGGAGGGAGTTCTGCCAAGTTACATTTTATTTAAATCTAAATAATTATCTGTATTAGTTTTCTAGGACTCTCATAACAAAATACCGCAGACCGGGTGGCTTAAACAACAGAAACTTGTCACAGTTCTGTAGGTTGGAAGTCTGAGATGAAGGTGTCATTAGATTGTTTCTTCTGAGGCCTCTCTCCTTGGCTTGTGTATGGCAGTCTTTTCCCTGTGTCTTCATATCGTTTTCTTTTTGAACCTGTCTGTCTCAATTGCCTCTTCTTAAAAGGACACTGGCCGAATTGGATTAGGGCCCACCCTAATGAACTCGTTTAACCTTAATTACCTGTTTAGAGACCCCATCTCCAAATACAGTCATATTCAGAGGTACTGGGGGTAAGGGCTTCTACATATGAGTTTTGGGAAACACAGTTTGGCCCAAAACACCATTCATTTATGCTAACGTAAAAAGTCTGATTGAAGATTTGAAATTAATGTTTCCATTGGCTTAAGGTGTTAGAACACCAATGAACATGAATGACAGCATGTGTGCATGCACGCTTGTGTGCACCCGTGTGTCCTGGTCTTTGACTAGAACTTTGTGTTTTGTGTGAAACAGGACTCTAGAAAATCTGTTCTTTTCTACCCCCATATTTTATGATCTTTTCTCCATCTTGACTACATTCTCATCTATTTTTATCTGTCAAAATTCTACTCAGCTTTCAGTGCTTTGCTTAAATATCGCTTGTTCTATGAAAATTTTCATTACTTCAACTGAATTTGGTTTTTTCCTTTTTTTTAACATACTATAGTACCTAACTCACATTTTTCTTGTGGTGTCTTTATTGTAAATTGTGGTGAAGGACTATGTCTAATTCTTATTTAAAGTGCCTACCAGAATGACTTTCATTATATGAACAGTCAGTTGCATTACCGAATGCTTTGAAATACTCAGTATGTTTCTGAAATCAAAAAGGTTTTATGTTTACTTTAAAAAGCCATTTCTCTCCAGGAGATGGAGTTTAATTCCCCTTTCTGATCCCAGCACCAACTTTATTGTGGGCTGTGCTCAGTAACTTGCTTTCAAAGGGTAGAGTAAGGAAAGAGGAGAAAGCTGAGCTTTGGTGAAAAGTGGCACACATTACAGATTCCAGGTGATCAATATTTAACATCAGTGGTATGGCATGTTGATAATGTGTACTCTGTTACCATGTAATGAGGATACTTCACCTCCATGTTTTTCTTCCTCAAAGCCCATACCCTAGACTAACCATGAGGAAAATGTCACACAAAACCAAATTGATGTACATTTTACAAATTACCTAATACTACTCAAAAACAAGAAAAGTCAGAGAAACTATTATACCAGAGAAAATGATACGTAATGACTAAATGTAATGTGGTATCCTGGCTGGGATCTCCAGCAGAAAAAGGACATTAATGGAAAACTAGTGAATCTGAATAAAGTGTGGAATTTAGGTAATAGTGCCAATATTGATTTCTTTATTGTGACAGATATACCATGGTATTGTAAGATATTAATGGTAGGGGAAGTTGGATGAGGGGTGTGGGGGGACTCCATTTTTGCAAATTTTCTGTAAATGTAAAACAAAGTTTAACTTAAAAAAGCAATTATAACCTTACAGTCTATTATACTTTCATTTTAAGACAAAGTAGTGATTTAGTAGTGGTTTCTATCTACTTTAGTGTGAAATTTGTGGCTGAGATGACAGTATTTCTAAGTTTGACTTGAGATCAAACCCAGTGAATGTAGCTGTATTCAAACCAAGGCTTTGAGCCTTAGGATATTCAGGAGAGACAATGTGGTAACGAATAGAAGAATTAAAAATTGGTTGGTAAATAAAGATTGGCTTAAGGATTTTATTTTATGTATTTATTTATTTAGAAACATTCTTGCTCTGTTGCCTAGCCTGGAGTGCAGTGGCATGATCTTGGCTCAGTGCAACCTCCACCTCCTAGGCTCAAGCGAGCCTCCTGCTAAGCGTGTGCCACCACTTGGCTAATTTTTTTTTAAGATTTTTTTTTTTTGAAAGACAAGCCCTCACTATATGGCCCAGGGTGATCTCCTGTGCTCCTGGGCTCAAGTAATCCTCTTTCCTCGGCCTCCCAAAGTGCTAGGATTGCAGGTGCAAGCCACTGTGCCCAGCCTAAGGATTTTAAAGATAGAGTGCAAGGTGAACCTGTTAGAACTGATCAAATGATGGCTAGGTAACATTTCAGTTCTGCTTTTGGTACATGGAGTGGACAGTTCATTATAGAATATTTATTCTTCAACAATGCTTTTCCCTGCACTGTATCTTTTTTCCTTTTGTGGTTTAGTGTTGAAACTGGTAGTCATCAGAAAAACAAATTTAACATAGAATGGCACATCTGTCATATGAATGCTGAGATGAATAGGAGAAAATATAGTGAGGAAATAACCCATGGACTTATTTCCATCTTAAAACACTTAGGAAATCTAAACTTCCAGTGTATACTAGCAGTGTGATACTTCTGCTATAAAAATTGGTTTTGCTGCAGTAATAAAAGTATAGCGTATTGCAGTATGATCTAGTGTTAAAAAAAAAAAGCATAGTGTCCAAAAGAGAGGAGATGGACGTTCCCTCCTATCTATATTAAAATATTCTTGTCAGATCTGAACATCTTGTTCAGTTGTTAAACATTTACTAGACTCCAGCAAATGTTTATTGAGCAGACATGGCCTTTGCCTCAAGACTTGAGAATATAACTGAGTAACTTATAGTCAGTGCCATTACAATGTTTTCCAAATCATTCAACGTTCAAAGCAAAGAAATTAGTTTTTATTTTTCCCTATCCTCTATTTTCAGTATTTGATATATTTTTGTATCAACCATTGTATTAGTTATCGATTGCTGTATATCAAATTAGCCTAAAGCCTAGTAGCTTAAAAAAAAAAGAAGCACTTACTATCTCAAATACTTTTTGTGGGTCAGGAATCTAAGAGCAGCTTAACTGGCTCAGTGTCTCTTGTGAGGTTGCAGTCAGGATGTTGACTGGGGTTGCAGCCATCTGAAGGCTTGACTGAGGCTGGTATGGCAGGATTCTCTTTCAAGGTGGCTCATTCACAGACCCGACAAGTTAATGCTCATTGTTGACAGGAAGCCTCAGTTCCTCAGCATGTGAATCTCTCCATAGGGCTGCTTGACGGTCCTCATGATTCTCATGGCAGATGGCTTTCCTCAGAGTGAGTGACTCAAGAGAGGAAGCCCCAGTGCTTTTTATTATGGCCTAGTCTAGAAAGTTACACACCATCACTTGTTAGAAGTTAGTTATTAATGCCAACTCACATTCAAAGGGAGGGAAATTAGCCCCATCTTGAGGGGAGTATAAAATTTTGTTGACATATTCTACAAGTGTCACAGTCAGGATGGATGAAGTTGTGCTGCAGTTACAAAAGATCCAAAATCTCTGTGGCTTAAAACAACAGAGGTTTGTTTCTTGTCATGCTTATGTTCATTTTAGAGACCAGGCTAATGAGGCCTTCACCATTTGTAATGGTTCTAGGCAACATAAAGGGAGAAGGGAAAACAGTCATTATGTTCTTAAAGGATTCCATTCTGATGTGACATATGTTACATTGACTCATATTTATGGACTAAAGCAAGTTCCATGACCACACCTAACTCCAAAAGCCTGGGGAAATGGAATCCTACTGTGTGCTTAGAAGGAAGATAATCAGAAGCACTTCAATATATTATTATAGCACTAATGATTTCTACAGTGGCCAAGTTGCAACTGTTTACATTATTTTTATGGTTACCTTTTCTCTATTGTTATATTGTATATTAGTCTGATCTCACATTGCTATAATGAACTACCTGAGACTGGGTAATTTGTAAAGAAAAGAAGTTTAATTGGCTCATGGTTCCACAGTCTGTACAAGAAGCATGGCTGGGGAGGCCTCAGGAAACATTCAGTCATGGCGGAAGGGGAAGCAAGCACATCCTACATGGGCAGAAAAGGAGGAAGAGAGAGCAGAGGGAGGTGCTACACACTTTTAAATAACCAGATCTTATGAAAACTCACTATCACAAGAACACCAAGGGGGAATCAATGATCCAATCACCCCCCACCAGGCCTCTCCGCCAACAATGGGGATTACAGTTCAACACTGGGCAGGGACACAAATCCAAATCCAAATCATATCACACTGCTAATCTAAGAAAATATGTCTGAGCTGTCTCCCTGCATTTCTAATTCTCTCTTCCAATCAACTGAGTATATTATTGAAAGATTAAATTTCCTGAAATATTTTCTACATGTTAAACACTTGTTATAGAAAGTGTAATGACTTTCCTACTGATTATCAGGTAAAATTCCTCATCCCAGGCCAACATACAGTATATGTTACACTAAGCATGCTCATTCCTATTTTTGTTCATGCTATTTCATAGAATAGAATATTCTACCCATTCTTCCTACCCATCCTTTAAGATGCATCTCAGTTCTTATTATTTTTTGTAGTAATCTTTCTTTTAGAACATTAGAAAATGTTGGTCTCATCTCATTTTTGCCATCCTTAATACTTATTCTTTGTACTGTACCTTAAAAAAAATTCTCATCAATAAATAGTGAGTTTCTACTATATGCCAGGTCCTGTCATAGATGCTATGGCTAGAAAAAGTAAACAAAATAGAATTTAAAAAAATTTCATGGAGCTTACATTTAGTGGCAGAAAACAGATGCAAATAAGAGTATTAGAGTTCTAAAGAAAAAAAAAAAGAAAAAAAAAGTATTAGAGTTCTATCAGAATCAGAACTACTAGGAAATACATATGATTAAAATCATATATGTAGAATCTGACCTTACACAATTGTGGAGTGGAGGGACCAAGGAAAATCAGCATCTACAAGAATGAGCTGTAATCCATGAGAATGAACTAGAATCAGGACTAATCTCTTCCTGGTTTCAAGGGTTTAGCTTTGATGATGGGGGTGATCTGCAAGAGAAGCTGATGCCCTTTGTCACAGACTTAGGGGTTGTTGAAGCTGAAACAGAAGATCTGGGATGACTGAAGAAGCTATAGATCTGGCTACTGCTCCACACTTACAAGACGGTTAGTAGATAAGTGATAACTTGCACGATCTGCAACATTGCCTAATGCCCCACACTGACCTACCAAGTGTAAAAAGTGTATGCTGCTTTACTTTCATTTACCAAGTTTCATACAAAATGTCTCCTGTGGCCTTTTTGAACCTGGAATTATTCAGGGAAGGGAAGGGAAATGTAGGACTAGCTTAGCTAAACTAAAGTAGAAGCCAATCACAATATGTAAATTATATGGTATGTTAAAGTCAGTAAGTGCTGTGGAGAAAAACAGATCACAGAAGATGAGAAGTGTTTGGAAGGTAGGAATTATAATTTTAAAAAGGTGTTCAGGGGAAATGTCATTCAGAAAGTGACATTAGGTCAACAATTTGAAGAACATGAGAGAGCAAAACATGCAGACATTTGGAAGAGGAATATTCGAAGCAACCAATGCTTTCTCAGTGGGACCATAGTTGATACAGTAGGCCAAGTTCCCAGTGACCCCACCTCATGTTACTCCTTCTTTTATGTAATCTCTTGAATGGCAAAGTGGTGAAATGTGAGACCAGGTATAAAAACCTGACTTGTGTTTTGCTACCACTTCCTCTTGTGCCTTTCTGTATTGCTTGCTTTGATCTAGCAAGCTGCTATGTTGGAGAGGCCCATGTGGCAAGAAACAGAGAGTTGCCTCTGGCCAACATCCCAGAAGGAACTGAGGCTATCAGACCAGTAGTCCACGAGGAATTGAATTCTGTCAACAACCATGTGAATGAGCTTGGAAGTGGATTCCTACCCAGTTGAGCCCTGAAATGACTGTAGCCCCAGCTGTTGATGGCAGCCTGGGAGGGACACTGTAGCAGAGGATCCAGCTAAGCCACACATGGATTTTTGACCTACAGAAAGTGTGTGACATAATAAATTCTGTGTAAGCTACTACATTTCGGGATAATTTGTTATGTAAGAATAGATAACTCAGCTTGGCATGTTTGAAGAATAAAATTTGGACCAGTTTGGCTGGAATTAGGTAAGCAAGTAGGAAGTGAAGTTAGAAAGGTAATGATAGGCTACCTATGGCCTTATAGGTCCATTATACAGTTTTTAGTTTTTTGGAATAAGTTGGATAGCCTTTGGAGAGTTTTGAGTAGAATGACATGATCTAACTTAGGATTTATATGTTCTCTCTCAAAGCTCTGTTTAGAAAAATTCTAGGGTAGCGATGAGAGAATGGTGTTGGGTTAGTGGTAGCAGTGAAAGAAATAAATGATTCAATTCTGGAAATGTTTTTATGGTACAGCTGACAGTATTTGCTGACAGTTTGGATATAGTAAAGTATATAAGATAAAGGGATTATAGGCTATGAGAAAAATGACTAAGGTTTTTGATTATTTGCTGAGATGAAGACTGCAGGAAGAGCAGGTTTTCTGGGAGAAGTATTTAGGAGCACAGTTTTGTATGTTATGTTTGAGATGCTTTTTAGGCATCCGAGTGGAATTGTTGAGTAGAGAGTTCAATATATGAATATGGAGGTCTGGGGATAGGTTTGGGCTGAAGAAAGAAATATGTGAATTGTCAAACTATAGATGGCATGTAAAGCCATGAGATCAGATAATTGTACCAAGGGAGGATGGATAGATAAAAAGTAGGATAAGAGGCCAGGTGCAGTGGCTCACACCTCTAATCCCATCACTTTAGGAGGTTGAGAGAGAAAACTCTTTTGAGCCTATGAATTTGAGACCAGCTTGGGCAAATGGTGAAACTCCGTCTCTACAAAAAAAAATTTTTTTTAAATTAGCCAGATGTGGTGGCACGCACTTGTAGTCCCAGCTATTTAGGAGGCTGAGGCAGGAGGATTGCTTGAGCCCACGAATTCGGGGATGCAGTGAGCTATGCTCATGTCACTGTACTCCAGCCTGAGCATGAAACCGAGATCCCATCTCTTAAAAAAAAAAAGAAAGAAAAAAAAGAAAATAGGATAAGAAACTGAGCCTTGGAGCCTGTCAATATTAATCTACCAGGAAAAACAGTAGGAACCTGGAGCCTGTCAATATTAATCTACCAGGAAAAACAGTAGGAACCTGCAAAGGATGTTGAGAAGTAATTTAAGGAGAAAAGCCAGCAGAGTGTGATACCTTAAAAGTCAAAAAAGTTTTTCAAAAGAAAATGGTCAATTGTTTATGATACAAGTAGGATGGAAGTTGAGAAATCACCATTGGATTTAGCAATATGAGGGTCACTTGGGACCTTGTTAAGAGTAGTGTCAGAGAGAACAGGAGAAGTATTGGAAATCATGGATTCAGAACACCTCTTTTGAAGAGTTACACTGTAAAGAGGAAGAAAAATGCAGCAGTATCTGGAAAGGGATGTGAGATCAAGAGTGGGTCATTTTTAAAGGATAGGAGAACTTAAAGTATGTTTGTATTCTGATGGGAAAGATCCAGTAGAAATGGAAAAATTGATGATGCAGCAGAGATTTGATGAACTGCTTAGGAAATGAGATGGGATCTAGTGCACAAAAGTAGGGGCTACCCTAAGATAATAGTTTAGGCAGTTTATCTATAGAAATAGGAGTACATGGGTACAGGTGCTCGTGGATGAGTGGGTGGGGTGAACTTTGAATGTTCTCATCTACTAATTTTTTTTTCCGGGGTAATAGGAAACCAGGCCATCAACTGAGAGTGAGAATTGGGGAGAGAGCGTTGGAAATTTGAGGAGAGAGGAAAAAATGTAATTAGGAGATGGCATCAATAAACTTGGAAAAGTAGTAGGTTTCCCTGGTCACATTAGGAGCTCACTTGAGTTCTTGTAATGAATTCAAAGTCAAATCTCTAGCATGATTGCGTATTTTCTCCTCATCATGCTCAACTGCATAGGTGCTGGTATGGAGCTGACAGGGAGCTGGAGTTAACCAAGTTGTAGTTTGCCAAGAGAGTGAGTAAAGTGAGGGAAGGGAAAAGAAATGCATGCAAGGGACTGGTTATATTGATTTGCCATGGCATTTAAGTTAGACAAGAAGAGATGCTAATACTTGAGAACAGTGAGGGACGTTGAAAATGTGGTTTAAGTTGGATCCATGAATTTTGAGGTGATGATGATCCAAGAATTTTGGAGCTGGGATTTTAGAGTGTTTGACATTGTGAAACATTTATAATATAAATTTATTGAAAAGTTTGGCAAGCAACATGGTGAGCCTTTTATGGTTTAGCCTGAAAAATTGGATTGCCTATGTGTTCTATGGTCTCAAACTGGCCTCCAGCACTTTAAGAGTGAATGCCTGACTTGGTTGTAGAAACTTGCACGTCAGTGAGATTCCGCACTTATGTTTCATTAACTATTTAACATCTCAAAAGCTTGACTTTTTCTTTCTTTCTTTAGAAGATGGCTTGTGGTCCTTGCTTGAGTCTATTTCCTAGTGAGGCTTTTTTTTTGGCTTACTTGCCTTTATGCAAAATAAAATAAGAGTGCTATTTATTTTAACATTTAATATGGCATATTAAAAGAGAAGATCTTGTTTTGGAGTATTCATAAACTAACAATTTAAAAACATCTAATGCTTTCATCCCATATCTGTTAAGATAATTTGAAAATTTAATGATCACTTGTTAAAATTCTCCTTTTTCTACACACAATATAGATTATAGATGTCTTAGGATGTCAAACATTTACTCTAGTACCCCAGCTCCAAATTACTTTGGCCCATTATCCATAAGCATTATAAATATCTGTATTAGTGGGAAGATAAACTTATGTTTATGTAAAACTTGATGGAATGAAACAAAATCACATGAAACAACAGTTTTTATGTAGCCACTAGATGGCTCTGTAACATTATTATTTAGGTATATGTTTAAACCCCTTTGAATTTGTTACCTGATTAGGTATGTGTTTAAAGCCCTTTGAATTAAATACGTTTGTTCATTGTGCATGAATGTATTAATGTATATGTGGATAATAACATGAAAATGTCGGCATATCTAGTATCTCTAAAAGCCTATCCTTTGGACTCTAGGTTTATATGATGAATGTCTACAGTGAATATTGAAAACTTCAGGTTCTACCAGAAAGGAACAACTTTCTCCAGATGCATATTCTAAACATACCATTGGAATACACCGGACCTTTTTAATATGTGAACTTGATATACAGATTTTTAACATACTGAATTAATCAATTAGAGATTTAATTCATTTCCTACTGTCTGAACTATTTAATACACTGTTAATGTGCTATATATCAAACTAGACAATGATTCTGTTGGAGAAATAAAATATTTCTGCCCAGTCTACTGGAGGGCAAGAATGTAGTCATATTCATCTTACCTGCAGTAGTACTTTGGAGCATGCTCAATGAAACATTTGTTGAATGAGGAAGCCAGGATGATAAAAGTGAAAAAGAATTCTGGGAAATTATACATGATGTACAGAAGGAAAAATGAATGCAGGGTAGTACATTTAAGCAAAACTGAAAAACGTTTTTGAATGTAGCTTAGTATATTAAGGCAAAGTTGACTAACTCTTTTGGCCTCGGGCACATCTTACCTCTGTCTTTGCTAAAAGGTTTAAATTAAGTCTCCCCGCTGCAGTAGGGCTATATTTCAAATTTTATAATGGAAATCATTTCAGAGAGAAAATTCTATGGCAAACTTTGAAACTAATTCCTATCAGTTAGTATTTATAACTGGAATAGGTCTTCACCGTCTCTACCAAAAAATACAAAAAGTAGCCAGGCATGGTGACAGGTGCCTGTAATCCCAGCTACTCAGGAGGCTGAGTCACGAGAATCACTTGAACCTGGGAGGTGGAGGTTGCAGTGAGCCGAGACTGTGCCACTGCATTGCAGCCTGGGTGACAGAGTGAGACTGCATCTCCAAAAAAATAAAAAATAAAAAATGGAAGATAAAAGACTTCAGATGTTGTATAAGAATAAATCGAATTTAAGTTAAACGATGAGAGCACATGGACACATAGAGGGGAACAGTACACACTGGGCCTACCTGAGGGCGGAGGGTGGGAGGATAGAGAGGATCAGGAAAAATTACTATTGGGTACTAGGCTTAGTACCTGGGTGATGAAATACTCTGTACAACAATCTCCCATGCAACACGTTTACCTTTGTAACAAATCTGCACATCTTGCACATATACCCCTGAATTTAACATAAAAGTTTTTTTTGAAAAAACATGCTATGGCTGATACATGCTATAGATGAAACTCAGAACCATGTCACTAAGTGAAAAGAGGCCAGACACAAAAGACTACATACTGTATGAATCTATTGATATGAAATGTTCAGAAAAGGCAAATTTATAGTGACAGAAAACAGATCAATGTTTGACTGGGGCTGGGTTGGGTGGGGGCAGGGCTTATCTTCAAATGGGCATGAGGAACCCCGTCTATCAGCCTTCTATCTGGGGGTCAGAGATCTGACATCAGATCGCCATGATGGCTGTTCAATTCCATTAATGACTCAGCAGTTGTGAGATGTACACTTCACCTGGGTGAGTTTTACAGTAGCTAATCATACACCCTCAAAAAGTCTATTTAAAAAGTCATAAATGAATAGATTAATTTCTGCCTTCCTGGGACAGTGCTCAAGCAGCCTTTCCATATTCACTCTTTAAAGTTCACTCTATCACCGTGTATTCTACCTGTAACCTGTTTCTGGATTCTGCAAGCTAACACTGCGTTGAGAATTGTGCCTTTTATTCAGGAATATGATTGGTCTATAGATTTGTTTTCTGCCATCTTTGTAAAGTTTCAAACAAAAAGTTTAAAATAAATGTCATACTTACACTATAGAGAGAAAAATAAATATATTTTATCTCCAAATGAACAATCATTAAAAAAACCTTCAACTTAATATGTAAGACGTGTTAGTAGTTATTTCTTAATTATATAAGTAAAACTATAGAAAACTAAGTAGAATAGAACCAGATAAGTGACTTTTGTATTTCTCTAGTTTAAAACCCTTTTATCAGGATGATAATTTATGTAAATGGACAGTATTTCTTAGAAAACAGAAGGTCCAGAAAGAAATCTCTGTAATTGAGCACTTAAATTTGATAAAAACCATATGAGTTTTGAAATACCCACCATTCTTTATGGCACTGAACAGAACTTACTGAAAAGGACTAAGAAGGTAAATTATATAAAATAACACAAAAGGTTCTGAAAATAATTATTTACAGTATTTTTTTTTTTTTTTGAGAAAGAGTCTTTTTCTGTCGCTCAGGCTGGAGTGCAGTGGCAGATTTCGGCTTACTGCAACCTCTGTCTACAGGGTTCAAGTGATTCTCCTGCCTCAGCCTCCCGAGTAGCTGGGATTACAGGCGTACGCCACCACACCTGGCTAATTTTTGTATTTTTAGTAGAGACGGGGTTTCGCCACGTTGGACGGGCTGGTCACGAACTCCTGACTTTAGGTGATCTGCTCACCTCAGCCTCCGAAAGTGCTGGGATTACAGGTGTGAGCCGCTGCACCTGACTACAATTATTTATAGTCTCTAAGGGAGATAGTAGTAATGGTGATAACTAATGTTTATTGAGTGCTTATGTGCTCATTAACTCATTTAATCCTAACACTTGTATGAGCGCTATACAATTATTGTCTCTAATTTATAGATGAATAGATTGAGGCACAGAGAAATAATGTAATTAACCTAAGGTTTAAAGTGGATTTGAATGTAGTCTCACTGGCTCAGAGCCCATGCTCTTAACTGGTGTTGTGTATAAAGGGAGAAAAATGATACTAGATATAAAATAAGTCTGGGCTTTGCTACTTGTGTGACCTTGGGAAAATTATCTATCCATTCCAAACCTGTTTCCTCATCTGTAGAAGGAAACCAGCAGTATCTTCCTTTTGGTATTATTGTTCGGATAACTTATAAGAATTATCTGGTAATTATCATTTAAAAGTTAAGGGTTTTGTTTTTTTGTCCTACATTTAATAATTATTTTGCTAATTTTAATTATTATTTAAAGTTGAATTTATTTTTTGTTATTTAGAAGACAGTTTTAAGTCTTTGATTGGGGAAATATATATTTTTGTTAATCAAATTTATTGATTTTTATGAAAAGTTATACTGTTTTCTAGTACTTAAATGTAAGAACATATGTATGTTAAAACTGTCATCTGTCTTTTCCAGTTACTTATTGTTAAATTAATTAATTCAACAAGTACTTATTGAGCACTTATTATTTCAGAGACTAGACCCATCAATGTGGGGATATACTGATGAAAGAAAACAGACAAATAGTTTGCTTTCGAGAAGCTCATTCAAGTAGGAGAAGACAAAAGATCTAATAAAGTTGGTAAATTATACAATTAGTTATAAGATTATAAGTGCTATGCTTCATAAAAGATTAGTTTGGAGTAATAGGGATCAGGAGTCAGGGTAGGGAGGAAGGGGTGAAATTTTATGTAAGGTTGTCAGGGTAGGCCTTATTGAGAAAATGACATCTGAGCAAAGACTGAACTAAAGTGTAGAAGTTAGCCACATTGATATTTGGGGCATGTTAACACAAATATCTTAAATAAGATAGTCAGCAAGGGAGCCAGTGCAACTGTTGCAGAATGAGAGAGTTTGAAAAAGAGGAGCTGAGGTTAGAAAGGTGATGGATACCAGATCATGTAAGGCCTTGCAGGCCATATAAGGACTGTAGCATGAAAAGTAGAGCTATTGCAGGAATTAAAGTGCTTTGATTTAATTTGTAAAAGGATTGTGTCTGGAAATGGTGGGTTCTTGGTCTCACTGATTTCAAGAACAACACCACGGACCCTCCTGCTGAGTGTTACAGTTCTTAAAGGCGGCGTGTGCAGAGTTTGTTCCTTCTGATGTTCGGTTGTGTTCGGAGTTTCTTCCTTCTCGTGGGTTTGTGGTCTCGCGGCTTGTTTCTTCCTTCTGGTGGGTTCATGGTCTCGCTGGCTTCAGGAGTGAAGCTGCAGACCTTCACAGTGAGTGTTACAGCTCATAAAGGCCGTGTGGACCCAAAGAGTGAGCAGCAGCAAGATTAATTGCAAACAGCAAAAGAACAAAGCTTCCACACTGTGGAAGGGGACCCGAGCGAGTTGCCACTGCTGGCTGGGGCAGCCTGCTTTTATTCCCTTATCTGGCCCCACTCACATCCTGCTGACTGGTCCATTTTACAGAGAGCTGATTGGTCCGTTTTGACAGGGTGCTGATGGTGCGTTTACAATCCCTGAGCTAGACACAAAAGTTCTCTAAGTCCCCACTAGATTAGCTAGACACAGAGCACCGGCTGGTGCATTTACAAACCTTGAGCTAGACACAGGGTGCAGATTGGTGTGTTTACAAACCTTGAGCTAGACACAGTGCTTGACTGGTGTATTTACAATCCCTTAGCTAGACATAAAAGTTGTCCAAGTCCCCACTAGACTCAGGAGTCCAGCTGGCTTCACCCAGTGGATCCTGCACCTGGACCGCAGGTGGAGCTGCCCGCCAGTCCCGTTGCGCCGGCACTCCTCAGCCCTTGGGCGGTCGATGGGACTGGGCGTGGTGGAGCAGGGGGCGGCGCTCCTTGGTGAGGCTCCGGCGGCGGCGCAGGAGCCCACGTGGGGAGAGGCTCAGGCATGGCGGGCTGCAGGTCCAGAGCCCTGCCCCGCGGAGAGGCAGCTAAGGCCCAGCAAGAAATCCAGCGCAGCGCCGGTGGGCCGGCACTGCTGGGGGACCCGGCGCACCCTCCGCAGCTGCTGGCCCGAGTGCTAAGCCCCTCACTGCCCGGGGCCGGCGGGGCCGGCTGCCGGGCCAGGCAGCTCCGAGTGCGGCGTCCGCCGAGCCCACGCCCACCGAAACTGCCGCTGGCCGGTGAACGCCGTGCGCAGCGCCGGTTCCCGCCCGCGCCTCTCCCTCCACACCTTCCCGCAAGCTGAGGGAGCCGGCTCCGGCCTCAGCCAGCCGAGAAAGGGGCTTCCACAGTGCAGCGGCAGGCTGAAGGGCTCCTCAAGCGAGGCCAGAATGGGCGCCTAGAGGGAGTGAGAGCTGTGAGGGCTGCCAGCACGCTGTCACCTCTCAGGATTACCCTGGATGTTGGGTTGATAGCGGATTGTAATACAGATACCTGGAAGCAGGGAGGATAACCAGGATAAAGATTATGGCATCTTTTTTTTTGTTTGTTTTGAGACATAGTTTTGCTCTGTCGCCATGTTGGAGTGTAGTGGCGCGATCTTGACTCACTGCAACCTCCGCCTCCTGGGTTCAGGTGAGTCCCCTGCCTCAGCTTCCTGAGTAGCTGGGACTACAGGTGCGTGTCACCACACCCGGCTAATTTTTTTATTTTGAATTTTAGTAGAGACAGGCTTTCACCATGTTGGCCAGGATGGTCTCAATCTCCTGACGTTGTGATCCACTCGCCTTGGCCTCCCAAAGAGCTGGGATTACAGGCGTGAGCCACGGCGCCCAGCTGATTATGGCATCTTAGAATGAGGTGGCAGCCCTGGATTTGGTGAGAAGTGGTTGGTTTTGGATAGAAGTGAAGATTGAGCCAACAGGATTTCTTGACAGATCAAATGTGGGGTTTGCTAACCAAGGGATTTACTATCCTATGGTATTCACGGTTCATGCCTACACTCAAGGAAATTGGATCATATAAAGGCATCGTCACTCTTAGAGTGTGTCTACCACAAGAATGGAATAGGTTTTTTGGAGGAAGATCATAATCCACAGATGTGCCTCACCTGCAGACTCAACCCTAACTACATCACTGTGCGTACACTGGATCAACTTAACTGAGGCAGAGCCTATCACTAGCCTGAAACAGTAGCTGAGTGCCCTTTTTCCCTGAGTATCCATTGTTGCTAATTGGACCTGAAATGTAATGCTTATGTAGTGCGTAAAAATTCCATAATTCACAACCTGTCCAAAATAGAGCTTTCTTTAGTTTTTAATAATTGGCCCCATTCAAGATATGATTTTTAAATATCTTTTAGGAAAACCCAGTCAAATTCAAGATTCTTCTCTCCATTTCTTCCAAAGGTGGTCATGGCAGTGGACATGAAGTGGTAGGGTAACATCTGTTCTCAGCCATCATCTCTCCTCTGCTGGCATTGGATGAACCTCAACAGGTTCAGTCTTTGTAAAGTGATCTCTAGATTCCACGGTCTAGGCTCCTTTCATGGCCTGTAGTCATCAATCTGTGCAGGTTATTAAATGCCATCTTTGTCCAGCTGCCAGGTCTCTTTGGATTTAAAAGGCTGTTCTTGGTGATTCCTGCAGCTTATCTGGAGAAATGGAACTTTTATGTGTTCTCCTGTGCCACTGTGGAGCTTGTGCAAACCTAGGTATTTATACCTAGGATACCACGAGCTATCTCTACTACTTGGAGGGAGGGCCTTCACCATTGGTGGGCAGAGTACATGGAGGAGGTTGCTGCTTTGCAGAGTTTTAAATGGAAAGTAGGGCACAGCTTTCTCTACTGTTTGATCCTCAGACTTAAAGATCTCTCATCCTCCATTTTTAGGGCTCAGCTTGGTGTCCAGGAGGAAGGCAGGGGGAGAAGAAACCCAAACTTGTATTTACCTCTCTTTTCCTCTTTGCACTATTCCTTCATCTCTAGCCAGGCAACTCCATTCTGGGAGTAGAGTGGGAAGGTGATGGAGGGGAGGTATAGTCTAGCTTCCCACTTATTTTTTTCTAGCCTATTGTTTATGGTGTAAATCTTGGCTTTAAATTACTTCCAACTCCCATGCCAATGGCTCTCATACTTTTTAGTCTGGGGATCCTTTTACATTCTTAAACATTATTGAGAACCCCAAAGGGCTTTTGTTTATAAAACAAAAGCGTTATATTTATCAATATTATAGATAAATTTATCAATATTATAGATAACTATATAGATAATTTAGAGTTATAGTTTTTAATATTTAATCTATTAGAAATCAAAATAGAGAAATTAAAAAACATTAAAAAATAACAACAAACCCATAATAAAGCTATAGTTTTAAAGAAAAAATAGCTATGTTTTCCAAAACAAAAGAAAATGAGAAGAGTGGCATTGTGTTACATTTTGGTAAATTTCTTTAATGTTTGGCTTAATAGAGATTGGATTCTCATATCTATTTCTGCATTCAATTTATTTTGATAGGTTGTTTTGTTGAAGTATATGAAGAAAATCTGGCCTCATACCCATATGTGTATGGGAAAGGAAAGTATATATTTATATACCCATATGTGGGAAAAGAAAGTATATATTTATAGCCTTTTCAGATAATTGTGGATATTTTTCTCTGATACTACATTCAAAATTGACAAGTGCTATTGTCTTAAAGGATATTTTTGCAATGTGGAATCTGAAACAAATCAATGAACTGTTCATACTGTGCTACATTAAAATCTACTGGTTTATCTTACTCTGAGAATAGACCTTTCACTATTATAATGATTATGCTATGTATATGTATACTGTGTATACTATGTATATGTGTTTTGTGACCTCGTGCATTCCTTTTTTGGAAAATGGTTTACTGAGTTATGCTGATCTTTCAAACATTGACACCTTTCATTATATAATGTTAGAAAATTATGTTTTTTAATATCACCACCAATCTCATCAGAAAGATCTTTAAATATGAAGCTCATGGTAGCAATACAAGTTCTACAAAATTCTAATTTTTACTTGAAAGCTGAAATTTTATAATTGGCAAGAAATACTGTCAATTGTTTTTTGTTGAAGTGAGAGGCTCACTTCGTTCAGTTTTAAGAAAACATTTGCCAATTGCTCAAGTCTGAATAACCATAATTCTCTGTCATTCTTTCAAGTAAAAAGGATGTTCCATGAATAAAGTGGCTAGTTCCACTTGCAACTCAAACAGCTGCTCAAGGGCTTTTTTTTCAAGACAACCACCTACTTCAGTATGTAGCAGACATGCTTCAGGCACACTTCACATTTTGTCACATGGAAGATTAAAAAGCATATACTGTAGTGTGGAAATGTAATAATATTAATAATTTTACTGCTTTGTCAAATCATAAGTGACACTGTTTTAAAAAATGAGTGTGATGATGATGAATACAATAGTACAGATTAATTCTACTGGTCTGATTTATGCTAAAGCACCAGCAGTTTTACCCATTATTGTTATTGCACCGTTAGTATCAATATCAACACAATGACGAAGGCATATAATGAATTCACATTATTATAAAAATCGTTTTGACCTTGCAGACCCCCTGAAGAGGACTGAGGTCTGCTCAAGGTCCACAGGATATATTTTAAAACTATTATACTATAGTGCTGACACTCTACACCATAGCAGAGGTCCTGTTTATTAGTTAATCTCTTGGATAATATCCAGTATCTGATGCTGCTTAGATTTCTTGCTTCTGTGGTCCTCCTTCTGGACACAGTTTGTCCTGAATATTTACAGTCTTGATCTTTAAAATGACAAATTATTGTTGTTATACAAGTACAGCAATTCATGCATTTGGAAATAAAAATTTAAATACTTTATCCTGGTCCAGCACTCTAGTCCCACTTATCAAAAGCAACTTGCATTTACCATTTGTTTAAACTCTGCTGATTATCTTCATAATTCCAGTTACTCTTTTACCTTTATTAATTTGTCAACTTTAAGCAGTATCTGTTGGCTCCCCACATGAGGGAGACATTTAGCTCATTTATATTACTGTTTCTCACATTCTTGCTTATCTTCCTAATTTTTGAGCATGTATTTATGTTTTTATTTTTGTTTTTAGCTCTTCTTTTGGTTTTATTTGTGGCTTTAAATAAACGTCAGTGTCTGCTAAACTTAACACAGGCCAAGAGGACCAGGGTGGCTGATATTTGCAGGTAGATCCCAAAGAGAAGTGAGGGAGATAGGTTGAGCTATTCAAGCGGAATTTCTGCTTCCAGTTTTACCACTTAGATAATTCATTGGTTCCTCCTCTATGGGGGAGTAGATCAGAGACAGAGTCATATGTTACAATAATTGATCTACTGGCACATGGTAAACAAAGCAGGGAGAAAAGCATTCCCCCTCCTTACCAATGATCACATGTGACTGCCATTGACAGATGTGTAAATTGAGATCAGAAAAGTCACCTACCCAATGTTACTTAGTAAAGAACAGATGTTCAATTACAGTCCAATCTATCTTTTTTGCTATTCTGATTGCACTGAGGACATCCCTGTAATTAACTGGGAATGAAAACAATATGGTTTTCTCAGGATGATCACAAGTGGGAGGGAGAATTTATCAATATTATATTTTCATAGATTTTTATTGTTTTTAAAATTATAATCTTTAAATTATTAAAAATTTATCAATTTATTCATTTATATGTGAAGCAAGCTTTATTTTTGACAGTATATTTGTTTTGTGGGCTTTTAAAAGTTTTGTTTACTTTGAAGGATTTACAGTAAGTTCTGAAATGATACACTAAAGCACTAGGAGTATATAGCACGTTGAGCTTGCATTTGTTTAATGTGGTTGAAACTGAAAAAAATTTAGATTCAGAATATTATTTATCAAATAGAGAAGACATCTTCTTTGGTCCAACTGTATAAATTATGTATAATATTTAAGAGCAAGGTCTGGTTTCCATTTCAATTATTGATTTGAAATAGAGCATTTTGGCATCAGAAATGTAGACAGCAGACATTTCCTACATTTAATGTATTCCCTCAAAACCAAGAAGCAGCTTGATGTAGACAGTTTTATGTAAGATTTGTCACAGTTTCTGGGTGCTTTCGAACTATCTCACATTTTATTCAGTGTAATTCACTTTTCTGTATAGTAAAATGTGGGCAAATACATTCTTTCTAACAATATCTTGGAGACTTTATGCTGTGAGCATTTAATTTGTAAAATTTGCTTTGACTTCCTTGAAAGGGATTGCTAAGTAAATGTGATGACTAATTTTATGTGTCAACTTTGACTGGGTCACAGGGTACCTAGATAGCTGGTGAAACATTATTTCTGGGTGTGGCTATGATGGTTTTTCTGGATGAGATTAGCATTTCAATTGGTAGACTGAGTTAAGCAGATTACCCTCCCCAGTGTTGTTGGGCATCATCCGATCCATTAAGGGCATGAATAGAACCAGAAGGTGGAGGAAGGTCCAGTTAACTCTGCCTGGCTGCTTGAGCTGAACATTGAACTTCTTCTGTCCTCAGTGCTCCTGGTTTTTAGGCCTTCAAACACAGACTGCAACACTATTGGCTCTCTGGCTGTTAAGCTTTTGAACTACACCTCTGGCTTTCCTGGGTCTCCAACTTGCAGATGACAGATCATGGGCCTTTGCATCCTCTGAAATCATTTAAGCCAATACCTTATAATGAGTCTTTATATACGTATGTGTGTGTGTGTGTATATGTATATGTATATATCTATATACATATGCTTATATGTATATATCTATATCCATATGCTTATATGTATATATATATATGCTTATATGTGTATATATATGCTTATATGTATATGCTTATATGTATATCTATGTATATGTGTCTGCCCCTAGTTTTGTTTCTCTGGAGAGCTGTGACTATAGTATAGTAAAAGAGATATTTGACTTGACTCTGGCAAGTGAATGTCTTTTTTAACTTATTGATACTATTCATGATTCCTCTTTCTCTAAGAGATGCTCCAAAGGAAATGGTGAGCATGTAACTAAATCCAACTTTAGTGATTTATTAATTTTTGTATTTATAACTTTTGGAAATAGACTGAGAAGTGATAGATACTTAAAGATGAGGATAGTTACAGGATTAATGGAAGAAGGTTCAACTTATTTATTAGTTTCAGTACTAACAAATAAATGAATAAATTTTACTCTGTAACATTTATTAAGAGCACTGAGTATATAGAGAACTCTTATAGACAACAAATTAGGGACGATAAATCGCAAGAACTGGTAGCAGCACTGGTTTGGGGAGAAGTGGCCCTCAAATTTTGTTAGGTATCCTTGGCCACAGGTGAAAGGCTTACTCAAAGTAGATTGCAGATTTTTGGGGGGATGGAATCAAAGTGAAACTGTGTGTCTTAGAGTTCTCCAAAAAAGCCGAATTTAATAAGGCTGAGAAGTCTCATAATCTGCTGTGCAAGTTGGAGACTGGGTGGTTAACGGTGTAATCCAATCTGAGACTGAAAGCCTGAGGAACAGGGAAGCCAATGCTGTCAATCACAGTCTGAAGGCAGAAGATGAGATGTCCCAGCTCAATCAGTGAGCTGCGTGTGTGGGAGGCAAGCCTGTGGGGAATTCAGCTGGTGCCCCAAGATAGGGTGGGTTGCAACATGTGAAAAGCTGATGTCTAGAAAAGAAAGGGATTGGAAGAGAGAAAATAAAATTTGTGGAGAATGAAGATAAATGGCTAACTTTACACTCTCAAAATCCCCCCTCCCTCCTTTTTTTGCAGAGATTGTTTTGCCAGATTTTTAGAAAAGAGAGATGAACACCTTTTAAACTCTGAAGAAAGAAATGGGATCATTGGTGTGGAGCAGAACAGAATACTGTGAGTAAGAAATGCTATAATCATTCCTGTTCTGAAGTCCATTTAGTAACAGCTGTGTGATTCTCTTATTCTCTTATTGTAGGGTCCCATAAATGACTTAGAAACTGCATTATATTTATTAGAACTGAAAAATAATCACTGTAAGTAACATATAAATTTAGGAGGAGAAGGATCTGTGAAAGGTTTTATAAATATAGGATAGATATATATCCTACCTGAAAGCTTTCTATCTCTTCATTTTGAATTATGTTAGTAGTATCTGTTCTGTAACCACCTCCCACTCACCCCCAGGCCAAAACAACAAAATACCTGCTGATTACCTAAAATCACCAGGTCCAAACTCTTCATTTTCCTATCAGTTTATTGTTGTACATTCGAGGTACCATGCTACTATCAGAATTATATCCAGGTTTTTTATTTTAAAAAACTCAGAGAAAAAAATGTTTCCAGTAATTTTCATTCAATGTGAATGACAAGAATATTACAGCTATAAACATTGAAATAACCATTTCATTTCTTCCTGAGGAAGTTTCATATTTTAAACAATGAAAAAGGGAATTCTATACAAAGCTAGTTTTAAATCAGATTATCTCTCATTATTCTCTCATATGTATTTATGTTACTTTCAGATTAGCATATTAACCAGTTGGAGTATATAATGTGGAAAGTATGCATGTCCTCTAGAATTTGATGCTGTCTTCAAGACACATTGAGTGGTAAAAAATCCTTTCACAGGTTTGCTGCTCTAGCTAGCATAATACGTGTACTTGTGAATGAATAAATTTTGGTAAGATCTCTTCCTTTTTCTCCTGTCTTTATACAAACATGGAGTATGTTTTTGACATCTATTTAAAAGGATAAGGTGTTCAGTCAACTCGATTTACCTAAACAAAATATGCCATTAGCAGCTTTGCTTAGCAGTTCAAATGTACATCTTACCATTAAAGCATAAATGTATCAGTTTTTCTTTTCCTTTTTTAAAATTAGAATAAATGTTGTTGCCAAATGAAAACATGACACTGTATGTAACTTCTGGGGCCTATTCTCATTATGTTTAACCTTCCTAAGCCAGATTTCTTAAGTTGGTGGAGATGGAAGACTATATTAATTTTCCTAGCACGTCTGGCATGTGCTGCTATAAAAGAGACAGCAGTAAGCATGAAGACTGTGTTTCCCATATTTGTCCAAATGACTTTGATTTTGTTTTTAGAGTCAAGAGTCTTAAAAATTGGTGATTTTTCCAATTCTTTCTGCTAATAGTATATTTAAAAATTAGCATATTCTTTAGGTACATAAAACTTTTAAAAAGTAATTATAATGTACATTTAAAAATTTATAGTAAGTGGATCTCACAATTTGTTTTCTAATTAGTAAGTTTTACCCATGAAAATGACAATGAAAATATTTTTACTATAGGTTTCCCTCTCATTTTTTTCTAATCATACCTTTGATAATATTTTATAAAGGCTTATAATCATAGCAGGGAATTCATTTACTACTTAAATTTTATGTATATGTACAGTACTTTTAAAAATTAAGTAGTCCGGGCATGGTGGCTCATGCTTGTAATCTCAGCACTTTGAGAGAACGAGGTGGGTGGATCATGAGGTCAGGAGTTCAAGATCAGCCTAGCCAACATGGTGAAACCCTGTCGCTACTAAAAATAACAAAAATTACCCGGGCATGGTGATGCGCGGCTGTAATCCCAGCTACTCAGGAGGCTGAGGCAGGAGAATCACTTGAACCTAGGAGGCGGAGATTGCAGTGAGCTGAGATCACACCATTGCGCTCCAACCTGGGTGACATAGTGAGACTCTGTCCCCCTCTCAAAAAAAAAATTAAGTAAATATTAACAGGAAAATAAGTACGATGTATTCTTTTCTTTTTTGGAAACTTTATTAACCATATATATCATTTACAATTTAAATGTAAATATATTTCAAGAGCATGACTTGTTCATCTTTGTACTTCCTGCATTTAATTTAGTAGCTAATCCTTAATTGTACCTATGATCTGTTATCTTCCAGCAGAGTGATGGGTGAAATATTTTCAAAAATGGGCCTCTGCTCTGCTTATGTTTCTTTGCCTTATATCCAAAGTATCACTGCAAACATTAGATTACAAATAATATATTAATTTGTTTTTTGTTATAAATCTCTACATTACATAATTTTATTTTGAACTATCTGGGAAAATGGAATTTTTTAACAACCTAAATGTAAATAGCCTAACCACATCATCTAGGGAAACTGTTTTTAGTTTTAGTTTAATAGGTTTTGTTTTGGGGAGCATTAAAAAAAGCTATTCACATTTAAAAGTCAACCTGTTTCTGGAGATGACACATACCTCAGACTCTAGGCGTGCATTTCTGTAGAACTAGTGAGGACTACTGGGATAGATTCACAGCTTACAGCAAGTGGACATAGAATTCTCAATGATATGTTTTTAGACCCCTACAATTTCTCCCCTTTAGAGAATTCAGTCAGTACACTTTACATTGTTATTTACTGTTTTGGTGTACTCCGTGTGTTTCTATTTACCATCCAACAGCTTTACAGTATATATTTCAGTATAACAATTATGTTGTGATGGAAGAGTTAGTAATTTTTACATATATTCACTAGACTATGTATATGAAAAAATCACTTTTGCTATAGCACTTATCTTTTTTTTGGTGCGGATAAAGCTCATATATAACTTTTCCACTCTGATCTAGCACAAATTATAATTTACAATTATTTCTAAATACTTAAGTGGATTTAAATTTTGGCAAGCATTTTTCATGGGTGTTATGCTTTTGACATTTTATGCTACATTATGATGTTTATTTTGCTTCTTGTTTCATAGGACACTTTATAGAATAAAATAATAAGAAAACATTGTACAGGCAAACAGTGGTCTAAAAACCTACAGAGACACAGTCTTAGTTGATATATAAAAGTGTAAATATTACTATGAAATGGAACAGTTCTGCAGTTGTGTTTGATATTTATGTTGGTTGCAATTGACTTCCACATGAGTGCACAGTAGTCTACAATAATCCCACAGGCTCAGATATGGGTTAAGAGAAAGGCCACAGGCCTCAAGGCTTGTAACACATACTTTTTCTTTTTTTCTAATCATCCACATGCCAGCACATGGAAGAAACTTTGTTCTTTTTTCTCATTTGAAGAGGTATATTTTTCAACTGCCTTTTGGTAGCTTCTGGAAGCTTTGGAAAAGGTGTGTTCTACCTGGACGATGAAGTCTCACGTTTTCTCTCAGTGCTATCTTACTTTCTGCAGCTCCTGTCTCAGCCAGGATGGCAGAGGCTGACCCAGTTTGTGCAGCAGCTTTGAGAGTTCCACATTGTGATCTCGATAGTAGCGTGACAGAAATGTCCTGCTCTAAGTGGAGAGGAGGAGAAAAAAGTACATTTTATTTTGTTTATTACATTTCATACACTTTGACTATGTTGAAATAAGTATCAGGTATACCAGATCTGGATTAAAATTTGTATTAAGCATGTGGACTATTTATTTAGCACATGCTATGATATTTTACTGACGGTCTTGGGTACTGGCATTTTTCTTACTAGGAAGAGGCAAACGGCATGGTGACAGTACTGCCCACTCTAATCCCTCCTACACATTTGTATTTTCATTACCTCTGTGAAGACCTCTTTACTCTTACCTCCTTTCTGGACATTATTTTCACAAAGTCAGCCACTCCCTTAAATAAACCCAATATGGATTACTCAGTAACCTTGTTGAGAAGAAGGGATATCCTGAAAAGTTGTGTTTTTCTTATCTTTCTCTACCACCAAATTTAATAAAGTCTGTGTTAGACCAGAGTAAAATAAAATGCTAAGAAAGATATTCTGCAGTGTCTCTTAAACATTTTAGCTTTAATAAATTTACAGGGAAATAGCTTTGACATAAATGCATATGATATATTTTATATTACTTTCTCGAAATGCTATAGAAATTGTATGTCAATTTCTTTTGGGAAAAGAAGGGTTGTTTTCAAAGTGCTCTGAAGGTATATTTTAATAATCAGCCAAGGAAAATTGGAGTTCTGAAAATGCAGTTTGTTTATCAAAACAACAGAAACTCTCTCTCTCTTCTATATATGATTTAATTATGAGTTTATTGAGGACAGACCCTGCATCTATCAGGCAAGGCACAAAAAAATAGTACTCAAGGTTTTGTTAAAGTATTCAAATAAGTTTAGCCCACCTTAGGATCCTCAGACCATCTTAGGGTTCTCAGTTAATGTAATGTATTAATTGTGGGGGAAAAATCCCAAATCATATTTTAATTTCTGAGATCTAAAAAAAATTTACAAATCAAAATCTACTTGCATGCTTATATTGAAAGTATATACTAACTAGACTAATAATAAATAAAAATATTATTAGTAAATCTTAATATATGTCAAGTAAGCATTAAAGTAAAAATGTGGGGTATAGAAATAGAGAAAACTGTAGCATTAAGTGATAACCATGTCGCCATTCTGAACAGAATAAACAGGAAGTGCTGAATACATACTGCAAAGTGTGTGTCTACATTCCCCGAAGCCTAAATTATCTGCTAGTATGTTAGATGTTGGGAAATACATTGCTTCTTTCATTTTATTAGCATATTAATAGCTCAAAACTTAGTATAGTATATCAGTAATTTATATTACTGTCCAGGGCACACTTACTACAACAGAATGACTCAGACAGTGAAAAAAATAGAATTTTTTTTTTTTTGAGTTGGAGTTTCACTCTTGTTGCCCAGGCTGGAGCACAATGGCGCAATCTGGGCTCACTGCGACCTCCGCCTTCCGGGTTCAAGCAATCCTCCTGCCTCAGCCTCCTGAGTAGTTGGGATTACAGGTCCTGCCACCATGCCAAGCTAATTTTTTTTTGTATTTTTAGTAGAGATGGGGTTTTATCGTGTTGGCCAGGCTGGTCTCGAACTCCTGACCTCAAGTGATCCACCCACCTCGGCCTCCCAAAGTGCTGGGATTACAGGCATGAGCCACCACACCCGGCCAAAAATAGAAATCTTGGTCCTATTTTCACTTTCCAGTGGATATATTTCCTGTCTTGGTTTCAGTTAACATTTATACTAAAATTTTTGTGCAGGTATCATTCTTTTTGGAATAAGATATTATCTCTTTGTTCTTATTTAGAATGTCAAATTCTATTGTTTTCCTTTATTCTTGCATGACAGGTAATAATATATTGTGGGTAAAATCAAAACAAGCAACCTACCTGTACTGAAATTGAAATGGCACTTTTAATTTTTAGAAAGGCTGAATTTTGACTTTAACTAGTTTTTTAAGAAAATAGATGATATTGTTGGTTATCATTTTGCTGATTTAGTTTGTATTTTTAAGCTCTATGCTTACATCAGAATCCATTGGAGGGTATTTTCTTCCTTTGCTCTTTCCAAGGCATTTTGTTTTACCTTCTTCCAGTAACTGACACCAGAAACCTTTATGAGAATCAAACCTAAAAAAATAAAAAATACACACAAAAAAACCAGGAAATCATTTTTCAACCAATTTATATGATATAGTGACCAATACATAAATATTTTATTGGGATAACAATCTATAACCAGAGAAACTGAATTCTTTTTTACTATATTCCTTTGCATAAAGTCTTTTGGCATACTTCTAAATTCTGAGTTCATCTGTCATATTTGTGAGTCTGCCAGGTTCCTAATAGAAAAATTGTCAGCAGGTCTCCTATTAATAGAAATTAATAAGGCTACTTCCTTCATCTGGAAGGAAACAATACATACATTTTCAATTTTTTTTTAGGGTTTAAAAACAAGTCATTCTTTTTCTTTGTAGGGTTTAAAAACAAGTCAGTCTTCATCCATGTCTATGGATTTAGATGCTACTTGTATCATCCAACTAGAAGGTAATAGAAGAGAAAAGGTTTCAGTGTATCATGGAGTGATTACTTTTAGGATTCTCTAGCTATAATCCATTTAATTTTTTTCAGAGCTACTTTCTTCTTTTGGTATGACCTCTGTATTAAAGTAATAGCACCTATAAATGAATTTTTTTCTTTTTCTTTTTTTTTTTTTTTTTTTGAGAAGGAGTCTCGGTCTTGTTGCCCAGGCTGGAGTGCAATGGCACAGTCTCGGCTCACTGCAACCTCCACCTTCCAGGTTCAAGCGATTCTCCTGCCTCAGCTTCCCGAGTAGCTAGAATTACAGGCATGTGCCACCATGCCCAGCTAATTTTTGTATTTTTAATAGAGATGGAGTTTCTCCATGTTGTTCAGGCTGGTCTCAAACTCCTGACCTCAGGTGATCTGCCTGCCTCAGCCTCCCAAAGTTCTGGGATTACACGTGTGAGCCACTGTGCCCAGCCTAAATGAACTTTTTATGCCATAATTATAATAAACAATAATAGCACATTAAAATGTATGTTTTATCTTACCAAAATATTGCATATAACTCTTTCTCATTTGAGGTTTCATTCTAACACTTAAGGATATGGTGTGAAGGATTCTTCCCATTTTATAGCATTTAGCATACTGTTTGGCTCTTGTAAACATTTGCCAAGTATTAGTTGAACACAAAATGAGAAGGGAGAAAATGTTTGTCAAGGTTTATTTACCTTGCACTATACTACTATACACTTCTTCAATATTCAAGTCATGACTCAAGTCTAGGCCTGCTGATTTTAGGTTCAGGGCCTTTTCTTTTTTACTGGTCTCCAAGTAGGTTTTATATTATTATTCACTGTAAATAAAGTACTAATTTGTATGCTCAGGTATAAAAGTGAATGTAATAGCAATGATAATTCCTTTACATAGCTTTTGTTATTCAATAATTATATTGCCATTTTTCTTCTCAATTAGAATTATTTCAGATAACGTTTTTCTTTTGCCTTTTATCTGTTCTACTTCTAGGAATGCTACTTCCAACACTTTGCTTAAAATTATAATGTGAAAACCTGAAATATCTAGGGTGACAGTTAACAAAAAATATGTGCAATGGCTGCACACTTAAAACTATAAAACTTTGTTAAGATAACTTTTAGAAAAAAGGGAGCTATACCATGCTCATAAATCAGAAGACTAGATATTTTTAAAATACCAAGTCTCTCCAAATTTATCTATAGATTCAGTATGATTCCTATCAAAACTCCAGTGGACTATATTTTAAGTAGAAATAGAAAATTATTCTAAAGTACATATAAAAATGTAAAGGAAGTAGACAAGCTAAAACAATTTGAAAACAAAGAGCAAAGTTGGAGATCTCATACTATTTAATTTCAAGATTTACTATGATTCTACAGTAATGAAGACTGCCTGGTGTTGGCATCAGTGGACTGATGGATCAGTGGAACAAAATGAAGAGTTCAGAACTAAATCTACACATCTACAGTCAACTAATTTTCGAAAAATAGCTGCCAAGGTAAGTCAATGGGAAAGGATTAGTCTTTTAAATTTCACAAGAAAAACTGGATATCTATATGAAAAAGCTGAACATTGACCCTTACCTCATGTTGTATATAAAAATTAACTTGAAATGTATTATTGAGCTAAACCTAAACTATAAAAATTTAAGCTAAAAACTTAAAAATTTATAGCTAAAATTATAAAAATTCTGAAAGAAAACTTAGGGAAAAAAACCAGAAAATTTTGCAACCTTGGGTTAGGCAAAGATTTCTTAGGATGAACCATAAGGGAAAAATAATGATAATTTTGAATTTATCAAAATTTAAAATTTTGCTCTCATAAAGACACTTAAGAAAGTGAAAAGGGAAACCACATACTGGGAGAAAACATTTGTAAAAAATATATCTGATACACAACTTGTATTTGGAATATATAACTCAATATAAAAGATAAAAATATCAATAAAAACTGCATAAAAGATTGGAACAGGCTAGGTGCGATGGCTCACGCCTATAATCTCAGCACTTTGGGAGGCTGAGGTGGGCAGATCAGCTGAGGTTGGGAGTTCAAGACCAGCCTGACCAACATGGAGAAACCCTGTCTCTACTAAATACACAAAATTGGCTGGGCATGGTGGTGCATGCCTGTAATCCCAGCTACTCAGGAGGCTGAGGTGGGAGAATTACTTGAACCTGGGAGGCGGAGGTTGCAGTGAGCCGAGATTGTGCCATTGCACTCCAGCCTGGGCAACAAGAGTGAAACTCCGTCTCAAAAAAAAAAAAAAAAATAGATTGGAACAGACACTTCACCAAAGAACACATATGAATGGTCAATGAACAAATGAAAATTTGCTGAACATCATTCATCATTAAGGAAATGCAAATTAAAATTACAAATGAAATAGCACTGTACACTCAGTAGAATGGCTGATTTTAAAAATATCCTGTGTTGGCAAAGACGTGGAACAAATAGAATTGTTGGTAGAAATTAAAAATATTACAGCCTCTTTGTAAAGTTTCTTAGAAATTAAAATACATAACTACTATATGACTCACCAACCCCATTTCTAGGTTTTTACTTGAAGGCAATGCAAATGTATGTCCACATAACTGTTCATAGTAGCTTTGTTCATGATAGCCAAAAAATACAAATTACTCATGTCCATCAACCGGTGAAAGGATAAACAAATTGTGGTACATCCATAAAATGGAGTAATATGTAACAATAATAAAGAACTGACTCCTGATAGATGTAGCAACATGGAGGAAACTCAAAATCATTATGCTAAGTGAAAGAAAGTAGCTTGATGATTCCCAGGGGTCAGGGTAAGTAGAAAGTGTTGACTACAGCGGAGCATGATTAAACTTTTTGGATTATATCTTTTTGTTCTATATCTTGATTCTGGTGGTACATACAACTGTATACATTTGTATTCATTGAACTGCACAATTACAGTGGGTGATTATATGTAAATTATACATTAACAGATTCTGGTGGTACATAAAACTATACATGTGTATTCATTGAACTGCACAATTACAGTGGGTGATTATATGTAAATTATACATTAACAAAGCACTTAAAATGATAGTGTGATCTAATGTGTGTGTGTGTGTGTGTGTGTGTGTGTACGTGGGGGTGTAGTCTATATGTAGTTAATCTTGTAGAATTTATAACTCTAGCCCTATGAAAAGAAAGCAAACCTAGATTTCTGCCTCTGTATGACTGTATTAGAGAGAATAATCACATTCCATTTATGTAAAGCCTGGTTTCTCATCATTATTAAAGCAATTATGTCAGATCAGGACACAACATTTTATGTTTTCATGCTGTTTATATTCTTGTTTGAATCAATAAGGCAACTGAATAAATTAGTGTTATATTCAGAATTACAAAGAGATCATTAATAAAGACTGTGTTATTTAAATAGTCTGCATATTAAAGCCTTTGGGAAAGTCTAATGCAACATTTCTGGAAGTCTGTGATTGATGCAATATTTTTCATTAACATTTTGCTATCAGCAATTTTCCAAAATTGAATTCTGACTCATTTTAAGTATTCAAGTGATCAAAATTCAGAATCCAGAGCAGCTATTACTTTTTGCTAATATACCTTGCTGTAGATAACGTAAGTGGAGCATGCATATGCTGTGTATTAAAATGAGTAGTCTTCTGAGAGAAAGTTTTTCTAAGAAACACGGAACTCCACACATGCTAAAATTAAGAATCAAAAGAAAAATAGGGTTTTCTTTTATGTCTGCCAATTAATTAGATCTTATGCAGCAGGTGTCATGCCGGGCTTCACTGAGAAAAAAAAATTGTGTGTGTAGCTGGCACCTAGCCTAGCCATCTGTATGCATACCCTCATAGGCAATGGTATAAGTGTGTCAGGATGCCAATGAGAAGGAGAAGCTAGAAGGGAAAGCATGTTTATTTACCCAATGGCCTGAGGGACTGGGTCTGGTCCTTCATAGAGAACCATCATAGATGAAGGGACTGCTGTTCACTGAAGGTCTTATGAGTTTGGGACACAAGTAATACTATTTCAGAGCCCAAATGAAGAAGTTTAATAGAAGATGGAGAAAATCTCCCCACATCTATTCAGACAGCAGCACTGTTTCTCTGAAGTCTGGTGGAACAGCAAGGAAACAATCTTTTTATGTAAGCACTGGCAACCATTGCCATGGCTGGGGGCCTCCTTTCAAGGCCTTCAGGCAGTGAACATTTTGGAGGAAGTGTTCGTGTATTGTTTAGTGTCTGCTTCTAGGGCTACCCTAACCTGGAGATGGGGATACTTTGTTTATCATTGTGTCTCCAGAGTCATGCATATAATAGTTATTCAATAAAATTTTGTTGATTTAAAGAGTAAAACAAGAATGGGTAAGAATGGTTCTTAAGCTTGTATGGAATATCATCTGGTATGTTTAGAAATAACTGTAAAAGACTTGTGGGCAGGGGCACCAGGATTCTCCAATGATTCAACCTCTAAACAGTGACTTTCTTTTCTTTTTTTTGAGGTGGAGTTTTGCTCTTTCACTCAGGTTGGAGTGAAGTGGTACGATCTTGGCTCACTGCAACCTCAACCTCCCGGGTTCAAGCAATTCTCCTGCCTCAGCCTCCCAAGTTGCTGGGGTTACAGGCGTGTGCCACCATGCCCGGCTAATTTTTGTATTTTTAGTAGAGATGGGGTTCCACCATATTGGTTAGGCTGGTCTCGAACTTCTGACCTCAGGTGATCCACCCGCCTCGGCCTCTTAAAATGTTAGGATTACAGGCGTGAGCCACCATGCCTGGCTGACATTTTTATATTAATGAAAACATGACTTTATTTCTACCCTCGTGCAGGTTAATTGTACAAAACATTCAGATTACACTTAGAAGACTAAAGTATGTCTGAAATGCCTTTACATCGAAAAACCATTTCTGTGGGTGAATATTGAATTGAAAATAGCAATTCAGTAAATTTCAAAATCAAAATACCATTATTTAGATATTACTAATATAGGATAAGCATAGCAGATTTTTAAAATCAGTTCTCTTCTGGCAAACACGTTTATGATTTAAGGAATAATTTTACTGATATGCATTTTATTTTAGCAACTTTTTTTAGGTATTATTTACATATTGTTAAATATACAATTCAGCACTGTTTAGCAAGTTTATATAGTTGTACAATTATCACCACAATCTGGTTTTAGAACATTTCCACTATCCTTCCAAAACCTCTATTTTTGCAGCCCATTGCAGTCAATCCCTGCTGTCATCCCTAGTTCCAGATAAAGTCTTTCTTTGCCTCCCTCCCTCCCTCCCTCCCTCCCTTCCTTCCTTCCTTCCTTCCTTCCTTCCTTCCTTCCTTCCTTCCTTCCCTTTTTTAGACAGAGTTTCACTCTTGTCACCCAGGCCGGATTGCAGTGGCACGATCTTGGCTCACTGCAATCTCCACCTCCTGGGTTGAAGCAATTCTCCTGCCTCAGCCTCCGGAGTAGCTGGGATTAAAAGCATGTGCCACCACACCCAGCTAATTTTTGTAT
The DNA here is from genome assembly GCF_009828535.3 of Hylobates moloch. NCBI lineage: Eukaryota > Metazoa > Chordata > Mammalia > Primates > Hylobatidae > Hylobates > Hylobates moloch. The sequence goes on along the minus strand of NW_026652278.1, from coordinate 110,573,766 downwards.
TTTTAGTAGAAATGGGGTTTCACCACGTTGGCCAAGCTGGTCTTGAACTCCTGACCTCAGGTGATCCGCCTGCCTCGGCCTCCCAAAGTGCTGGGATTACAGCAATGAGTCACCATGCCTGGCCCAGATAAACCCTTTCTAACTCTACATTTGTCTCTTTTCTGGACGTTCCTTTTTTTTCCCCCTGGTGTGGATATAACAAATCCATTCACCAGTTGAAGGACATTTGTATTGTTTCTAGTTTTTAGCTATTATGAGTAATGCTATAATCATTCCCTTACTAGCTTTTATGGACTTAGGTTTTCATTTATTCTGGGGTAGATTCCTAGAAGTGAAACTGGATTGTTGGGTGAGATTCTGTTTAGTTTTTAAGAAACTAAAAAACTGCTTTCCAAAGTGGCCATATATTATGCATTACCATTAGCAGTGTGTGAGGATTCTAGTTTCTCCACGTATTTGCCAACATTTGTGATATGGTTTGGCTCTGTGTCCGCACCCGAATCTCACCTTGGATTGTAATAATTCCCACATGTCAAGGGCGGGACCAGGTGGAGGTAATTGAATCATTGGGGCAGTTTCTCTTGTGATAGTAAGTTCTCATAAGATCTGATGGTTTTATAAGCATCTGGCATTTCCCCTGCTGGCACTCATTCTCTCTTCTGCCTCCTTGTGAAGAGTTGGCTTCTGCCATAACTGTAAGTTTCCTGAGGCCTTCCCAGCCATGTAAAACTGTGAGTCAATTAAACGTCCCCCCCCCCCCCCCTTTTTTTTTGATGGAGTTTCACTCTTGTTGCCCAGGCTGGAGTGCAATGGTGCAATCTTGGCTCACTGCAACCTCCACCTCCCAGGTTCAAGTGATTCTCCTGCCTCAGCCTCCCAAGTAGCTGGGACTACAGGTGCCCGCCACCAAGCCCGGCTAATTTTTTGAGTTTTTAGTAGAGACGGGTTTCTCCATGTTGGCCAGGCTGGTCTCGAACTCCTGACCTCAGGTGACCCATCTGCCACGGCCTCGTGAAGTGCTGGGATTACAGGTGTGAGCCACCCCACCCAGCCTAAATCTCTTTTCTTTATAAATTACCCAGTCTCGAGCATTTCTTCATAGCAGCGTGAGAATGGACTAATACAGTAAATTGGTATTGTCTTTTGGGTTATAGCCATTTTAATGGGTATGTAGTGGTATTTCAATGTTATTTTAATTTGCATATCTTTATGATTACATATTTATGAAGAAAAGTGACATCCAGTGTACCTGGAGATGGATTTTATTCATAATAAAATCTGAGACAGCTTCCATAGCTCATTTTAAGGTTCTAGTTCTTTTTAAGGAAGCACTTCCTGTTAATATGCTATTCACTATTAAAAATTCACAGTATTGTTTTTCTATGGTTCTAACATCCTGTGCCAATATGAAGAACTTAACAGGTTGGCAGTGTAGGTTCCAGAGATAACTTATTGAGTTTCAATCCTGCCTCCTCAACTTACTTGCTGAGTATCTTTTGGCTTAACTTTCCTGTGCCCCAGTTTTTTTTAATCTGAAAAAATGGAGCTAATTGTACATGTCACATTGTGTTTTTATGAAGAGAGAGAGATATATAGGACATATAAATGTATATTTATTTTGAACTGTTACAACCACTTAAAAATTTATAATAAGAAATTAGAGTAGACTATTTTTTTTTCTTTTCCCTACTCAGCATTTCTAGGTGTTCTTTCATGCCATCCAGAGAACCAGCAGATTTTAGTTACTATGGCTACTATAATTGCTAATAAGAAAGTTTTAATGTGGTACTTTTGTACTCAAATTTATCTACAGTGAGTAGGAAAACAATTCCCAGGCAATATAAATTTGGTTGCCAGGGAAGTTACATTAAAAGCTATTGAAGTCCTTCTGAATTTTGAAGCAGCTTCAGTCCTTCATGACTTAGCTAACCTTTATCCACAAAACAAACAAACAACTATACTCAACTCCTGGCTTTCAAATTCTCATTGCCCATTTATTGACGTTTTCAAAGTAAATTAGTACTAAAAATTCATATAACATAGTCTGGTTTCATTCATCTTGACAAATAGGTTAACTGACTGAGACATAAAGATGCCAGGTTCAGGTATTTAGCTAACTAGTATTTCTAAACATGAAGACATCTGTCATTGGCATTTATGGCTAGGTATCATTGTGAATAGGTGTATTCATGGCAAAACTAAAAGTTCATATTTTTCATTTTAGTGTATACAAATTAGCACAATTCCATGCTAAGCATTGTTTTTCCTGTCTTATTTCGAATGATTGCTTCAAAACACTATATAACATGTACCACAAAAACTAAAATAATGTTAGTATGTTAATCCCATTTATTGATTAAGGGTATGTGGAACAAGAGTTGTAAATTATAATTTACTTGATTGAATGAGAAAGTTCTTATTAATATTTTTAAAGCTTATTTTGCTTATTTCATTCACATAATTACTGAGAAAATCAGATTATTTAACATTAAATATGTCATTTAACACCAATTAGACAGTACTAAGTCATTTTAAGACATCACAGATTCTTCAGTGACTTTGTATATCTTTATAAGTCTTGAAAGCTTTCTTTAGCACTTGTGGAAAAGAATAAACAACAATCTTGACATTGGGGGCTTATTGTGATTCTTCTTGAAAATAGTTTTGATGCTGAAATTTTCTATATGGAAGATAATAAGTTTAGAAATCTCTTAAATTGGAGTACTCTTTCATGCCAAGATTGCATAGTAAAACATTTGTATAGACCTTGCTTCATTTATTTATTCTACTATATGCAAAGCACTAGATTTATGTAGTTAGTTGAGAATTCATATTGGTTTGTGGTTTACTATATCCTTAGAGGACTTCCAATGAGAAAAAACAATTTTTTTAAGCACCAATGAGATAGTCATCATTATCGTCAGCAGGAAAATAAGAAGAAAAAATAAGAAGCAATACCAAAGTGTACAAAGTATACAGACTGGTATAAATGGCATTTCTGAGGATATGTGTTTTGTACCTCTAGTCGTCCTCAATATTTCCAAAGCACTACAGAAACAGCTATCAGTATAGTTACTCTAACAGGAGTAACTAAATTGTGAAGACAGGTTTCAGATAAACAACTACAAAGGGCATAGGGGGAAGGATGATCAATTTAGACCCAAGACAATGACATGAAACTTTCCAATATTCTACAACTAGTGCACTGCCAGGTTTTACAAGGTGCGTCAGGCCAATTGATGATTGACAAGAAAATATAAAAAGAAATGGAATGGAAACACATTATCTCCACCTGCAGGGCGAGAGCCTGGGTGGCACTGCTGGAACAGAAACTGTGGTTTCAGGACTACACATATCTTATCTTGCTGTTTCACCCACTGAGCCCCCAACCAGGTTAGAGAATCATATAATCAGTAATTTTAGCTAGATACAGCCCAGGTGCAAAGGGACCTACAGTTCTTTGTATATAGTATGTTGCTTTGATATTCTCTTAAGTTTACACTGCCTTTTCTCAGCAGTGAAGATGAATAAAAAGCTTGCTGCTGAGCTGGCTGCAGAGGGGACAAATACACAGCATGCAGGTCAAGGACCATCCCATAAGAAAAAGCAACTCTGTCTTTATAGAATACTGTACTTCTTTTTTTCTGAAATACAATGCTTTGCTACATACTCTATAAAAAAGACCCACAGATAACCTAACTTGAAATAGGAAACTGTTTAGAAAATAAAAGCTTTGTTTTCTAAGAGATACTTAAAAAGATACAGAACAGAAAATGGTCTCGAATTTTTAAGTGCAAACTGAAATCACTCAGCTTTCTTTAAGGTCAGGTTGAATGTTAAATACCTAAGGCCAATGTCTGTGTTAGTACTTGAACTAAGCTCTACAAAACTCTGACAGTACTCATAGTATAGAAAACACAGAGGTCAGAAGGTTAATAATAACAGCAAAGTATAAATTACTCTTAGGAAGAAAGCTCAAAACTGCAGAGTTCCACCTACTCTTTTGTCCTCTACACCAAAATGCGTCCCTTACGTGTCTCTATATTTGATTTGTAGGAGATATAAGCAGTATTTGATGTTTTTCTGCTAATCTTCTTTTTTTCTGCAAAGTTTGTTGAAAGGTAAAGGAAACCTGTCTCTCACTTTCTAAATTGATGTTAAAGAGTACAAAAAAAAAGGGAAAACTACTTCATCAGTGGAACTGAGTCTTATACTGAAAAATACAATGGAAGAATTCCATGATAGTCTTTTTCAGTTTTTTTAAGGCTCAGTCTATGTAATAAAAAAAAACCCAACTTATGGTGTGAGTCAGGTCCATGACCCAATCCAACTCATATCTTCCAGTTGCTCTACACATGTGGTAGGAACAAATATAATTCTCCTAAATCTGATTGCCAACTATTCTAAATGGACACAGTAAGATAGAGGTCTTCTTCAAAAATGCTAAGTGAAGCCCAGAGTCAGCACTAGGGTGAGGTAAGAGAGGCACCTAGGACACAGCACTCAGTATCAGGCATGGGCACACCTCCGAGAGTGACTGCCTTCTTCAGCCCTAGTGCCTTACTGGTCCCCAGTCATGGACCTTAGAGAGTCAGTTACCTAAGAAAATCAGAGGAAACCAGCAAAAAACCATACAAACAAACAGACAAATCAAACCAGTGCTTTAACTGCTGAGGACTCTGAAGGAGCGGTAACAGGGTCAAATAGTGGATAAAGACAAAGATGCAAAAAATAAAAAATAAGAAGATGTTTGTTTAGGAGCAATAATAGTACATCTCTCTCTGCTTATTCAATCACCTATGGACTATTTCTTGCTGTATGACATTGTTTCTGAAAATTACACAAATGATAGAAGAGTCAGTTCCTAAACTACCTAGTTACTCACCTGTTCATACTTCCAAGAGGCCCCATATTGCCTCTTAAATAGGCTCAGGCTTTACGAACTTATTTCAGATAACTTCTTTTAAGGTTTGTGGTTTAAGATTTACCACTGTTTTATTTCTCTACTTTCCTTTCAGGGAAATCTTTGTACAATTAGGAATTAACACAGGATTTAGGACATTTCTGTGTCACACTGTTGAAATTTTTTTTTTTTTTGGTGGTTAATGTCAAATTGAAAAATAACCAGTGTATAAGGAACAGGTAATCTGACAGTTGTATGACCAAACTGCAATTTCTTTGAAATCAATTCTCTACTGAAATGTCAATAAACTAATTAGAATATAAACTTACGTTAAAGCTTCTGAGTAATTATAATGAGGCGAGACTCCTAGAAACTTCTGTACTTCATCCATCACTGTAGCAGGATCTGTTCTTAGTTGTTGCCCATCAATAATTAGCAACTAAATTATCAAATAAAAAATGCACATTGAAAAAAGACATGTAAACTGTATAATGAAAAATTTCTGCACTCTGAACTCATTCAGTGAGAGACACTGTCCTGAGCAGAATTGCATGCATTGGTGTTAGAATCCAGGTCATCCTCATTAATGACCTGGAATAAGAAATAAATCACACCAATTAAGTACACTCAGGTTTGCAATCTGAGAAGTCACACTATGAAAACAAAAAAGACAGTTGAAAGACCAAGAGAGCTTAGAAAAGTGACTAGAAAATCACAAATGGAAACCAACTTTCAAAACAGACAAAGCAATGATCCTGTCATTCAAGCTGGAAAGTACACAATAGAAAAGAAGAAAGGTTATAATAAACTCAGATGTAATCTGACAGAGAACATGTCATTCCTCATGATTCCTTTCAGGAATAGCACTGTAAGGGTTGAAGAAATATTTCGATCATCTATATGGAGAATAAGGTTAGACCCTCAGGAAACCTGAACATGGACAAAGTTCCTCAAGAAAGTAAGGAGAAGAAGTTGCTTGTTACGCCAAGGAGGGTGAACCCAGCAAGATGAGAGGAGACCAGGATTAAAGGTCACAAAACCTGCAAAGCAGGTCTTGTCTATCCATACCTCTTCTCTGATATTTCTGTTTAGCCTAGACCAGCACTGTTCAATAGAACTTTCTGTGATGATGAACATGTTCTATAGCTGCTGGGTCTAACATTTAGCTATTGAGCACTTAAAATGTGGCTAAAGCAACTGAGGAACTGAACTTTTCATTTTATTTGATTTTAATATAAATTAAAATAGCCATATGTGGTAGTGGCTGTCATACTGGACAGCATAGCTCTAGACTCACAGGTATATACCATGTCTGATATGACTAGATTGCTTACGTGATTCCATGAGGGGCTGATTTTGCAATCTAGGTTGATGCCAGGCAGAAGAAATTCAAGGGGCTGAGAAAAACATAGGACTTATCAAAAATTCAGCAAGGTGGTTCAAAAAGGTAATAATGGCACTTAATTAAGCAAAACATTATTTGTCTTGTGTGGTTAAGAGGTTCTCTTTCAAACTTTATTCTCAGGATAAGAATCAGGGATCTAAAGCTTTCAAAGCTTTTTACAATCAGGAAAGGTATGCACAGCAAATAGAGCAGGGAGAATTATCCTGAAATACTCTTAGAAAATTAAAGTTTTTCTACTTCTGCCTATTTCTCTTTGCCATAGACTCATTATTTACAACTAAAGAGGAAAAACTAATAATAGTTTAACGATTGAAAATTTTCTTAACCTTAAGGCAAAGTCATCAACTTAATGAGATTCTAACATGATGTAAATCCTTATTACTCCATACCTGAAATGGGGGGAAATAAACAAGCCATCTCTCGATGTGGCTGGCATACCACCCTGGGACCAAACATCTCTTCTGCAAGGCTCTGAGCTCCGAGGGTGCACGGGGCCCTGCTGAGATCACTTCGTAGAAGCTAAACTTCAGAGCTGCAGGGTCTTCATGTGATCGCTGATGCTATGATGAAAAGGTGGATAATTAAACTAATCTGAACCATAGGCATCAATAATTAAAAACCAATTTTTGTGACAAGTCTCAAAGCTAAAGAAGTGCCTCACTGCTGGAGAGTTATCTATTTTGAAATTAGTAAAGGAAGAAAATGTTTGCTTGGAGCATCAGGATTTAAAGTTATGATACTTATGGGAGTAAATTTTTGAGAATTTATCTGGTAGAAGTTGAATTCTTATTGATAGGATTCCTTCACCAACATTACTGAGTTGTTTCCTTAGTGTATGTATTTTATTGTGAAAGTAAACTTTTGAAAGCTGTGTTAATGCCCTCTTTCCAGCTCATAAGCAAACCATTTATAGTGTCCAGTGAATATCTATAATAGACAAGCACCATACTATCTCTGCCAAATAGTTTTGCTCCATTTAGTAATGCAGTTTTAGATTAGAAAAGGCCTATCAGCTCTTTTAAATGAAGAAAGTACTAGAAAGTCTGACACGTACATTATCTGAAATCCACAGCTTTTATCATACATTCCCTGGTATCTAAAAGCCAAGATTATTTTGTCTAATGGTAACCTTTGCAGTGAATCAGAATCATTTATTGTGCAGAAAATGCAGAAAGCAGCAATCCAAATAGGAAAATATTTCATAATGGCTCAGGCTTAGGCCCATGGGTTTGAGGAAATCACCTTTTCTTTAAATTGGTCAATAAATATTCAGGCTTAGTGGCGAGTTTGTGGATGTTTACCTCATCTAGTTGAATAGCAAATTTTCTGCAATTGAGATTCAAATCACTGGACTACAAACTCTACTAGACTTTGTTAAGGCCTGCATTTTGCCACTGTGATTTATTTGTAATATTTAGGACATTTTGTTAGCTTGCAGCCTTAAAGCCTTCTTTTTCTGTAAATTCTCTATTTTTCAGGGACTAAGTGGTTGCCAAGCTCCAATTTTCTTCTTTTTCTTGGAGTCAATTAAGGCTTATTTCTCTTTTCTCCAGATACTTGGTGGAAAAGGTAACAGTTGCAAAATCAAATCAGGCGATTTGCAATTTGCTGTATGTTTTGATTTAGAAGATGGCTTCAGGTTTGGCATGAATGATTAGTATAGAATTGTGGATTTTTATGGATCTTAGCTTTCCAAGATGTCTCCACTCCCTATTTTTCAGATTATTATCAAAATGCCTGTCTAAGATTTCATCTGCTTTTATGACCTTTCCCTACTATGTTCCTGCCACAAAACCTTTTCCAACAATCTGTTCTTCCTCTTGTGAATTTCAAAAACTGCTTTTATTAAGTAGCAAAAGGACTCAGTCAGTAATGAGCAACTTTATTCTCTAATACTATAATTGTCAAGAACTTAGCTGTTTTAAATCAAATCAATAAGAATGGAACATCCCACTCTTGTAGGGAGGATCTAAGCTATGTGGGTCACTTTAACACAGGGAAGCAGTCATATATCCAGCCTACTTGCAGATTTCAGATTAGAGGTTTTTGTACATAGAACATTCCACATTTGTCTTAACGTTTTCGTTTCCAAGAAAATAGGACCCTCAGTCTGCTTTTCAGCACTGACCTGATGATAACTCCTTTACATAGCTCTGCTTTGCACCTATGAAAACACTTCTTCATTTTAATTTTACCTAAATTTATCCCCTTAACATATCTTTCCCCTATTTAAGAAAGTGCCCCATGGTTCTGGTATTTGGGCTTCTCTGCGACAGCCATAAATAAATCCATCCTTTCCTAGGTGGTCTTTGTCATTCTGAAGGAGTCTATATGTCAATCGCTTATTACTTTCTAATTTATATGCTTGTTTATGCATATTTCTCCAATTAGGCTGAAAGCGATTTCAAGTTAGCATCACATTTATTTTTCAAATCACACTTAGAACAAAACTTTGCACATGGTAGTCATTAAAATTACTTGATGAACGGATAAACACATGAACCGTAGGAAAGCATTTTTTAAGTTACAAAACTGAGAAATGAGAACTAAGGGTCCTAGAGACTAAAGACATTGACTCTATTAGTTTTACTATGTTCTTATGTTAATTTTGACTGGTTCATATTAAACTCTTCCAACTGGTGGTTAAACTATCACCGAAACAAGTTTTAAAAGATTGTTTCCTATTTGCAATGATTTATTAAAAGTGTATCTGATATATATTATTACTAGAATTTGTTAAATTATTTCAAAGTGATCGTTTCTGTGCAAGGTTCTAACCAACATCAGAAAACAATGGCAATGAGTATACAAGAAACATTTAGACATGTTAGGCTCTCAGGGTTGTAGAATTTCTTTCTTTCTTTTCTTTCTTTCTTTCTTTCTTTCTTTCTTTCTTTCTTTCTTTCTTTCTTTCTTTCTTTCTTTCTCTCTCCCTCTCTCTCTCTCTTTCTACCTCTCTCTCTCTCTCTTTCTACAGAGTCTCCCTCTGTCACCTAGACTAGAGTATATGGTGCAATCACAGCTCACTGCAGCCCCAACCTCCCAGGCTCAGGCAATCCTCCCACTTTAGCCTTCCAAGTAGCTGGGACCACATGTGTGTGCCACCATGCCTGGCTAATTTTCTTTATTTGTAGAGACAGAGTCTCCCTATGTTGCCCAGGCTGGTCTTGAACTCCTAGGCTCAAACAATCTTCCCACCTGAACTCCTGGGCTCAATCTTCCTACCTTCAAAAATGCTTGAATTACAGGCATGAGCCACCATGCCCAGCCTAAAGATTCTTATATATATTAGTTTTGCCATTAAGCTGTTTCTTTAGTACAAGCAGTTATTTAAGCTGTTTTAGAGCCAGAGTCAGCAATCTATGGCCTACTGCCTATTCAGTAAAGTTTTATTGGAACACAATAAATGCTTGTGCATTTACATATTGTCTATGGCTGCTTTCGAAATACAATGGTAGAGTTGCAACGGAGACTGTATAACCCTCAATGTCTGAAATTGTTGCTATCTGACTCTTTATAGAGTACACATGTATTCGATGAAAAAAATGATTTTAAATTATTACCTTTAAAATGCAGATATATAGAAGCAGAGATATAAAAAAGTACATATTTTGTTATATTTTAATTTAATTTCTTTTATTGCATTAATACATTTTATTAAATTAATTAAGTTAATAAAATAAGAACAAAAACTTAGTGGAGGAAATTTCTCAATGGAAATCAAGAAAAACTTGTCCATTTTTCTGTAGATATCAAACAACTAGCAAGTCTCTTTTGTGAAAACCTGAGGTAGTGGGTATTGCTAAAAACAATGCTCCATTGTCCATATTCCACTTCTCCCTGTTGGATTTTATTTGCATTTTCCTTACCTGGTACCAGGAGTATGCTCGGTCTGAAGGGTCAATGAGAATGGTGATAATCTTGGCTTTGGGAACCAGAGAAGCAGCTCTTTTAGGGGCTTCCTCTGAGTGGAAGTAATTGGCACTCTTCTCAAACAAAAAGTCGGTAGTGACATTAGATGGGACTGGGAAGAAATCCATATACCTAGAAAAGGAATATTTTTCTCAAAATAAGATTCTGGTTTATACTCATATTCTGGTGACCAAAGATGTTAAAAGTGTCCCACAAATTCATGTGTTTCCTAAATAAAAGCCTTTCTCTTTACGGCATTTGTCCTCTATAGTTAGCAAGAGAAAAATATCTAGAACACTAATAATGTATTTGGAAGATGTTTTTCCAAGTACATTTTCTTTATGTTTTGCTTATATCAGGAAAAAATATAAGCGATAACAAAAATGTAGACACAGAGTGATCAAACTGCAACAGTGATCGACCTAACTATATCAAATGTGTCTCAATGTAGAAACCCTGTACAGAGAAAAATTCAAGTACTTAAAAAGAAAATTGTATTAAAACAGATGATATGTTCAGTTCAGACATTTTAAAAGGATTTAGAGAAAATATGTTTTACTTTATTGCAAGTGAAATAATTTCTTTTCCACAAATGTATTGTGCCAGTGTTACGTTTAATCACATAGTGTCAAAGATGCAGAGCATATCTGGTATAAATATTGCTTATTTGCTTAATTTTTCTCATATAGAGCCACTTATGTTCCTCTTTAGAATAGTTGTAAGAGAAGTTTAAAAAGTATGTATATTCCAAATATAAAATTCTAACAAATTTCCCAAGGTCATGTTCTATATCCTCATGGGTAGAGAGAATTCAAATTACCAGCAGAATGAACACAGGGATATCTATAGGTTCAAGCACTGAAATGTAGGATTTCATTTAATGTTCCACCTGAATAAAGTTTTCAAATATAACTAATTCAGCATATGATAAGAAATATTTCTGAAGCACTAAGAGCACTTTTTCCTTTTTCCTTTAGAGGAAAAGGGATTTTTTAGAGTGACTGTAAAAATATAGCTTCTGGGGATTCTCAGCCTCCATTGCCACCCCCTTCAATTCATAAGCCATTATCACACTAGGCTACCAAGACAAGGTAGTTCAATAATTACTGAATAAAAAAGTCATTAATATTCATGCAATGACCTGTTTTTTTACAGTGTCTTGTTTTCTTTTGACCAAAAGATCACATGAGATGTTCATAGATTTTTGACTGATATCATATCCTCAAACATGATAAAGCTTCTGGTAGGATTCCAGTTGTTAACATATTGCAAAGCTTAGCTGGTGCAACACAGTGATATCTTGAGATTCAGAGCAGTAAAGAAATCCTTTTATGTTGTCTGGAATTGGCTTGTTGGTGATATGTAATTCTGGCACCCTTTTAGGGAGAAAGAGATATACAAAAATTTCTGGAAGGTTTGATGTGCTATTTGTTCTGGTGTACATTCTATTTACAGAGGGTGCCAACTTTCAGGATACTTCTTATGTAGAAGCTCACACTGGTTCCAGGAGTGCTAAGATTATTTCAAGTGTCTAGTGGTATCTTATTTGGTCCAAGCTTGACTCAAACTTGCTTGTTCTGAAAAAGGCTTCAAAAATCACACAAAAGAGCAGAAATTTTAGCTTCTTAAACCTGCCCTACCTTCCTAGAAGTCTTTTGTATCTGGAACAGTTTAGGCTTTGAAAACCTCCTCAAGCAAGTCTGGATCTTGGACCTATAATGTGTTGATTTTGCCAGGCCCCAGGGGCTCATGGAGAGGGCAGGGCACAACTCTTGTTTGCCTATATGTCCTCTAGTGTAGTGGCTGGCACTTACAGGCACTTGAAAGATGTTCGATGAATAGAGAAGTAAATAAAAGGTTCATATTTTTAGTATGGGAACTTGAAGCTCCACAAATAGGCTCACATTTAGAGAATGTAAATTCAGGTTATTCAAAGAATTAGTGAACAAACTGGAGTGTTTTAACAATTCAGGGGTTAAAAGCAAATGCCTGCATCCCTTAAGTTTTTCTACTTCTATAAAACATAAAACTTCAGCATTTTCTTTTACCTGAAAAATGGGTTTTTTTTTGGCAATACTCCACATTTATTTGTTATTTGGGTCAACCCTGAGTCCGTCCTTCCTTCCTTCCTTCCTTCCTTCCTTCCTTCCTTCCTTCCTTCCTTCCTTCCTTTTTTTTCTTTTTTTTTTTGATGGAGTCTCCTTCTGTCACCCAGGCTGGAGTACAATGGCACGATCTTGACTCATTGCAACCTTTGCCTCCCAGGTTCAACTGATTCTCCTGCCTCATCCTCCTGAGTAGCTGGAATTACAGGCACCTGCCAACACACCCAGCTAATTTTTGTATTTTTAGTAGAGATGGGGTTTTGCCATGTTGGCCAGGCTGGTCTGGAACTCCTGACCTCAGGTGATCTGCCTGCCTCAGCCTCCCAAAGTGCTGGGATTACAGGTGTGAGCCAGTGTGCCCAGCCAGACTTTTTGTTCCTATTAGAGTACCTAGCCACATGATGATCAAAATATATTTTTGAAAAATTTATGGTAAAAAATTAACTATTGCAATAATTTTTTACCATAAATTTTTCAAAAATATGTTTTTTGAAAAAAAATCCTAGAGAATCCAATTATTGACAGGAATGTAATACTAATACATCCCTGTCCACCTCCAAGCAGTTTTTATTCAGTCCTTTTAGTCCTGATGTTAACATTGTTTTATTCTATAATTATATACTGGCATATATATTTGAGTCAGTGATCAGATATAGCTGAAGTAGTCGATGGTTTCTTTCTTTTCTTTTTTTGAGACAGGGTCTCACTCTGTCGCTCAGGCTGGAGTGCAGTGGTGCAATCACAGCTCATTGCAGCCTCAACATCCGTGGGCTCAAGGTTATCCTCCCACCTCAGCCTCCCAAATTAGCTGAGACCACAGGTGCACACCACCATGCCTGGCTAATTCTTGTATTTTTGGTAGAGATGGAGTCTTGCTATGTTGCCCAGGCTAGTCTCAAACTCCTGACTTCAAGTGATCCACCCACTTTAGCCTCCCAAAATGCTGGGATTACACATGTGAGCCACTGTGCCAGGCCACTGTTGATGGTTTCTTGATTTTCCAGCTGTTATGTAACACCACACAATTAATCAATATCAAACCCTGAACTGAAAAATTGGCAGTGAAATATGTAACAATTAGAATATATGTAAATCCTAGTAGGTGCTCAAATTATACTCAATCCATTTCTTTTCCATTCAGACTTCTCATAAGCAGCTCCTCAGGGGTCTGATAATTGTAAAATTGAGATCATGCAATTTGACAACAGAGATACATATGACTATGCTAAAATACATGCAAAATATATTTATGCTGCAGAATTATTATAATTCACTCCTTTATACCACTCTCTGTCCAGCATTATACCTTCATAGCAAGACCTTTAGATACATTTTATGATTAACATATTAGTTTGTAACATCTATCTCTACTACATGACTGTATTTTGTGTATTCTGACATTTTTAGTTTTTAAGTGTTTTCTTCAGATGGTTGATATATTTCTAATTTTGATTCAAAGGCAAGAATTAAATTCTGTGTATTGCTGATAGTTTTTTTTATAGCTTTGATTACTCATGTAATATACAAACATTTCTAGTTTTATTTATTTTTCCTTTTATGTGCCAAAGAAAATAGAAAATTACATATGTTGGCTATAGCATCACTTCATAAAAAGTGCACAAGAAGAAAAAGATATGAAAAATTTTTTTCCTTACAAGTAGAAAGGAATTAAATTTCTGAATATTATGCTATTCTTCTGACTTAATATCTATAATTACCATCAAAGAAAATTAATGCCAATTGAAATTACATGTGATCCTCTTGGGGAAACAAGTCTCTTTATAAACTGAGAAGACTTTGTTCTGAAAAATTTCTGAGCCCCTTTATGATATTCAATCAATTTCCAAGGCACAGAGGTTAACTTTTATTTGTGACTACAAACTTAGATGTTTCTAAATATTAGTGCTAAGTTTATACTGTGCACAGTGCATATACTTTTAGATTTATACTAATAACCCATCTTACCAATCAATCCCCCTGTGGTAGTTATTTCTATTAAAGAACTGTACCTCCTCAAAGGTTTTTGGGCTGGGGGAGTTACTAAGGATGGAAGGATGCATAACCAGGAACAAATACAAAGCAGTGGTACCTGGAAAGACAATAGAGGTTCAGAAATTAATTAAATGAAAACACAATTTCCTATGATTAACACTTTAAAGTCATTAATAAATATTACAATGATCCAAACAGATTTGTTAAAACTACTCCTGGAAATAAATTGAATAGATAATCGGCAGTTTAATAGAAGCAGGTTCTAAAAAATGGAGATAGTGTGGTGTGAAAAGAGGCCTGTTGCAGGGATTGAGAGAACTGGCTTTCAATCTCAGCTCAATGACTGATTTGTCTGTGACTTTGTCTTTTAGCTTCTGTTTGTCTCAGTTTTCTTTTTATCTTTTCCTTCCTTCTTTTCTTTCTTTCTTTCTTCCTCCCTTCCCTTCCCTTCCCCTTCTCCTTCCTTCCTTCCTTCCTTCCTTCCTTCCTTCCTTCCTTCCTTCCTTCCTTCCTTCTTCTTTTTTTTTTCAGCATTTTACTATATTGCCCAGGCTGGAGTGTGGTGGTGCAATCATGGCTCACTACAACCTTGACACCAGGCTCATGGGATCCTCCTGTCTCAGCCTCCCAAGTAGCTGTGACTACAGAGATGCACCACTGTGCCGGGCTAATTTTTAAATTTTTTAAAATTTTTAGTGGAAATGAGGTCTCACTGTGTTGCTCAGGCTGGTCTTGAACACTTGAGCTCATGCAATCCTTCCACCTCGGCCTCCTAAAGTGCTGGGATTACAGGAGTGAGTCACGTCTCCTGGCCTGTCTCAGCTTTCTTAGTGGAAAATCACCTGCCTACTTATTTCATAGATTTTCTCTGAGAATGAAAGGACATGTACTTGAAGACATTTTGACGGTAATAAAGCACTATATAAACGAAATATATTATTATTTAACATATTACATTACCAAAATCAATACTTGGGTTCTCATATTAAGTTCTTCCTGAGGCCTAAGAAAGCTAATTAAACTCAAGACAGAATTTAATCTTTCCACAAGTTTGCTTAAGCTTGAATGTACTTAGTAGTGTCAAAAATTGTTTAAATTGCTAAATTTGAAAAAAAATGGTGCCCTTTCTTAGCAACATAACTTATAGAATTTGCATTTACTAGAGAAGAGAATGGTGTATCACAGGTATGCATATATATTTGTGACTATTGGGGAGCAAGGGCGTGATTTTTCAAAAAGTGAGCAATGTCATAAACTGTACAATTCGAGTTTTATAAGACTAAATGAGGAGATAAAGGGTGCAGCTTAGTCAGATTGGTACAAGAGAAAGTAAGGCAGTTTGGGTTCAGTTTGTCAAAGATTTAGCCATGTATTTAATACTGTAACTATGACTGTGTTTAAAAGATCATAATATAAAAGTATTTCTATATATTGGCTACTCCTAAGAGAGAAATATACTATTATTTACACTATTATACAATCTGTGGAGCAGGACTTGATAATTATATTCCAAGTCAATAGTTAGCAATAGTAATAAGACATGGCCTTATAATATTTCTCTCACCTGGAGAAATTACTCTAATTTTGCTTAGTAATTATGTCATGTTGCCATTTGTACAAAACTTTGAATTTTCTTATTTTTCTGATAAGCTTTCTTTAGTATTTATTTACTTAAATGGTATTAATATGGTATTATTAATAGTACTAATTAAATAATAGTGGTATAAATAATAATATGATAGTATAGTATTTACTTAAATAGCATTAATATGCTAGTATTTACTTAAATAGTATTATTATTATTATTATTTTTTTTTTGAGATGGAGTCTTGTTCTGTTGCCCAGGCTGGAGTGCAGTGGCACGATCTGGGCTCACTGCAACCTCTGCCTCCTGGGCTCAAGCGATTCTGAGGCCTCAGCCTCACAAGCAGCTGGGATTACAGGCGCCTGCCACCATGCCCAGCTAATTTTTGTATTTTTAGTAGAGACGGGGTTTCACCATGTTGGCCAGGCTGGTCTCGAACTCCTGATCTCAGGTGATCCGCTCACCTCGGCCTCCCAAAGTGCTGGGATCACAGGCATGAGCCACTGCACCCAACCCTTAAATATTATTAATATGGAAGTAAGGTAGTATTTTAGTGTTTATTTACTTAAATGGTACAAATATGGCAATATTTAAGTAAATAAATACTATTTAAGTATTTATAAATTAAGCTTTCTTTAATATTTACTTAAATCTACTATATCTATACAATAGAAAAATTGTTAAAATAACTCTGTCAACAGCAATATTGTCTTAAAAAATGAATTGAAAGAGGTAGTCTTCCTAGATTATATCTGAGCCAAACAATGAACAGTTTGTCTGTAATCATAGATCGTTTTAGGGAATAAAACAGTAATCTTTGATATACAAAGTAAAAATGTGCTTCACAAGCTTGCCTTAAAACGGTGGTCCTCTAACTAGCATGTATCAGATTCATCTGGGGGGCTTGTTAAAACACAGATAGCACAGCCCTATCCCAGTATCTCTGATTCAGCAAGCCTTTGTTATAACCAAAGAATTTGCACTTCTTTTTTTTTTTTTTTTTTTGAGACGGAGTCTCGCTCTGTTGCCCAGGCTGGAGTGCAGTGGTGTGATCTCGGCTCACTGGAAGCTCTGCCTCCCGGGTTCACACCATTCTCCTGCCTCAGCCTCTCGAGTAGCTGGGACTACAGGCGCCCGCCACCACGCCCGGCTAAATTTTTATATTTTTAATGGAGATAGGATTTCACTGTGTTAGCCAGGATAGTCTCGATCTCCTGACCTCGTGATCTGCCCGCCTCGGCCTCCCAAAGTGCTGGGATTACAGGCATGAGCCACCGTGCTTGGCCTGCACTTCTAATAAGTTTTCTGGTGATGCTTATGCTGCTGCTCTGGCAACCACCTTGAGAATCACTGACTTAGAATAACTATGAAGCAATATCTAAAATTTATTGGAGGAAAAAAGCTCCATTACCTGAAATCCATAGTAAAGTAGAAAGAACATGTTCTTTGAAGTCAGGTAAATTCTAGGATCAAGATTTTTATTCTTGTACTTACCAGCTGTGTGAATTTGAACAAAAATTATTTAACCTCTCTTGAGTCTTAGTTTTTCCATCTGTGTAGTGGGAAGAAAATACTTAGCTATCACTGTTTTATGAGGATTAGCGAGGTAACCTAGGTGAAATCACCTAAAGAGTGCCATATCTGAATATTTAAAAGGCATTTTTCCAGATAAAAACTTTATTGAGATATAACTTAGAATTATAATAAATAAATACATTAAATACATTTAAATCTCAATTATATACATGAGATATAATCCAGAAAAATGCATGAGGCATTTTTAAAATTAAAAATATCTTTTTGTAAATAAGTATTGCCATTATAATGTGAGAAAAAAAGCAGAGAGATTAATTCCTTTCTTAGATCAACTGAAAACATTCTTTTCTGAATCTTATTTTTAAGAATTGTATTAAATACATTTGTTCACTTTTTTTTTTTTTTTTTTTTTTGAGACGGAGTCTCCCTCTGTCACCCAGGCTGGAGTGCATGCAAGTCCCCCTCGGTTCACCCATTCTCTTGCCTCACCTTCTAGTAGTGGAATACAGGCCCCCACCCACCCCGGTAATTTTTAACAGAAAAAATGGATGTAATCTAATTATTTTGCATAGTCAGTAAAAGGCATAATGTAATTTATCAGTGTTAAAAAATTGTTAAGTTGTGGTTTCTGAATTCTGTCTTTACCTGTACATATTCTTGGGTCTGAATAAACTGTCCCGCATATATATTTTGTCAGTGGTAACTACATAATCACAGACACACATTTAAATAACCATCTGTAAATCTTCAGTTTTATATTTTTGTCAGCCTCAACACTGAAAAATATTTGAATATCCAGATAACTAGAAATCTGTGCAAAATTATCCAGAAAAATACTTTTTATTTTTTGAGACAGAGTCTCACTCTGTTGTCCAGGCTGGAGTGCAGTGATACGATCTTGGCTCACTGCAACATCTGCCTCCCAGGTTCAAGCAATTCTCCTCTCTCAGCTTCCTGAGTACCTGGGACTACAGGTGCATGCCACCACACCTGGCTAGTTTTTGTATTTTTAGTAGTGACGGGGTTTCACCATACTGGTCAAGGTGGTGTCAAACTCCTTACCTCAGGTGATCCACCCGCCTTGGCCTCCCAGAGTGCTGGGATTACAGGCATGAGCCACCACACCTGGCTCAGAAAAATACTTTTGACAAAAGTACAGTTAAAAATGAAGCTATTTAATTCTCATGTAACTGATATGAGAAAATACTTTAAATAAAAAATCAATTTCACAAAATATGGATATATACAGCAACATGAATCTCAAAAGTATTATGCTAAATGAAAGATGTCAGTTACAAAAGACTACACACTACATGCTTCCATTTATGTGAAGTTCTAGAAAAGGCAAAACTGTAATGGTATAAAGTAGTTGCTTGTGGCTGGGTATGTGGTGGGGATCGGGGGGATAGACTGCAAAGGAACAAGGAGAAATTTTTTTAGGCTAACAACTGTTCTGTATTTTGAATGTGGTGGTGGACATAACTGTGTGCAGTGTTCAAAATCCAGCTAATTGTACATTTAAAATGGGCGGATTTTATTGCATGTAAATTATATTCAACAAAACTGGGAAAAATCAATTTCTATAAAAGGTCTTTTCCAGCGACAAATGCCATATCCAAATTGTAACAAACATTTGGAAACCCAATTGAGTGTAAGAGGACAAGTAATAATTCTACCATCTAACCATGATATCAAAATGTCTGCATATCCAGCACAACATGAGAGGAAGCGAATCCTGCAAGACTTTCTAAAGCAAAATGCTACCAAGCCTTCAAGATGTTATCAGTCTTGACAAGGTTATTTGATGACTGGGAGTTCACTGAAGAGATTTTAGTTTAAATGTTTTCCTAGTTGCCTTTTGACTTTAGATAGATAAGGACAAGTGAAATAAATAAGGACAAGAAAAATGTATTTGTCATGTTTATTATTGTTTTCAGATTGATAACTGCAAATGACATTAAGGAAAAAAATGAACATGCTAAACTCCCTGTGTACATTGCACAGAATTTTCCTCAGTTATTTCTGGATCAATGAGGAGAGGGAATGTATTCTCCTTGGCAAGCAATATGATTGTAAAGGCTGTTTTCTGTGAAGCCAGTAATCAAGGGCCCCAAATAATTTATCATGCAGGATATAGCATGAATGTCTGGTAGTTTAAAGCTTCCATGAGGCTTCATTTTAATACTGATTCTTAGAAACAAGAAGTTTATAGGCTGGGTGCAGTGGCTCACGCCTGTAATCCCAGCACTTTGGGAGGCCAAGGCGGGCGGATCACGAGGTCAGGAGATCGAGACCATCCTGGCTAACACAGTGAAACCCCGTCTCTACTAAAACTACAAAATAATTAGCCAGGCATGGTGGCAGATGCCTGTAGCCACAGCTACTCGGGAGGCTGAGGCAGGAGAATGGCGTGAACCCGGGAGGCGGAGCTTGCAGTGAGCTGAGATCACGCCACTGCACTCCAGCCTGGGTGACAGAGCGAGACTCCGTCTCAAAAAAAAAAAAAAAAAAAAAAAAAAAAAAAAAAAAAAAAAATTATGGTGAAAAAGAAGTTTATGGTGAAAAAAATTGCACATCAATTTAAGAAAAGGTGCAAAAGATTTCTCTTGGGTGTGAATAAACACCTTTCTTAGCACAAAGTTTTGTGTATGTCTAGGAATTCTATTTGTGAAATATCTTTTAGACTTTTAAAAAATAGTCATCTCTGCAAGAAATAGTTTACAAATAAACAATATTACGAAAATGGCAGCCTAAGGGACTATTTTTCTAGAAGGGATTTATTATAAAGAGTTATAGGTACTTATCTGTGTCCCTCTTGACTTTTGATACAATCCTGTCAGTGATTAGCTTTGATTTTAGAAGTGTTAATTACAATACTTTTCAATTAAAGCATTTGGGAAAAAAGAAAAAATGTGCCACCAAATTGACTGCTAGATATTTGAACAGTGTGACATCTGTTTTATTCCCTTCCCTTAAAAAACACTTTGATAAGCATTTAGGTATATTACTGAGCTAAATGAAAATTATGTCAGAGAAAAACATGTTATTCATTCATTAGCAGTTATGGGAAGTTTACAAACTTATTGTGACAAGAACTCATTGTCTAGTCATCAGAAATTTTACACTGGTTAATCATAACATAAAAAGTTCTCACCAGTTTTCTGGGGTCCTATTACCAAGAATTTTGGTAAGCGATCACAAGTTTTTTCTTTAGACCAAATGTCTCTGTGGCGTTTGTCATCACAAGGATTCTAAATGGGAGAAGAACATAGAGATGTATTTTTTTTCATGAATGTGTCCATTGTGTGCCAGCTTTTCCAACTTGTGTTCTTTAAAAGTATACCAGGAAACGCTGGGATAAAAAATAGGCTCTTTTAAAAAAATGAAAGCCCTGAAGTGGCATCATGGAAGTTCTGAATAACTCCGTTCCATCTTGAGGTTGAGAGTCTACAGAAGAGGCTGGAGAGGGGCAGTATTTCCACTTTGGGTAAACAGTCTCATAGCATGAAGAGTTTAATTGGCTACTAGCAGTTCTATTTTTGTTTTTTAATAGTTAGCTGACTGGGCAGAGATTATGCTTCCTGCTAACGAACCTAAAAGATTACACAATGTCACTATTCAATACATAACTGAAATATAAGTTGTCAGATCTTTATTCTAAGTAACTTTGAGCTTTCCAGCTGTGCTTCAAAGGGATAGGGATCTGGCCAAAATACTATCTAAAGAGACAGCAGATACCTCTCAGCTGCCATCAAAGGTTGATAAATGTATATCTAAAAATGTAACTTTATAGACTATGATGCTAGAAAGTCCTGAATTTTAGCAAAAGGGAATAATGAGAGTGAATTACTACCTTAGGGATTCTGCTTTTGGTCTATAATATTTAACGCCAACATCCACCACATAAGTCCTGTTTAGAACACCCTTCATTTTAAGAACAAAATATATATTATGTAGAAAAGGAGGAAGAATTACAGTACCCTTTAATATTATTTCAGGAATGGGCAAACAGTACCACTTTTTTATTTCTAGTCAATTAATACCATAGGTATGTGAAGTTAAATAAGACTTTTGCTTATTTTTAATAAGCAACAGATGTTAAGACTAAAGTGAGAGTATTCTTTTTGGCTGTTCTTCCAAAAAAAAAAACAGTTTAAAACTTGTCACCTGAAATAAGGATTTCAGTTTAAAAATAAGGTTAAATTAGCAGGAAAATTGTGTGTCTTTCCTTTGGCTAACATTTGGTGGTGTTTCGTGGTGGTTAAAATGAAAAGATGCTTGTTAAAACAACGGAAAAGTAATATGCAGTCATAAGTCCACAATCACCAACTTTAACTTGCTAAATGTGCAGTTATGTCTCCTCTTGGAGTTATCTGTGTGTGCTCAGGAGGTAATTAACTTACGGTTGAAAGCTGAATGCATTGAAGATAAAGTTCAGAGTTAACAACTTCAATCTGTAGTAAAAATTTACTGAGTTCTACTTCTGATGATTGTTATTGTTTTACTATTAGCTCTGTCTGTAACTCTAGTAGCGTTTAGAACAGTGATTAAGAAGTACAACTTGGAACCAGATGGTCTACAACTGATTCCTGCTGTGCCACACACTAGCTGTGTGACCTTGCTTAATTGACTCAGCCTTTCTGTGCTTCAGTTTCTTCATCTGTAAAATGCAAATCATAACTGTACCTACCACTTAAGGTAGTTGTGAGGATTAAATGAGTTAACACATGTCA
This sequence comes from Hylobates moloch, assembly GCF_009828535.3. Taxonomy (NCBI): domain Eukaryota; kingdom Metazoa; phylum Chordata; class Mammalia; order Primates; family Hylobatidae; genus Hylobates; species Hylobates moloch. The sequence continues at coordinate 110,551,595 of NW_026652278.1, read as the reverse complement.
AGTGCCCAGTCTGACATATAGTAAGCAATATGTAATTATTTGCCAAGATTATTATGTTTCACAGATCATGGAGTGGACAATTTAAATGCAAAGTTGTTCCTGCAATTCTATGATACATAAGAGTCTATGCTTTGAAATCCAGGTTACCCCCAGAATCATCTGAATATGCCATATTCATGTGGTATTTTATCTTAAGAAGCTCAGTGATTTTCCCATGAAATGCTTTCCCCCGTATTAATCCCCAATTAATACTTTTGAAAGCTGTCCACATTCAGTGGCTGTTGGCTGTTGGTGTACCTCGTGGTTCAGAAGGCAGATGTCAGTTCTGAACTCTTCTCAGAGATCCTTTAATATAGTTTAGTCATTAGAGATATGGGGATGTGTTCAAAGGCTACCTGCCTAACAAACGACCTGTTTACCATCTTCTACTCTTCCAGCCTATTGCAACCTGTAGATTTATCTCTCACTCCTGATTGAAGACTTCATATCCATTGAATCTGTCACTGAACTTTCCAAATCCCGTAATTTCCAATGCGCAAGGGAACAGGGAATTGGGTGCAATATGTAGCAATGATATAAGACTACAGTTTAGGAAGGAGTAGTTTCTCAAATTTACTAGCATTTCAAAAATGCAGGTTTTTTCAGGTGCCTTCACTTTTCAAATTTGGAATATCTCACAGAATTATGTTCCTGGAATTAATTGGTTATATCAATTATTGAATTAATTTTACCTGCCAGAGAGGGTCTTTCTGATCAGGAAACAGCTCAAAATACTTGTGGGCCAGTTGTACTGGAGGCAGAGTCTGAAGTCGCAGGTTGGTCCAGCTTTTCACAAAGTTGGCCAGATTAACAAATGTATATAATCCCAGTCGGTCATTCCCATAGTTGGACAAATGGGTCATGAAAATGCTGATCTGAAAAAAGCAAATGAACTTCAGTGTAAATAACATTTATTTTGACACTAGAGGGCAGTATAATCACAGCCATGCTAGTTTTTTTCCTGAAGTAGTCTGCACAGGGTTTCAATTCATGGCGTGTTTTTGGATTTAGGACATATCCCTCAAACCCTCATATATTAATACATACTGGAGGATGTGTTATCAGCAAGACTTGAGCATTTTTTCCCTGAAATTTTCTTATATTTCATAACAAAAAAATACATTCGACATCAATAGCTGCCGTATACCCATGTTGGTGCAATAAGACTGGTGCTGAATAACAACCTGTATGTTTCCCAAGCCCTTTTTCACATTCTTCCATTATTCCCAGTATAAAACATCTCCTTTAAGAAAAATCTTTAATGCTTGGCTAGATAAAATTGACTCTTCCTATGGAAGCAGCTGACCTAGATTGAATCCATGCATTGAAAGACAATCACAGCAAGTGCGGGAAATTTTTATAATAAAATAAATTTGAACTCTGCAGGTTAGACTGCATTGGTCTGGGATGTAGATGTAGAATGAGTATTTGTAAAGCTATTGCTTTAAGTGAATGCAGATAATTTTTGCTGGTTAGTGTTGACAAATGAATTCTTCTGCATGAAATTTTTAATGGCAAAGAAAACCATTGTGGCATTGATGCTGCTATAAAAAAGATCATAAAATAATTCATGTGATAATAGTACTTTCCTAAAATATATAATGTCATGTGAATGAATAGTAACAATGGTTTACGATAATCATAATAATGAATTTAATAGGTCATTCATTAAGAGGCTGAAAGAAATATTCAAGAAAATTCATTGAGGTAATGTGATAGAGATGAGAGAAAAAGTTATATTAAGATTTAACACAATAAATAAGAAAAATGTAATTACTTAATAACTATGAATAAGAGGAAGTAGTAATATCCTATGGAACAAATCCTGCAGGCTTTTACATAAAAAGCTTCGTTGTGATCAAGAATATTTGCATTTCTATTCACTCTGCCTGAACATATATTAAATCTTTGAACTTTTGCAAACAAAATATTTTGTGATTTAAAATAGCTATCTGTACCAGCAGAGCAATGCAGTCATGGAATTGGGAACTAAGCCTTTTACCATTTTGGGTCTTTCTTAAAAAATGAGACTTTAAAAATTAAACCTTCTGGTTATTTTTTAATGGCAACTTCAATTCTGTGACTTAAATTTCCTCTTTTTCTCCTGTAAAATTTATCAGAACATTAGGTGATTGAGAAACTTATGAAAATCATTCTTAAATTTGGAAGTTTTTTTCTAATGTCTGTTGGAGGTGGTCTTTACTCATTTGTTTTACATGCCACATTTTTCAATGTAGCTTAATAAGGTAGCAAAATGATACTTCTGGTCACCTTTCTCCTAAAAATTTTTTTAAATACAATTTTAAAAATGTGTATTTTTAACCTGGTTAGTAAGTTCAAATTTCTTGCTTTATTTTTATGAAAGATTTGTCAGTAAGTCTATTATGTGTCATATTTCACGTGAATAATATCTGCATGGGACAGAAAATGGGAAACAGAGATACTGTATAACCTCATGATACTAATACATTTGAAATCCCTTTGAATTCACTTTTTAACCTCAGAAAACATTTTATTCTGACAATTAAAGCAGGGAGCTACTCTCTACCTGCATGACGATGGAAAGTAAAAAAAATGCTACTCTTTCTGATAAAGACAGATGGAACCCAAAATGAGTTACGAGCTAGTAAAGAACATTGCTTTTCATGAAACTGAACCTGATTTGCGAGAATTAAGGTGATACTTATAAGGTGTTGAACTTAGTCCTGTAAAAGAAAACCTACTTAGCCTCCAAGCATGGAACTTTTCCCAAATGTTCAATTCTATTTTTATATTCCCACTTTAATATAATGCAAGGTGCACCATAAGCTAAAGGACGGTTTAATGTTTTTGTAATGCATGTCACCTTATGACCCTTTTAGACTCTGTACTCAAGCCTGAGATTTGTTTTGTGCCCCTAAAGAAACACAAGGCCATAGGGAGTATAACTTGTCAGGACATAATACATTTCAATTTCTTTTTGAACTTTTTTTTCACGAATCACAATATTTTCTATAGACATGGAATATTGCATATCTTTTGCTGAACATGTAACCTCTCTAAGTTTTCTTTGTTACTTTTTTGTTAGGAAGATATGCACATTAAGCAACAGAATTGACAAAAACAGATATCTAACAAGAATGTTTTGGTTAAAAAGTTAGCTTGCTTTCTAGACAGCCTTTCTTCCTTACCTATGTACTGACCTATGACATTTATAATGTCATTTCACTTCTTGGCAATTCCTCACCTGACAACAATTTCTGTACAGCATAGAAAGAAACAAAGAAAAGGCTTGAAAAGGCTGCTAGTTCAGGAGAAGCAGATATTAGTCTTTTCCTAAAGATGATACTTTTACAATTTTAAGAGTACTTCAGGACTGAGGTTTTATTTATTTATTTATTTTTTAAGATGGAATTGGTCAAAACAAATTATTTTTATTATACTTGTAGATTCCAATGAGATGGAAAGTGTCAACAGAAGTGACAATTGCATTTATAAAACAATTTTTGCTATAAACACACTATGAGTAATTAGTTGTCACCAAAAGGACTAATTAGGTGCTTAAAACTTACATCATTTGAAACTGCCAAAGGCATAATGTTTATTCAATTAACAACTGAAAAAATTCTTTCTAGTCTGTGAGATATAGATGTGTATAGCAAGATGGCTATCTGTGAATTTTTTTCTGTAAAAAGGGAAAAGGTAAATGTCAAATACCACATACATTAGTATTTATGAGAGAGGAAACAGATACTGTTTGTCAAAGTGTAACTAAGAGAAAAGTGTGGGAAGCTTTATCTATACTTTCTAGCATCAACCCTGTGAATCTACTAAGCTCTAGGTATGGGGGATGCATGGCTCACAACCAAGAATAAAAAGCAAAATATAGGTCCTGGTGCAAAACTGTTGACAATACAGTAAGTATTCTCTTTCTTTAGAGAAGGCTGGGAAGAGGAGAGGAAATGTGGATGTGAAAAAAAGTATGTTATTTATTATAAACTATGCCTTTCATGACCACGCTGCTCAGTTTAAATCCATAAATATTTTTCTGATTATTTTGCTATTTGCCAGATGCTCTGCTTCATTCTCAGGGTGAAAATATAAATATGCTGCTCATTCTTTTAAGTTTTGTTCATGAAAAGAGTCAGAATTCAGAAGGTAGAAGAGAGTTTACAGCAAACTCTTTCTCTCAGCCAACCAGTTTTGTTTTGCTTTAGTATGCTTCTGGGTGACCATGGATTCAAAAGGTTTAGGATATATACAAATCAACTGGGAAGTTTTAAAACATTCTGATCACCAGTCTTTATACTCAAAGATTCTGATTTTTAGGTCTGGAGGAGGCCCTGGGACCTGCATTTTAATAATCCCCAGTGGTCTTGATGCAGGTATCATTGGAATACAGTTTGAGAAAACCTGGCTAGCCCCAGTTCTCCCAGAGGAACTTTTATTTTCCATAGAAACATGTATTTTATTCATATAGGAAAGATTCAGGTCATCAAACCCATTGATTGCTTTGAAGTAGTCCTTTTTAAACACAGTTTAAAAGCAAGCATGTTTTATTAAGTTCATAAATATATTTCAGTGTCCTACACTTAGAGTTGTCCTTAGTACAGAAAACAGCTTGGTAAGTGCCCTTGGCCATGACTTTCGAGGGCTTCTGTACTGCTGACAGATGTGTGGTGACGTTCAGAAGATTGCTAAAAAGAGAACTGGTTCATACACACATGTGAATTTGGCTCCTAATTCCCTTCAATCCTGTTTATTTTATTTTTTAAATTTTACTTTAAGTTCCCGGATACAAGTGCAGAACGTGTAGGTTTGTTACCTAGGTATATGTTTGCCATGGTGGTTTGCTGCCTATCAACCCGTCATCTAGGTTTTAAGCCCCATATACATTAGCTATTTGCCCTAATGCTCTTCCTCCCCAGCCCCCCATCCCCTAACTGGCCTCGGTGTGTGTTGTTCCCCTCCCTGTGTCCATGTGTTCTCATTGTTCAACTCTCTCTTATGAGTGAGAACATGCGGTGTTTGGTTTTCTCTTCCTGGGTTAGTTTGCTGAAGATGATGGCTTCCAGCTTCATGTCCTTGCAAAGGACATGATCTCATTCCTTTTTATGGCTGTATAGTATTCCATGGTTTATATGTACCACATTTTCTTTATCTAGTCTATCATTGATGGGCATTTGGGTTGGTTCCATGTCTCTGCTATTTTAAATAGTGCTGCAGTAAACATACGTGTTCATTTGTCTTTACAGTAGAATGATTTATATTCCTTTGGGTATATGCCCAGGAATCCCATTGGTATTTTTGGTTCTAGATCCTTGAGGAATTGCCACACTGTCTTCCACAATGGTTGAACTAATTTACATTCCTACCAACAGTGTAAAAGTGTTCCTATTTCTCCACAACCTCATCAGTGTGAGATGGTATCTCATTATGGTTTTGATTTGCATTTCTCTAATGATCAGTGATGTTGAGCTTTTTTTCATATGCTCATTGGCCACATAAAAGTTTTCTTTTGAGAGGTGTCTGTTCATATCCTTTGCCCATTTTTTGATGATGTTGTTTTTTTCTTGTAAATTTGTTTAAATTCCTTGTAGATTCTGGATATTAGACCTTTGTCAGATGGATTTACTGCAAAAATTTTCTCGCATTCTGTAGGTTGCCTGTTCACTCTGATGATAGTTTCTTTTGCTGTGCAGAAGCTCTTTAGTTTAATGACAATCCCATTTGCCAATTTTGGCTTTTGTTGCCATTGCTTTTGGTGTTTTAGTCATGAAGTCTTTGCTCATGCCTATGTCCTGAGTGGTATTGCCTAGGTTTTCTTCTAGGGTTTTTATGGTTTTGGATTTTACACTTAAGTCTTTAATCCATCTTGAGTTTTGTATAAGGTATAAGGAAGGAGTCCAGTTTCTGTTTTCTGCATATGGCTAGCCAGTTTTTCCAGCACCATTTATTAAATAGGGAATCCTTTCCCTATTGCTTGTTTTTGTCAGTTGTGTTGATAATCAGATGGTTGTAGATGTGTGGTGTTATTTCTGAGGTCTCTGTTCTGTTCCATTGGTCTATATGTCTGTTTTGGTACTAGTACCATGCTGTTTTGTTACTGTGGCCTTGTAATATAGTTTGCAGTCAGGTAGCATGATGCCTCTAGCATTGTTCTTTTTGCTTAGGATTGTTTTGGCTATATGGGCTCTTTTTTGGTTCCATATGAAATTTTAATTCATTCTTTTTTTCTAATTCTGTGAAGAATGTCAATAGTAGTTTGAAGGGAATAGCATTGAATCTATAAATTACTTTGGGCAGTATGGCCATTTTAATGATATTGATTCTTCCTATCCATGAGGATGGAATGTTTTTCTATTTGCTTGTGTCCCCTCTGATTTCCTTGAGCAGTGGTTTGTAGTTCTCCTTGAAGAGGTCCTTCACATCATTGTTAAGTTGTATTCCTAGGTATTTTATTCTCTTTGTAGCAATTGTGAATGGGAGTTCATTCATGATTTGGCTCTCTGCTTGTCTGTTGTTGATGTGTAGGATTGCTTCTGATTTTTTTGCACATTGATTTTGTATCCTGAGACTTTGCTGAAGTTACTTATCAGCTTAATGAGTTTGGGGCTGATACGATGGGGTTTTCTAAGTGTAGAATCATGCCATCTGCAAACAGAGACAATTTGACTTCCTCTCTTCCTATCTGAATACCCTTTATTTCTTTCTATTGGCTGATTGCCCTGGCCAGAACTTCCAATACTATGTTGAACAGCAGTGGTGAAAGAGGGCATCCTTGTCTTGAGCCAGTTTTCAAGGGAATGCTTCTAGCTTTTGCCCATTCAACATGATATTGGCTGTGGGTTTGTCATAAATAGCCTTCATTATTTTGAGGTATATTTCATAAGTACCTCATTTATTGAGAGTTTTTAACATAAAGGGATGTTGAATTTTATTGAAGGCCTTTTCTGCATCTATTGAGATAATCATGTGGTTTTTGTCATTAGTTCTGTTTATGTGACGGATTACATTTATTGATTTGCATGTGTTGAACGAGCCTTGAATCCCAGGGATGAAGCTGACTTGATTGTGGGGGATAAGCTTTTTGATGTGCTACTGGATCTGGTTTGTCAGTATTTTACTGAGGATTTTCACATCGATGTTCATCAGGGATATTGGCTTGAAGTTTTCTTTTTTTGTTGTGTGTCTGCCAAGTTTTGGTATCCGGATGATGCCGATCTTATAAAATGAGTTAGGGAGGAGTCCCTTCTTTTCAATTGTTTGGAATAGTTTCAGAAGGAATGATACCAGCTCTTTTTTTCACCTCTGGTAGAATTCGGCTGTGAATTAGTCTGGTCTTGGGCTTTTTTTTTGGTTGGTAGGCTATTAATTACTGCCTTAATTTCAGAACTTGTTATTGGTCTATTCAGGGATTCATCTTCTTCCTGGTTTAGTCTTGGGAGGGTGTATGTGTCTAGGAGTTTATCCATTTCTTGTAGATTTTCTAGTTTATTTGTGTAGAGGTATTTATAGTATTTTCTAATGATAGTTTTTATTTCTGTGGGGTCAGTGGTGATATCCCCTTTATCATTTTTTATTGTGTCTATTTGTCAGTCCTGTTTTTTACCAAAGCAGAATGTTTCATTTCTCCGTGTACCTCTCAGATGCACGTTAACTTATGAGTTCTCTATTTAAAAGGCTGCCTTTCACATTCGCTTTTGCTTTATTTCATGGCATTTTAAGAGCTATGTGGCAAAGGAAGAGTATACTGTAATTTACTTTGTGTTCTTCTTTCTCCTTGACTTAGATCCCCAGACCAGAAACACTCTTCACAGAAAAAGTAAGGAAACCAGTTTATTTTTATATAGGGCAATAAACAAACTCCAGAAGTTTCATTTTTATCATCGTGGAAAATATATGAGTTCCATCACTGTCAAGATTGTACTCCATCACATGAGCACATCTCATTCTGAAAAATAAGTATAAAATTCTGAGCAGAAAGGATATTCTAATGATGCTCTGGGCCTGAACTTCCTATACTATAATTCCCTGGCTCGGGCCCTCTCGTAGTGCCTCATTAGCTTTTGAGTTGAATAAAGTTCAGTGTGTCAACCTAAGGCACTACATGGTGCCAGTTTATCTTTTCAGTCTTCCCTTCTGTACCCTTTCTGTGCTCAGGGCAATCCAGCCAACTTGCCTTGCTTGTTGATCTACAATATTCCTTGGACTTGCTTCTCCATGGCTTCGTTTATACAGTTTCTTCTCTCTATTAATACGCTGCCTCACTTCGCTACTTAGCTCAATTTTATGTATTCAAGAGTGTCATGTCCACTGTTTCATATCTCTCAAGGCAAATGCCATGTTTTTAAAAATGCGAGCCCTAGAGCCCCTAGTTTTGTCTTTCTGACATTTTCTTGCCCTGGCTTGTTTTGTGCTTTTTAAACATACTTGTTTTATTCATCTCTAGATTGTAAGTTCCTTGGGGGCTGGCATGGGCCTTTCAACTTTATTCTCTGAACTGTCTGTAATATATTGTATGTGCATTGAGCTGGCTCCAATAATCTTATTTGTAAAGTTGAAAAGGTCTAGGGTCAGTTATTTTTTCAATGCCACTCATTCTGGTAATCTTTTAGCACCATTAAAATTGTGGGCCTCCTCAATGATTTATTCTTGTCTCCTCTAACTTTATCTCCATTCACTGTGTACTCTTCTTTCTGAATTCTGCCTCTCTAGTCTCCACTTATTTTCTTACTGTCCGTTTCCCTCTGTTTTCCGTGAAACCTTACTCCTTTTTAAATAAACTATATCTTTATGACTTTGCCCTTGGCCTGTACAGTGATTAAGAAAGAGGGCTCCGCCACCTACTGGCTCTACAGTCTTAGCAAGTTATTTAAACTCTCAGTACTTTAATTTACTTGTTTAAAAGAAAACAAAAAGGATATAATAATAGTAATTACCTCACAGGGTTGTCATTACAATTAAATGAAAAGTTAAAAAAATTTTAATACACTGCCTGCCACATAGTAATTGCTTAATAACTAAGAGCTATTTATTATTGTTGATATATTATTGTTATTTTGGAGAAACATCATTTCTTATTTACAATTTCTTTCTAGCAGCTCACCAGCCTTATCAGGACAGCCTTCCAGCCTCTTAACGGTCTTATTTTTTTCCTGCATCAATCAATGTGCTTCTGATCACTTCTTCTACCAGGCAAGATTCTATCTGCAATGATTTGAACTTCTCTGCTACCATTACCCTCAGATTCCCAGATCATCTTTCTGCTTTCAGTGCTCTGCAAATATGAGACTTTGGGCCCGTTCTTCCATTTAATTAGTTCACTTCCACATATGGACTCTTCAACACAGCTAGAGAACAAACACACAATAGGACCTATTCATAGCACATAAGCATATGGTCCCCAATCTCAATGTAATCCTTAGCACTACTGGATATTCTTCTTATTTATTCATTGTCACCTTGCTCTTCTGTTCCCTTCAGTAGCTATTTTAAACTTTCATCCCTCTCTGGAGGCCTTCTGTTTAGTTTCCACTCTCCCTATTTTCCCTAATCATCTCCTAATTAACAGGCAGTGCTGGTCATCAGGCAGGAACTCTTTCAAGTCCTTCTTTCTACACATTTGCCTTTTAAAAATTCCTCCTGACACCTGGAGTGTCAAGCAAAGGTGTTCCATTTTGTATTCAAGACTAATATATCCCCCAGTGCTTTTCATCCCATCTGCTTTCAACTCCCATGCGATCTTAATCTATCACATATTCTTCTGTTTTCTTCTACTTTCAGTCCTCTCCACTGGTCCTTCCCTCATACCCGAAAACATATTTCAATCTCTCTCATCTTAGGCTCTCTCTTGAGATTTTGTCTTTTCTAGCCACTGTCCTACCAAGCCAAGTTCTTCAAAGGAACAGTACTCAGGTGCTGACTTTACTCCTCACCTCCATTCACGTTTCAGTCATTTGTGACTTGGGTTTTGTCCCCACCATCCCATGGAAAATGCCTTCTGAAAGGTAAGCAATAGCCTCGTAGCTACATATGGATACTTGGTAGTCATTGAGTTAACCAATCTACTCCATTGAACATGGTTGACCACACTTAAAATTTTATTCTTCCTTGGCTTTTTTGACACTGTTTTCTCCTAGTTCTCCTCTATCTATATTTTTCACTGATTCTTCCTTCTCCACATTACCTTTAGATAGCTAGTGTTTTTCAGGGTTTTGTTCTTTACATGCTGTCTCTAGGTGGAATCACCACAATGATCCCCAAACCTCAAACTACCATTCCTATCTTTCTCCTAAATTTTATACTTAAATGTCTAGTTGACATTTTTATCTGAATGTGCTGTAGCCATCTCACTTTAAACATGGCTAAATTGAGCTCATTATGTGCTTGCAATAGACTGTAAGTAAGCTCCAGGAGAGCAGGGACCTCATCTGCTTCATCATTGCTAGTTTCCTAGCACCTAACCAGCTAAATAATAACTAGCACATAGTAGATGCTCAATAAATAATATTTGAATGAATGAATCTTTACAGCCAGATCTGGTCTTCCTTTTGTATTCCTTATTTTCCCTAAGGTTACTACTGTTCCTATGGTTATCAAGCCAAAAAACTGAGGGCATTCCAGACACTTACCAGATCCTCATTTCTTATTGAACTGGACTTGTTTTGTCAATGCACTCTCTTTTATAACTCCAGCTGATCCTCTCTATCCCTATTTGCACTTGCCTGGTTTAATCTCTCATTGAATCTTACCTGGGTTCTTTAAAAGCTTTCTAACTGGTCTTCCTCCTTCCAGAACTATGTTACTCCAATCTATCCTCTAGAACAATGCTGTCCAATAGATATATACTGTGAGTCACGTGTCTAATTTAAAATATACTTTTAGTAGCCACATGATGAAAAATAAAAATAATTAAATAAAATTAATTTAAATAATATACTTAATTTAATCCAATGTACACAAAAATGTCATTTCAGCATGTAATCAACATAAAAATTATTAATGAGTTATTTCTCATTTTTAAATACGAAGTCTTCAAAATCTGGGGTGGTATTTTATATTTACAGTACATCTCAATTAGGATTAGCCACATTTCAAGAATTCAATTCACATGTGGCTGGCGCAGCTGTAGTCTGTGCCCTAATGCTTCAAGAGTCCATCATGATAATACCTGTACCTTCTTCTTCATCTTCATATTTTCCCGCTTACTTGCTTTTACTTTCCATTCCAGTGTGCATGACTGCATACATTGGTAGATGTTTTTTATTCTACCTGGAATACCTTCCTGTCTCTTTACCTACCATGGCTTTTCCAGTTTGAGGTGACTACTTCCTCTTTGTATCTCCACTGCTCTCTCACAACAACTATTAGGATTAGTTGTTTTGACTTGTTATACGTTCCTTTTGCTAAACTGTGAGCTCATCAAGAGCCAGGGACCAGGTTGTGCTCTTTATTATATCTACAGTCATGTGTATGGTTCATTAAAGAAATGTTTGTTAAACTTAATTTAATTACATAATAGGCTACTGAAAAGTATTTGTTGAATTGAAGTCTATATCATAAGTGATCTTTTTGCTTTTAAAAATTATACAGTCAAGGTAAAAAACAGAAAATGTCAAAAAAAGAGAAAAAAATTCTGAATTGTTTTCATATATAAAAATCTTATATATAGGATTTATATAAAAAAGTGTATATTATAAATTATGTATAAATTATTTTTATATAAAATTTTGTATGTGTATGTTAATGTATGGTATAACTTGATACATAGTGTTTGCTGCTTAGCAATATATCTTTAGCATTTTAATACATTGTTAAAAATACTTTAAAATGTGTATAGATATATTTAATGGCTAAATAGTAATTTATCTTATTAATTATCACAATGTCCTTAGTTTTCTACTCTTGGTCCTTTAGTTCGCTCATAATTTTTATTGTTGTAAACAACACTGGATTGGTCATCATCATTGATACATCTTAGTTTGTATCTGACTATATTCCTGGGAAAAATTTTTAGAAGTCGATGAAATTGCAGGTTCCAACAGAATGCATATTTTAAAGGCTAGTATCTTATGTGCCACCTGTCTTGGGTTCAGAACACTGGCTCAGTGCCCTGGGCTTTATTCCTATTCACCTGGGGCATGAATAAGAACAAATCATAAAGGAAGAGCAGTCTACTGGAGTTCATGAATGGTGACAATTTATGTTCGAGCTGTGAGAAAAATTGTCCTCTTCATGTCAAATCACTGCTTTTCATTTTGCATGATTCTTGCTGGCTGGGAAGCATTATTTGGAAATTGTGTTAGCTTTGACGATTTAGCTTTCAATCAATAATGAACTGCAGATGAAAAAGAAACCAAATGTGAAGAGACTAATAAGGAAGGTAGAAAAATAGTCTTTCATCAGACTATAGGGGACCAAATGTTAGCTTTAACAGCTCCAGATGAATTACATGTGAGGATTCAATGAGATAAGACATGCTAAAAGTTCAATATAGTGTCTGACAACATAGTAAGTACCCAAGAAATCCATGTTACCTGAGATTGGGTAAAATATGATATTTTGACTTGTCTCGAAATTCTTGCACCCAAGGCTAACCTGTTATAATTATTTGATCTATTCTGAGGAAGGCATGTGAGTATACTTATACTTTGGAGCTCATTTGGTTCTTTCCTCATGTATAGAAAAAATAAGTCAGCCATTCAGAAAACTCTTCATCGTTTTTTAAAAAATGTCCAAATCAGGTAGACTTTAAAGGTGTAGGATTGTTCTGCTGCAAATGATCGTAGCATACCCTTGATGCTATGTTGTACAATATTATCGAACATTATATTGGGTATAATAATTTCTTATTTATTTATAAAAGAATGAATGAATAACAAGGCCTTGCTCTGTCACCCAGGCTGGAGTGCAATGGCTCCATCACAGCTCACTGCAGCCTCAATCTCCTGGGCTCAATCTACCAATCCATCTTAGCCTCACCAGTAGCTGGGACCACAGGTGCATACCGCCATGCCCGGCTAATTATTGTATTTTTTTGTAGAAATGGGGTTTCACCATGTTGCTCAGGCTGGTCTCAAACTTCTGGGCTGCTCAAGCTATCTGCCCATCTTGCCCCCACTAAGTGATGGGATTACAGGCATGAGGCCTGGCCTTTCTCTACTTTTAATCCAGACTGTAGCTGCCTCTATCTGCTGTATTTGTAAAAAACAATTAATAAAATGCACATTGTGGCATGTTTTTTCATCAGGTCATCATACAAATTCCAAATGCTTTATTTGCATTGTGAACCCAACTAACTGTATCCCTCATTCAACTTCTAATTAGATCCAAAAAGATGCCCTCTGCTATTCCAACCCTATCTGTCCTAAGGGGATGTTTGATGCAAGAGAAAGTGGAATGGAAAGAAACAGTGGTCCCAAACAAGCTGTGGAAGGGGTCCATAAAAGTGAGGGGCTTTGAGTCATTGCCTTCTGATGTTTCTCACTAAGCCCTCTTCTGGGATGTGGGCAAGCCTGAGGGAAGAGAAGGAGTTCCTCAAGGGGACTCCGTGACACAGGCACATTGTACACTTTACTTGCAGTGTATTATTGTACATGGCAGTTTATGAGAGCCTAGTTAAACAGATTCACGGATTGTACTTTCTATCTTCAATTAAGCTAACCATCACAAAATGTCCAATTGTCTTAAAAAGATTACTAAGAAACCATGGTTCATAGTGAATGCTATTAATAATAATGAAAGCGCAAGAGAAGGAAAGTGCCAGAGCCAATCCCTGTGCTCCTTCTAGTCTGAACTCTTGTCAGCCCCTAATGCGATGAAAACAGTGATGATATAATCACATTTAACAATAGTAGGCTCCCAAATTTCAAAAGTTTGAAGATTATTTGAAATACAGATTTACATCTGTTAATCATGATATGAGGCTATTGTGATTAGCAAGACATTTAAAAATCTTTTTATTTCATTCTTAGAAATTTTATAGTTCTATGTATATTCATGGTATAAAAATCTGAATATAAAATGAATGAAATAGAAATAATTATGTAGCTCATATGTTAAATAATTAGGATTCATGGGATATAATTACTAAAGCAATCTTACTTCTTTTTCCCACTGTCCCTTTAAAATTTGTTCAGTATGGGTAGTTTTCCCTTGCAGAATGGCCTCCCTAATCTCTTGGGTGACAGAAAGTTGCCATGTAGCTTTAAGTCTTGATTCAGTAGTTTAAATCTTTTGGTTCAAAAAACAATAAAAATTCCAAACTTGTTGCAGTTTTAAATCTGCTCCTTTCATCCTCCTGGGACCTGGTGCAGGAGAGAATTTGCAAGAGAGCCTGGAAAGAAAGTCTGATCAATGCTCTGTTCTCCAGTGGGTGATTTTACTCTACTTGCTTACTGAGGTTTCTGATCCCTTAGTATCTGGGACATGGAGATGAAGGAGTGAAAAGGATGCGGGGAATTATTACTCAACTGATACTGTCATATGCATATGTTTAAAATCATCTGAGATCTTTGGAGTCATCACTTCTGGGCCCCATCAGTACAACTTCCTTTGGTAGCCAGTGCCTCCCCTAGTCTGTTGTCAGGAACCCTCTTGAGCAGGGTCCCCCGGTTTTTTTTTTTTTTTTGAGATGGAGTCTCACTTTGTCACCAGGCTGGAGTGCAGTGGTGCAATCTAGGCTCACTGCAACCTCCGCCTCCCGGATTCAAGTGATTCTCCTACCTCAGCCTTCTGAGTAGCTGGGACTACAGGTGCGTGCCACCACACCCAGCTAATCTTTGTATTTTTTAGTAGAGACGGGGATTCACCGTGTTGGCCAGGATGGTCTCAATCTCTTGACCTCGTGATCTGCCTGCCTTGGACTCCCAAAGTGCTGAGATTACAGGTGTGAAACACCGTGCCCAGCCGAGCAGGGTCCCTTTTAAAAGGATCCTAGGCTAATGTTCCTTTTAAGAGTTGCACATTTGGGCCTTGGGATTTGGGAGCCTTTCATCTGTCTTTGGAAAAAAGGGCACATAATTCTCATACGTGGTTCTTTATTCTTTTGATACCACTTTAGCCAATCTCTCTCTCATACTTTGGATTTATTAGTTGTAAGGCAGACACCAACCTACTGTGTCCCCCTCCTGCAGGGAACACCTCTCAAGCTCTCTGATGGTCTCAGTGACCCTCAAGCCAGAGCTCAGCTGAGCAGCAGAGCAGGCAATGACCCCTCTGTTCTCCCATGGGTAGAGGGTGGTGGGATCATGCTCAACACACAGCACAACTCTTTCCAAAAATCCTCCCCACAAATCCTCCTTAATTTCCAGGAACTTGACATTTTTATTCTGGGTGTGGGTAGGTGTTAGAAATTTTGGCATGTTTGTCCCTCTCACAGCTCATTTTGGTGTCTATTGTCTTTCATGTTTTTGTGTAATTACAATGGTCTTATGCTAAAAATTACTTTCACTTTATCACCTTCTCCAAGGGGAGACAAAAGATGTCACCTTAATTTCTAAGGTTTAAATTCATTGAGTACTGTTTTTCTACCTGGCTCGTGCCTTAGTCATCACTTAAGAATCTCAAAGGAAAGCTCAATTGCAGAATACTTTGGCAAAGGGTTCTTAACATTTAGAATTTGGGATCTGATAGGCTTTAAAGGAAAGCTGGAAGGGTAAATCAATTGCTCTCAATTAGGGACAGGTTTCAAAGGTACACTGATGAGGTCAATGTAATTTAAAGCAATTTAGCTTGGAGCAGTTTGTCTTTTTTATAACGTTTATGTCTCTCACTTAATTTTTCTGGCTATACCTTCAGAACTGCAAGTTCAGCCCTTTTATTACAAGCTAATGATTGATGATCAATTAACATTTCTGTTAGATGTCAAAAGTAATTCTATTGGTTTAATGCATTGCTATTACTTTAGCTGCTGGACAAATATTTACATGTCATGAGAACATCTCCAGTTCTCAGATCACCAATTTTCGATTAATTTTGAATTGTGTATCTTGCTCATGCTGTTCTAATGTTCTTTGTGTATTACTCTGAAAGACCCCATTGCAGTTAGTTAGAGGGCAGACAATAGCTGTTCTTGTTCCTTTAGTGTTAGAAAGTGACAGAATAATGAATACAGTTACTTCTTATAATAGATTTAAAAATGATTAATTAATAGAAATCCTTTTTTAAGCAGCAGCATAGCACAAAGGTTATATTCAATTTTGCAATGAAAACATCTTTATTTTCCAGCAGGAAGCATTTTGCTTCTTTGTTTTAAATCACTACCTCCACAATATAATAGATATAGGAAGAGCATTAAATTAAACATCTCTAAATGTGTTTAATTTAACTTCAAAAACTTTCGAGAAAATCGACCTACATGAAAATTTGATTTTGGCTCATATGTGAATGAATTAAATTTAGGTAATCACAAAGATCAGCTTCACTACTAGGAGGTTTCAATTAATTATATTTGCTCATAAGGCTGAATTCACTCTGGGGGGAGAGGGTTATCAAAATACCAAACAAATACCTTTATTTTGTGATTTAAAAAATACTAGGTTTGAAAAAGCTAGTGATTAATTGTTGTTAAGTTTCTAAATATTCAAACATTTACAGTTTTAAAAAATTTATTTATTTTAAGACAGCCCCTCTAATGAAGGAGTTTGTGAAGTGTTGACAAATTTTGAGAGTACTAATTTGGTTCAGAAACCCAGTTCTTTAAGTAGA
Source organism: Hylobates moloch (assembly GCF_009828535.3). Lineage (NCBI taxonomy): Eukaryota > Metazoa > Chordata > Mammalia > Primates > Hylobatidae > Hylobates > Hylobates moloch. The sequence goes on along the minus strand of NW_026652278.1, from coordinate 110,534,867 downwards.
GAGTAAAGACTCAAAGGACAAAAAGAACAATGTTAAAGAATGAACACTTGCTAGGTATTAACAAAGTCACCCACAAACTGTTCCTTTATTAGAGAGAAAATACTAGGGCTTGACTGGGCCTATGCAAGCCACATCTGTTTTGATTGAAATAAGACATTTTAAGAAGTAAAGTTTGGCACAAAGATAACCTAAGTGAAGTAGTTCTCCCAGGGCTTTGCAGGGATGAGAAGACTGACCCAGATACAAGAGTCAGCTAAGGTACTGTATAAAGACTTAATTAAAAGCAAAATACCTAGAAAGGCATCTCTGCAGAGATGGGGGAAAGACCAGAAATATAAAAAATTTCAAACCTTTATGAGTCAGCACTAGAGGACACCTACTGCCAAAGCTGCTGGCATCTGGAGGGCTGTTTCAGCTGCAGTGAGAATAATACCCTGATAGAAGTTTCTAACTCTGGGGATAAAAGGTGAGAAGTTCATAAAAGACTGTAACTAAACCAGATATCTATTAAAAATTTTGCAGTGGTAGACTCGCATTTGGTTTATTATTTGTTATTCTTGCTTTAAATTATAACTCCTTTAAATAACTTATTGATAGATAAATCAATCTATAAGTTAATACTGTTATGTAGTAAAGGGTTATACTTTCTGAAAGTAAATTATCTTAGGAACTAGCTAAATCAGCTTGTTAAAAAGAACTAGGGTTTATAAATGTTTCCTTTCTAAAAATGTCAACCCTTCCACATAATAGTAAGTACCCAGAACTGCACATAAGAGGCACAAGGAGACTTAATGAGGTTATGAAATCTGAACCATAGATTGAATCTTGACTAAATGTCAAAATTTCATACTGACTTAAAGAAAATTTCCTAAAAATCTTTGCTTGAATATTATTATCAGAATCAGGCAAGCCTCGGATATGTTAGAATTTTGAAAGAATTACACGGATTTTAATAAATGGTTTCATTAAACACTAATGTCTAGGGAATATTTCCTGCTGAATAAGAAAATTCACCTTGTTAGGGAAGGTACATGGGTAACTGGTGAGGGAGGAAGAGGGCACTTCCAGCTGTGAAGGCAATTTTCTATACTTGTCTAAATATCTATGCCATTGGAGCTTTAGATAAAACTTTGAAAGAAGTTTTTTGTTTTTACTGTGTCATCACTTGTGTGACTTTGGGTGAAACAATAAATCTCCAAGCATTTTGGTGCCTGTTTGGCAAAATTGGGATGACAATTATATTCTGCAAACATGATTTCTTACATTTTCTTTCTGCTTAAAGCACGCAAATCTACACTCATCTGCTTCATGCTATAACATGGCATAATAATATTCAATACTGGGCTTTCTACAAATTTCTGTTCTTCTAAGTCCATATTCTTCCTTTATAAATTTTCCCCCACTATCAACTTCTAATAAGTTATCTCTCCAATATTATAGGTACCGCTTTGACTTTAGGCCTTATTTCTTTTAATATTTATTTTGGATTCAACAAGAAGCCACCAATATAATTTGTGTGTGCGTGTGTGTGTGTGTGTGTGTATTCTTACAGAATTTTTTTAAATTTTTAAAACACAGATGGAAGCAAATGGTACACAATTTTATACATTAATTTTTAAAAATTTAATACATCTTAGAGATTGTTTTAATCAGTACATAAGGGACTTACATATACATACATATACATATATGTATATATACGTACGTATATATGTATACGTACGTATATATACGTACGTATATATGTATATATGTATATATATACACGTATTGTATATATATACACGTATATACGTATATATACGTATATATAAACATATGTATATACGTATATATACGTATATATACACATACGTATATATACGTATATATACACATACGTATATATACGTATATATACACATACGTATATACGTATATATACACATACGTATATACGTATATATACACATACGTATATACGTATATATACGTATATATACACATACGTATATACGTATATATACGTATATATACACACGTATATATATACGTATATATACACATATACGTATATACGTATATATATACGTATATATACACATACGTATATATACACATACGTATATGTGTATATATACGTATATATACACATACGTATATATACACATACGTATATGTGTATATATACGTATATATATATGCTGTAATTCTGTTACTATGAATGTGCTGTAAGTTATTCAAGTTCTTATTAAGGTTTTATGCTATTATGAATAACTTTGTATATGCATCACTTCACTCATTCGAAAATATATGAGGATAAATTCTTAGAAGTGGAATGGCTAAGGAAAATGGTATGTGCGTTTGTAATGTTAGTAGAGATTGCCAAGTTGCCTGTCATAGAGATTGTACTGACTTACATTACCACTAGTAATGTGTGAGAGTTAGGCTTTGTTACTTTTTGCTTGAACCACTCTAATAACTTTCTAAATGACCTCCTCACTTTTGTTTCTCCCAGCACTAATATATCCCAAATGCTAACACCAGAGAAATCCTCCTAAAACAAAAGTCCTTTGCTTAGGAAATATCAGTAACTCCTATTTTCCGTCAAATTAAACTTCTTAACCTGGTGCTCAGAATCCTTGACAAAACAGGCCTATATTCATTCTTGAGTTTTGTCTTCTACCACATATACCCTATATTCCAGATAAATTGAATCATTTCTTGTTCTATGCTGTGCTTTAGGCCTGAAACAGTTTCCTCTGTACAGAATGCTTCTCTACATATGTCTTTCAGTCTAAATCCTATCAACTTTCAAGGACCATCTCAAATATTACCTACCTAAAGGTCCAAATAGATTAGCCTTCAGGCTTATGTTCTTTGTTTTGCTAATTAATAGTCTACACTCAGAATAAATAAATACTTCTATTATAATAATTGGATTTTGGTTTAGATGTAATTCAGATCTTCTTGGTTATGTAGTTGCCCAGTTCAGAGATGACAGGAAGGAAAGCATGAGAAGCAGATGAATGTGGGTGGGTGTTGGGTGGTGTGGGTGTTGTAGAGGGTAGTGGCAAGAGACACATATCTATTGAAAGCCCAACTTTGGGAGGCTGAGGTGGGCGGATCACGAGGTCAGGAGATCGAGACCATCCTGGCTAACACAGTGAAACCCTGTCTGTACTAAAAATACAAAAAATTAGCCGGGTGTGGTGGCGGGTGCCTGTAGTCCCAGCTACTCGGGAGGCTGAGGCAGGAGAAGGGTGTGAACCTGGGAGGCGGAGCTTGCAGTGAGCCGAGATCGCGCCACTGCACTCCAGCCTGGGCGACAGAGTGAGACTCCGTCTCAAAAAAAAAAGAAAGCCCAATAGGTGGCCAGTACTGTATATTTGTACTGTCATCACCTATAAGAGGAAACCTTATGGAGGTGGATATTATCATCTCCACTTTATAGTCAGACAAGCTATATAACTAGTAAACAGTTGATCAGGATTTAAACTCAGGTCTATCTGGATGCAAAGCCTAGACTCTCACATTGTACTACATTGACTTATCTGGCAGATAATAGCAGCAAGAAATAACTAGTATCTTGAACTCTATCTCTAAAGTTGAAGAAATAAACACCTATGAAAAGCTGAACAAGAACATTAGCATCACTAACTGGAACCATCTAATGTAGATACAACTGTCCTATACTCTGTGAGTGTCAGTGTATTAGAGTACAATGAGATAAGCAAATTATGAGTGGAATATCCTGATTTAGAGGGCAGGGAAAGGTTTACTGTATATAGGAAGATTTCCATTCTGTTTTTTAAATGATATGTAAATAGATAAACTCAATGTATCTAGCATATGAACTCAATGGCAATGCCTATCATTCTGTAAATAGGTGGTAAATTAGTATGCGTATTGTGTATATTCTTGTGTATTTCTCTGTTGTTCTCTTTGAGTATCTCTTTGTCTATCTCAAGCCCATCTGCATAAATGAAAATCCTCCCCACTCACAAATGAATTTACTGTCACTATAAAGTGGAAGATAAGGCCTGCTCAACTCTAGAGAAATGTTAAGCACATAGAAAGTAGAAGCAATAACATTAACAATATTATTATTAAATTAAAAAGAAATTGAACAACATTTAAAAATTCCAGAATTAACAGCTTTTTACAGTTAACATAAAATGAAGTAAAAAGCAACTGTAATATAATAAACCAATTACTTGTACACAGGTATAGAGTGAGTGAATACTAAAAAAAATCACGGGTTTGTTGACTCTAATTTCACACTGAATATGATAAACAACTATATTCATGTTAGAATTAGCTCTGTTAACTTTCTCTGCTTTCTAAACTAATCAAATTCATTGTTTTTTATCTCTAAGTATTATTTAATAACCACTTTATTAGAAGTGCCAATATCTTAGAGGATATATATAGATATATTTATATTCACAAAGACACATATGTATATACACATATGCACATGTAATATTGTTAAATCAAGTTTATCCTAAAGTTGCTTCCTTACATACTTTAAGTTTGGCTTAAAGATTTCTCTGTACATAGTGAACAGTAACCTCAATGGAAGTTTAAATAGACAGTAACCTACTCTTGTGCCAGTCACCAAATTTTGGCCAGTCAAAGGCAGCCAACTGTTCAAACCATGTTCAAATAAGGCAAATGATGAGCTGTAACCAATCTGGCTGTTTGTGTACCTCACTTCCATTTTCTGTATGTCACTTTCCTTTTTGTGACCATAAATCTTCCACCATGTAGCTGCACTGGAGTCTCTCTGAGCTTACTCTGGGTAAGGAGGCTGCCAGATGCCAGATTCACAGATCATTCTTTGCTCAGTTAAACTCTGTTAAATTTAATTTGTCTAAGACTTTTTTTTTTTTTTTAACAGATGGTGTCAGAAGTGGCATCCAAATTAGAGCTTCCAGTGACCCCCAGGAGCATGGAGTGACCAAGCGAGGTACCTGCAGGGCCCATTGTGTCCATTGCTCTTTCACAGCAACTGGGGATGATGGTAAGTTCTCTCTCAGAATTCAAAGCTCCACGTATTTGTGTTTTGAGCTTTCTGAGTTTGTTTGAGCAAATTTCTGATCCAAACTAGGTTTGGAAGTCACAAAAAAACTGAATTGGGTCCAGAATCTGATTGGATCTGACAATTAACTGGCTTGGATCTAGTTACAGGCCTCTTATGTCTGAATGGGTCAGACAGAAACCAGTAGTAAATGGCAATATTTCAGGGGATGCAAACTTTGGCTTTGGAAATTTATAGGGATTTTTGTGTTCTACCTCCTTTGTTTTTCTTGTGTGCTGAGGTAGGAAAAAATTATTGACTAAATTGATTAAGAGGATCCGAGAATTAAAGCTAAGATTCAAGATAAAAATGGGATCCTTATTTTCTTAAGAACTGAGTAATCTACCTTCTGGCTATGCCTACACTTACATGTATAAGTATTAGGTCCCGGAAACAGCAAACACTTTTAGAAATAGCAAAATCTTACTAAAGGTAATTTAAAATTACAATGGAACATTCCAAAGAAACAACACTGCACTTGAAGAAGTGCAGTTCAGAATGAGGGCTCACAACTCTATGCACACAAATTAGAAAATCTAGAGGAAGTGGATAAATTCCTGGAAGGACACAGTCTTCCAAGACTGAATCAGGAAGAGATTGAAAACCTGAATAGACCACTATCAACTTCTGAAATTGAATCAGTAATTAAGAACCTACTAACCAAAAAAAGCCCTGGCTCAGATGGATTCACATCTAAATTCTACCAGACAAACAAAGAACTGATACCAATCCTACTGAAATTATTCAAAAAATCAAAGAGGAAGGGTTCCTTTCTAACACATTCTATGAAGCCAGCATCAGCCTGGTACCCAAATCTGGCAGAGACACAATTAAAAAAGGAAACTTTAGACCGGTATCTCTCATGAATATAGACATAAAAATCCTCAACAAAATACTAGCAAATCAAATCCAGCAGCATGTTGAAAAGTTAATAAAACATGATCAAGTAAGCTTTATCCTGGAATGCAAGGCTGGTTCAACATATGCAAATCAATAAATGTGATTCACTACATAAGCAGAATCAAAAGCAAAAATGAAATGATATTCTTAATAGATGCAGAAAAAGCTTTTGATGAAATCCAACATCCCTTCATGTTAAAAACCCTCAACAGACTAGGCAATGAAGGAACATACTTCAAAATAATAAAAGCCGTCTATGACAAACCCACAGCCAACATCATACTAAGTGGGCAATAGCTTGAAGCATTTCCTTTGAGAACTGGAACAGAACCAAGATGCACACTCTCACCACTCATGTTCAACACAGTACTGGAAGTCATAGCCACAACAATCAGGCAAGAGAAAGAAATAAAAAGCATCCAGATAGGAAAAGAAGTCAAACACTCCCTGTTTGCTGATGATGTAATTCTATACCCAGGAAATCCTAAAGACTTTGCCAATAGTCTCCTAGAATTGATAAACACCTTTAGTAAAGTTTCAGGTTACAAAATCATTGTATAAAAATCAGTAGCATTTCTATATGCCAATGAAGTCCAGGCTGAGAGTGAAATCAAGAACACAATCCCACTTACAATAGCCAAAAGAAAACGAAATACCTAGGAATACAGCTAGCCAAGGAGGTGAAAGATCTCTACAAAGAGAACTGCAAAACACTGCAGAAGGAGATCAGAGATGACATAAATGGGGAGACATTCCATGCTGATGGATTGGAAGAATCAGTTTCATAAAAATGGCCGTACTGCCCAAAGCAATTTAAAGATTCAACACTATTCCTATCAAACTACCAAAGCCATTTTTCACAGAATAAATGATTCTAAAATATATTTGGAACTGAAAAAGAGCCCCAATAGCCAAAGCAATCCTAAGCAAAAGAATGAAGCCCGAGGTATCACATTACCCAACTTCAAGGCTACACTATATAAGGCTGCACTACTACTACTCCTCCTACTCCACTACTGCTATAAGGCTACACTAACCAAAACAACTTAGTACTGGTACAGAAACAGACAAATGGAAGAGAATAGAAAACTCAGAAATAAAGATGCACACCTACCACAATCTGATCTTCAACAAGGCTGACAAAAACAAGCCATGGGGAAAGCACTTCCCATTCAATAAATATTGCTGAGATAACTAGTTAGCTGTATGCAGAAGAGTGAAAGCAGACCCCCACCTTTCACCATATACAAAAATTAACTCAAAATGGGTTAAAGATTTCAGTGAAGGTCCTCAAACTGTAAAGATCCTGGAAGACAACCTAGGAAATACTTATCTCAAAGTCAGCCTTGGTAAAGAATTTTTGGCTAAGTATGAAAAGCCATTGCAACAACAACAACAAAAAGACAAAAAGGATCTAATTAAACTAAAAAGCTTCTGCACAACAAAAGAAACTATCAACAAAGCAAACAGACAACCTGCAGAATGAGAGAAGATATCTGCAAACTATGCATCCAACAATGGCTTAGTATCCAGAATCCATAGGGAGCTTGAACAAATCAACAGGCAAAACACCAAATAACTTCATTAAAAAATGGGCAAAAGACATGAACACATACTTCTCAAAAGAAGACATACAAGTCACCAACAAACATGAAAAAATGCTCAGCATCACTGTTATCAGAGAAATGCAAATCAAACTGACAGTGAGATAAAATCTCAGACCAGTCGGAATGGCTATTACTAAAAATCCAAGAAACAACACATGCTGGTGAAGATGTGGAGAAAAGTGGACACTTATACACTGTTAGTGGGAATTTAAATTAATTTAGCCACTGTGGAAAGCAATCTGGAGATTTCTCAAAGAACCTAAAACAGGGCTACCATTCATCTCAGCAATACCATTACTAGGTTTACATCCAAAAGAAAATAAATCATTCTACCAAAAAGACACATGCACTTGTCTGTTCATTGTTGCACTATTCACAGTAGCAAAGACATGAGATCAACCTAGCTGTCCATCGGTGGTGGATTGAATAAAGAAAATGCAGTACATATGCACCATGGAATAGTACGCAGTTATAAAAAAATGAAATCATGGCCTTTGCAGCAACATGGAAAATTCAAAACTGCATGTTCTTCCTTATAACTGGGAGCTAAGCATTGAGAACACATGGACATAAATATTGGAACGATAGACACTGTGGACTACTCAAGGTTGGGAGTGGGTGGGTTGAAAAACTACCTATTGAGTACTATATTATGCTTACTACCAGGGTGAGGGAACCTGTACTCCAAACTTCAGCATCATACAATATTCCCATGTAACAGATCTGCACATGTACCCTGTATTTAAAATAAAAGTTGAAATTGAAAAGAAAATGAAGCTTTCCAAATTAGTCTCATCTATGGATGCCTATTGATATGCAGAAGCTTCTAAACTATTTCAGTATTTTAAATTAAAGACTCCTTATAAAAGGCAAATAAAAAGCTTAAATGACTAATAAGAAAAATTAAATCTGCTTACCTTTTTGCTTAGTTACTATACTGCCCCAAAGACAAAACTGAAAGCTATCCTGGATAAACAGTTTGTAAAAGGTAGGCCCTACAGGTGAGTAGAAAACCAAGTAGGCTCTCACAGTACCTGATTTCAGGACTTGGCTTTTAGATGGAATTTCTGGACTTGGCTTAGGCCAGAGGAGAGCTCACTGCTCTGAAGGGTGAGTCCCAGGCCAGGCAGCATTCACCACAAGCTGACTGAAGAGCCCTTGAGCCTTAAAGGAACATGGTGGTAGTCTGGCAGTACTCCCCATGGGCCTGAAGTGGCAGTGGCCATGGGGTGAGGCTTGCTGCATTTGGAAAGGGGAGGGAAGCGTGGGAAGCACTGTGTCTTGTGGTTCGAGTGCCAGCTCAGCCACAGTACAATAGAACACCAGGTAGACTTCTAAGATTTTTGACTCTAGTTTCTGGCTCCTGAATGGCACCTCTGGACCCCCCTGGGGCTTGGGCTTGGAGAAACTTATCACCCTCAAGGGAAGAACATATGCCTGGCTGGCTTTGTCACCAGCTAATCGCAGATCCTCAGGCCTTGAATGAACATAGCCGGTAGCCAGAGAGTGGTTACAGCAGGCAAGACCCAGTTACTTGGTTACTTGGCAAGATCCAGTGCTCTGCTGGTTTCAGGTCTGACCCAGCACAGTTCTAGGGGTGGTGGCTACAGGGGTGCTTGTGTCACTTCACCTCTAGCTCCAGATGGCTCAGCACAGAGAGAGACTGGGAAAAAGTAAAGGAAGAGAACCAGAGTCTCCAGTAATCCAAATAAGTCTTCTGGATCTTGTCCAAGACTATCAAGGCAGTACCTCTATGAGTCTGCAGGAATCGTAGTGTTACTGGTCTTGGGGTCCTCTCTAAAGAAGATATAGCTTAGATCATAACACCCAAGTCCTTTTGAATATCTGGAAATCCTTCGCAGGAAGAATGGGTATAAAGAGCCCAGACTGCAAAGACTACAATAAATACCTAACTCTTCAATGGCCAGATACAAATGAACACCTACAAGTATCCAGACAATCCAGGAAAACATGACTTCAATGAATAAACTAAATAAGGCACCAGAAACCAGTCCTGGAGAAACAGGGATATGTGACCTTTCAGACAGAGAATTCAAAATAGCTGTTTTGAGGAAACCCAAAGAAATTCAAGATAACACAGAGAAGAAATTCAGGATTCTATCAGATGAATTTGACAAAGAGATTAAAATAATTAAAAAGGATCAGGCAGAAATTCTGGAGTTGAAAAATGCAGCTGGCATGCTGAAGAAATCATCAGAGTCATTCAATAGCAGAGTTGATCAAGCAGAAAAAAGAATCAGTGAGCTTGAAAACAGGCTATTTGAAAATACAGTCAGCGGAGACAAAAGAAAAAAGAATAAAAAACCATGAAGCACACGTACAGGATGTAGAAAATAGCCTCAAAAGGGCAAGTCTAAGAGTTATTGGCTTTAAAGAGTATGTAGAGAAAGAGATACGCATAGAAAGTTTGTTCAAAGGGATAATAACAGAGAGCTTCCTAAACCTAGAGAAAGGTATCAGTATCTAAGTACAAGAAGGTTACAGAACACCAAGCAGATTTAATGCAAAGAAGACTAACTCAAGGCATCTGGTAATTCAACTCGCAAAGGTCAAGGATAAAAAAAGGTTCCAAAAAGCAGCAAGGAAAATAAACAAATAATGGAGCTCCAGCACATGTAGTGGCAGCCTTTTCAGTGGAAACCTTACAGGCCAAGAGAGAGTGGAATGACATATTTAAAGTGCTGAAGGGAAGAGAACTTTTATGCTAGAATAGTATATCTGGTGAAAATATCCTTCAAGCCTGAAGAAAAAATAGACTTTCCTAGACAAAGAAAAGTTGAGGGATTTCATCAACATCAGACTTCTTTTACAAGAAATGCTAAAGGGAGTACTTTAATAAGAAAGGAAAGGACATTAATGAGCAATAAATAATCACTTGGAGGTACAAAATTCACTAGTAATAGTAAGTTTGCAGAAAAACAGAATATTATAGCACTGTAGATGTGGTGTGTAAACTACTGTTATTTAAGGAGAAAGACTAAATGAATTACCAAGCAAACATAGTAACTACAACAACTTTTCAAGACATATTACAATAAGATATAAATAGTAACAAGAACTTAAAGCAGGGGCACAAGGTTAATGCATGAAGTCTTTGTAAATTTTCCTTTTGTTAGTTTGTTTATGGAAACAGTGTTGTTATCAGCTTAAAATAATGGGTTATAACATAGTATTTGCAAGCTTCATGATACCCTCAAATCAAAAAACATACAATGGAGACACAAAAAATAAAAAGCAACTAACTAAATCATATCACCAACGAAAATTACCTTCACAAAAAGAAAGACACGAAGGAAAGAAAGAAGGAAGAGAAGACCACAAAACAGCCAGAAAACAAATCACAAAATGGCAGGGGTAAGTCCTTACTTATCTATAAATTGAATGTAAATGGACAAAATTCTTCAATCAAAGGACATAGAGTAGCTGAAGGGATAAAAAAACAATGAGGCCAGGTGCGGTGGCTCACGCCTGTAATCCTAGGACTTTGGGAGGCTGAGGTGGGCGTGTCACTTGGTCAAGAGATCAAGACCATCCTGGCCAACATGGTGAAACCCTGTCTCTACTAAAAATACAAAAATTAGCTGGGCATGGTGGCGCGTGCCTGTGGTCTCAGCTACTCAGGAGGCTGAGGCAGGAGAATCACTTGAATCCAGGAGGCAGAGGCTGCACTGAGCTGAGATCGCGCCACTGTACTCCAGCCTGGTGACAGAGTGAGACTCCATCTCAAAAAAAACCCCAAAAAACAAAAAAACAAAATAAAAAAACACACCAACCCCCCCCCCAAAAACCGAGGCCCAATGATGTGTTGCCCACAAGAAACAGACTTCACCTATAAAACACACATGGAAAATAAAGGGATGGAAAAAAAATATTTCAAGTCCATGGAAACCAAAAAAAGAGCAGAAGCAGCTATATTCATATCAGACAAAATAGATTTCAAGACAAAAACTGTAAGAATAGACAAAGAAGGTCACTATATAATGATAAGGGGTTCAATTCAGCAAGAGGATATAACAATTTTAAATATATATGCACTGAATGCTGGAGCACCTAGATGTATAAAGAAAATATTATTAGAGCTAAAGAGAGAAGTAGACCCCAATATGATAATAGCTGGAGATTTCAACATCCCACTTTCAACACTGCATCAATCTTCTAGACAGAAAATCAACAAAGAAACATCAGACTTAATCTACACTACAGACCAAATGGATCTAATAGATAGTTACAGAACATTTCCTTCAAAGACTGCAGAATACACATTCTTTTCCTCAGCATATAGATTATTCTGAAGGACAGATCATATTTTAGGTCACAAAACAAGTCTTAAAACATTAAAAAAATGGTAATCATATCAAGCACATTCTCTGACCGCAATGGAATAAAACTAGAAATCAATAACGAGGAATTTTGAAAACTATACAAACACATGGAAAGTAAACAATATGCCCCTGAATGGACCCGTGGGTAAACGAAGAAATTAAGATGGATATTGAAAAATTTCTTGGAAAAAATGATAATGGAAACACAATGTACCATTTTGTTGTATGGAATACAGCAAAAGCAGTACTAATAGGGAAGCTTATAGCTATAAGTGCCTACATTAAAAAAAAAAAAAACTTCAAATAAACAACCTAGTGATGCACCTCAAAGAAGCAGAAAAACAAGAGCAAACCAAACCCAAAATTAGTAGAAGAAAAGGAATAATAAAGATCAGAGCAGAAATAAATGAAATTGAAATGAAGAAGACAATACAAAAGATCAATGAATCAAAAAGTTTTTTAACGATAAAGAAAACTGACAGACTTTTAGCTTGCCTAAGGAAAAAAAAGAAGACCCAAATATATAAAATCAGAGATGAAAAAGGAGATATTATAACTGAAATGTAGAAATTCATATGATAATTTGTGGCTACTGTGAGCAACTATATGCCAAAAAATTGGAAAATCTAGAAGAAATGGGCAAATTCCTAGATGCATACAACCTACCAAGATTGAACCATGAAGAAATCCAAAACTTGAACAGACCAATAACAAGTAACATGATTGAAGTTGTAATTAAAAATCTCCCTGTAAATAAAAGCCCAGGACCCAATGACTTCACTACTGAATTATGTTAAACATTTAAAAAATAACTAATAGCAATCCTACTGAAACAATTCTGAAAAAATAAAGGAGGAGGAAATACTTCCCAGAACATACTATGAAGCCAGTATTACCCTGATACCAAAACCAGACAAAGACACATCAAAAAAAGAAAACTACAGGCCAATATCTCTGATGAATCTTGATGCAAAAGGCCTCAACAAGGTATTAGCAAACCAAATTCACTAATATATTAAAAAAGATCATTCATCATGACCAAGTGAGATTTATCTCTGGCTTGCAAGGATGGTCCAACATACACAAATCAATCAATGTGATACATCACATCAATAGAATGATGGACAAACCCATACGATCACGTCAGTGGATGTTGAAAAAGCATTTGATAAAATTCAACATCCCTTCATGAAAAACCCTCAAAAAACTGCGTATAGAAGGAACATACCTCAACATAATTAAAACCATATGTGACAGACCCATAGCTAAAACCATACTGAATGGGGAAAACCTGAAAACCTTCCCTCTCCCATCTGGAACATGACAAGGATGCCCACTTTCACCACTATTATTCAACATAGTACTAGAAGTCCTAGCTACAGCAGTCAGACAAGAGGAAGAAATAAAGGGCATCCAACTGGAAAGGAAGAAGTCAACTTATCCTTGTTTGCAGATGGTATCTTATATTTGGGAAAACCCAAAGATGCCACCAAAAAACTATTAGAACTGATAAATTTTGTAAAGTTGCAGGATACAAAATCAACATACAAAAACCAGTAGTATTGTACATGCTAATAGTGAGCAATCTGAAAAAGAAATCAAGAAAGTAATCCTAATTATAATAGCCACAAATAAAATTAGATATGTAGTGTATTAGTCTGTTCTCAGGCTACAATTTATTTAAGGCCTCTCTGGTCTCTGTATTGGATCTTGTTTCTCCCATGGGAGCTTCTCAGTCAATTGAAACTTCTCCAACCCATGCTAACTAAATGCTCAGCCCTTCTGTTTGCTTCGTTTCTTGTCGGCATGATTTTTGCTGAAGATAATGTGGAACTTCACTGGACTTTTTGGGAAACAAGATGTCAAACTGGCTCCTCTCAGATCTGTTCTTTCCATTTCCTGCTCCTACTTCTTCCCTTTTACCATCGTTTATCTTCCATCCAGTTTCCTTGCATTCTTGATACGTTTCTTTTCTAGCCCCTACCTCCTTCATTTGGTGGTCAGGAGATGGGAAATTACTAAGAGGAAATAGAGTTCTTGTGGCTACATGAAGAGACCTAAAGGAGACTTCTGGTGACTCTGATACCCTTTGAGGAACACAGGGAAGGTGCCACTGATTTCTTTTTTGGAGTACTCTGTCTTCCTCATGGAGCCCTGAGAATCGTGAGTAGGTTCCCCTCAAGTCTGAAGCTTTGCTCTCCTTTACATTGAGATACCTGATTTCTTTGGCATTTTGGGTACCAAGGATTAGTTTGTGCTATGAGGTGGCACTTTGCCTGATGAGTCACTGGCAAGAGCTATAGTTTTAAAGGTAACTGACAGTGGTTACAGCAAATGGTTATTACTGCAGGGGGCACAAACTCTGGCTTTTGGAATTCACAGGTATTTGGTTTCTTTCCTCTTTTTCCTGTGTGCTTAGGTGAGGGCACTTAAGAGATATTAGAGTGTTCATCACTGAAAAATAAGATGCCTGTAAAAGTATAAGCTGGTCAAGAAATGGGCTACTTGACATTAGGTCACCCACTCGCCTCTAGAAAATGTCTGTACAACTAGGTACACTGTAGATGCACTAACTGACCCAATCCTGTGGCGCTTTCTTCTTAGGCTTTTATCTAGGCTCTGAGAACACTCAAGATTAAACCAAAGCTAAATTGAAAAGTCACCTATCTAACCAAATTTGTCTCCAAACTATTACTTTCTGGCATTTAGTGGGTTATTTTGAACAGGCTACTGAATTGTCTCCTAAGTTTATCTGTGTACTTCTTTGTACCACTCAAAGAGGGACACCATAGAATATTACACAGCCATGAGAAGCAATGAAATCATATCCTTTGCAGCAAGATAGATGCAGCTGGAGGCTATTATCCTAAGTGAATTAATGCAGGAACAGAAAACCAAATACCATATGTTCTCACTTATAAGTGGAAGCTAAACGTTGGATACTCATGGTCATAAAGATGGCAACAGTAGACACTGGGGACTGCTAGAGAGGGGAGGAAGGGAGAGAGGCAAGAGTTGAAAAACTAGCTGTTGGGTCCTATTCTCAGTACCTGGTTGATGGGATCGTTTGAACCCCAAACTTCAGCATCAGGAAATACACCCAGTTAACAAACTTGTACATATATACCCTGAATCTAAAATAAAGGTTAAAAAAAACCGGCCGGGCGCGGTGGCTCACGCTTGTAATCCCAGCACTTTGGGAGGCCGAGGCGGGTGGATCACCAGGTCAGGAGATCGAGACCACGGTGAAACCGCGTCTCTACTAAAAACACAAAAAAAACTAGCCGGGTGAGGTGGCGGGCGCCTGTAGTCCCAGCTACTTGGAGAGGCTGAGGCAGGAGAATGGCGTGAACCCGGGAGGCGGAGCTTGCAGTGAGCCGAGATCGCGCCACTGCGCTCTGGCCTGGGCGACAGAGCGAGACTCCGTCTCAAAAAAAAACAAACAAACAACAAAAAAAAACCCCTATTTCTTTGGCTTTTACCTCTCGTCTTCCTCCACTCCCCTTCTATTTTGACCCTAGATGTGTTAAGAACCATGTTAACTGGAGGCGTAAGGTAGGAAATAGAGACAAAGTCTATCACCCTCATTTTCCCATTGAAGGTCCTTCCTCGTAGTAAAGTAGAGCTGTAGGATGAGGGCAGGGGTTAAAAGTTTCAACCTTAAATTACATTTAGCGCTTTGATTATTATAAAATATTGGATACATTACTTACTAAATTGAGACTTATTCATAACTAAAGTGACTGGAGAACTTTTTAGTATATGAGAATAACCAAAAAATGTTGAGGCTTACTTGAGATTTTTTTCTGGGGAGGTGGGAGGAACTAGCCCTACAGATTGGCTTACAGGGATGGGCACAGGAAAAACAATGAGGCTGTTTCTGGATTTTATTAGTCTTGCTCATTTAAGCCAAGGATACATATATATTAAACACAATAATAGGTTTAAGACTACAGGGTTTTACTTCATTTTCCAGACACTAAAACTTCTCTAGTTTTTAAAAAAGTTTAATTGGGAGTGGACCTCCACCTTCCCTCCCTTAGCACTTCCAAATTCTCACCATTGATCAGATAACTGAAGTTAGATTTCTAGTAATTATGGAAGAATGAGGGCTTGGATTATGATGTAATTTAATAAAAAACCTAATTTTTGCAAACCTCACTTTATAGATTACTATTCATATCTGATTTACAGGAATAAATGTTTTCTTATGTAGTACTAATGTTAAAAATATGTGAAGTTATTCATTATGGCATGCCTTCAATGGGTCTCTCATTTAGGTAAATCTTAAAAGCAAATATACTGACTGCCTTTTTTTCCCTGGACTATCTTTTTAAGGATATTTGTAAAGTAAACAGCCTTGGAAGAAAGGAATAGTGTCTCCCCCCAGGGCAAAGGTCAGGTTTTTCTATTGTCCACCATAATAAAAATCATGACTCTTTCTAGGGCAAAAGTCAGACAGGTTTATTGCCTATTATGTGAGATTTGGGTTCTCTAAAGTTGGAGTTCCTCTTAGGTAATATATCTGATATTCTGGCTATTGCTATTGCTGTCCTTTATATTTAACCTCTTGCCTTCTTCCAGCATCCATGAATTGTAGCTGGCAAACTTTTAGCTTGCATGTAGGATAAATCACAATATTTGACAATCCTAAAATAATCTCAAAATTATTAGGATAGCTACTGTCAAAGCAACAGGAAATAATGTGTTGGCAAGGTTGTGGGAAAGTTGGAATCCCTGTGCACTGCCGGTGGGAATGTATAATGGTATAGCTGCTATGGAAAACAGTACAATGATTCTTCAAAAAATTGAAGATAGAATTACCATATGATCCAGCAATTCTGCTTCTGGGTATATACCTAAAACAACTGAAAACAGGGTCTTGAAGAGATGTTTGTACACCCATGTTCACTGCAGCTTTTATTCACAATGGCCACAAGGTGGAAGCAATGTAAGTGTCCATCAGTGAATGAATGAATACACCAAATGTGATATATACATACAATGGTATATTACTCAGTCTTAAAAAGGAAGAAAATTCTGACACATGCAATAATATCAATGAACCTTGAGGATATTATGATAAGTGAAATAAGCCAGTAACAATAAGAAAAATACTGTTTGGTTCCACTTAAGTGAGGTACCTGGAATAGTCAAGTTTATAGAGACATAAAACAGAATGGTAGTTGCTAAGCATTTGGGGCAGGAGGAATACGGAATTGTTGTTTGATGGATATAGAGTTGCAGATTTGCAATATGAAAATGTTTTGGAGATCTGTGTCACAACAGTGTGAATGTGGTTAACACTACTGAGTTCTGTACTTAAAAATAATTAAGATGATAAACTTTACATTATGTGTATTTTATCACAATTAAAAATATTAAAATAACACATCCAGATTCTAATTTCAGCCTTGTTATATGGATGTCATAGATATAATACAATTTTTAAAAGGACTTATGCTTTTTTTTTCCTGTGGGCCCTTGAGACCCGCGGAATATGCTTAAGAAATTAAAATAGGGTGTGTGTGGTGACTGAATTAGTTACTCATTCAACTTAACTGTAACTATCCAACTTTATTTCTCATTGTTCTCCAGTATTAGATTTTCATTTCAGTAAAGCCCCTCCTGGATTTTCTAAACATTCCAGGATTATTCTTCCTGCAGATTGTTGCATTCTCCAGTCTTTCACCTAACCGAATCATGACCATCCAGGAAAACTCATTCAAATCTTCCATTCTTCATTGAGACTTCAAGACTCATAAGAATGTTTCCCTTTAAAAAATCCCTGCAGCACTTGTGTTGCAGCCTTGATATACTTTATAATCGTGATCCAGGATTACCCCTATTCTGAAATATTTATCATGATCCGAAACCCAGAACTTAAATGATAATTCAAAAGCAAACTCCATTCATAAGTTCTTTTGTTGTTAAAATATGTCTGGCTCCATTGTTCTTAATAGTTGTGGTGGAAAAATCTATAGGGTCATGATGTTTTCCTGTAATCTTAAACCAAATTAAAAGAGGCTGACATTGATTGAGGGTATTCAAATTGGGATAAAAGAGCATTTTAAATATTATCCAAATGAAAACTGATAAAAGCAGGGAACCCAGTGATTTCATCAAAGACAAGAAAAAACTCGGTAGAAGGATGCTTTTGCATTTGATTTGGTGATTAATCTTCTAGAAATAATTCATGCTGTACAGCATAGAGGATGCTGAATAATCTGCATGCCATTTTAATGAGAAAGAGGCAAATGGCAAAATCCTTCCTAAGCTGTCTTTATCCTAAGAATCCTATCCTATTTACCAGGAGCCCTTACTGTCTCTATATTTCCCAGTACCTTCACATAATCTTCACAAACTTGATCTTTGACACAACCCTATGAGACTGACATTTTCCCTATTTTTTTAATAGTTAAGAAACTTGATATTTGGATTATTTAAATGATTTACTTGTGACTGTTGGTTCTATCACCTGATTTGCTTATTACTGTCTTACGGCTTTCCTCTTCCTTGTCCTGAATGCCTCCTCACTTCCTCACAATTCATAGATAATTCATTGTCTATTTTCACTTTTCATTTAAATCTAAATTAAGATTTCAACTTAAATCTACCTTCTCCTTGAAGACCTCTATTATTGATGAAGTTCACATAGTTTTTTTTACTTTCAAATTTCAAGCTGATGCTGCATAATTCAATCTCAAATTCCATTGATTATTTTTCAGATCTTTCATCAGATTATTTCATATCTCATAAAGTAAAATGTAAATTCTTTAAGAGAAAGGGTTATGGCTTACAAAGCTTTTTTGTTCTATTGGTTAATGTAGTGGGTGTCTCGTATTAGAAGTTTAATAAATATTTCTTAATGTAGCCTTTCTTAACCAGTTTTTGAGAACATTCCACATTCTCTATATTATTATTTCTCTATATTATTATGGAGAAAATAATTCAACTGCCTATTTTCATAATTCTCACAACAAGGGTACAAAGCTATGGATTCATAAGAGCATTAGGGCTTAATTCTCCCAGGTTGAGAAGAATAATTTAATGAGCTGACCATAATCACCACCAAGATGAAAGGTTAGATAATAAGTGACCTTTGGTCATAATAATATGCAACTTTCTATCTGCATATAATGTTATGAAGGCATAGTGTAAAGTAATTTAAGAAGAAACAGTTAAAAGAATTTATAATGTTAAATGTATGGATGAAGTATGAGAAAATATGTAGGGGATAGGTTTGCTTGCAGGTTTTTTAAAAAATTTTAAGTTCTGGGGTACATGTGCAAGATGCTCAGGTTTGTTACATAGGTAAATGTTTGCTTGCAGGGTTTTTAAAATTTTAAGTTCTGAGGTACATGTGCAAGATGTGCAGGTTTGTTACATAGGTAAATGTTTGCTTGCAGGTTTTTTTTTAAGACTTAAATTCAAGAAAGGTAACTAGAGTAATTATATAATTATTTTAATCTAAATAATTAGATATTCGAGGAGTGCAAAAAATTGCCAAAAATTTTAACCTTTAATATGGCAAACTTTTTACTAAAGCTAATAAAGCATAATGATACACATTTGCATTTTTTGCCACTTTGGAGGTAAGAATGTGCAATGTGTTGGCTAAAGTGGAGTGAGGATAGCACAGACCAGCTAATCAGTCTCTAGTCACCTGAAATTTGGCACAGAGAAAAAGACATACAAACAATTGTAAACATGGAAGAACAATTCCACACTGAGAACACACATTTACATAAAGTCTCTTCTCCAGAGGCTTTGTAATTCACAGTGGAAATGCCTGTTTTAGTGGGCGTCAAGCTCTTTTCCAGCACAGGTCCAGGCTGAGAGAGAAGTTCGTTAAGTCTACATGCCCTCAGGAACAGGCAGAGGCAAACCACACAATTGAGGTTTTTATCAGTTGCCACAAGGATATGGTTTAGCTTCACCTCTATCAAGGAGGGCCCATGGTGTGTGCCTCCCAGTGTGCGAGATAAGAGAGGGTAGGTGTAATTGTTACCTAGAAGAGTCATTTTAATCTTTTTATGATAAGGTAGGGGGAGAAAAGATACTATTCCAAAGTGTTGTCTAGGAAAGAAAAGAACATAGATGAGACAGAAACTTTTAAGTCAGAGAAGTTAGTAAATGTGGGCACTACTTAGTGATGGATGACTAATTATTATTAATGTATGATATTAATCTGATTTTAGAGAAAATAATGGTAATAAAAGGAACTGAGAGTAAGAGGAGGCCTAAGTTACTAGAGGAATGAAAATAAGTAAAAACTAGGCAAGACAAAGGTGGGAAAGAGAAAAGAAGAAATCAGAAGAAAAAATTAATGGCTTTACAGTTAAAGGGAGTTTACTTGGGAATACTGGCATAGATAGGCTATTAAGTGAAAAAGGCAGAAAGATTCTGTTGGAAAAAATCTCTAGGTACCTCTGTGAGGCCAGAAAACAATGAAATCAAGGATAAACACTGGAGCATTGAATTGATGAGGTACACCAGAGGGTTTATAGTCAAGTCTGAGAGAGGGCTGCTGGTAAAATATGGGGTATTATCAAGGTAGCATGAAGTCCTCTGTAAGACTGTATTTGGTCAGAGTTCTGGTCATGGATTTTGGCTGTTAATCTTATGAGGATTATAAAATGTGAAAGGAAGGGATGGCTTTTAGCATAGCAAGCTGGTTCAGAGCAAAAGAAATGACAAAATTATAGGTGACAGTGGAGAGGCAGGCAAGAAGGCAGTCACAGAATCCGACTTTAGTCACAGTCGGATTCTAAAATGAGCTACCAAAGATTAACTCAAGGACACTTGTACCTGGGTGAGCAACTACAGAGAAAATTCTTTCAAGGCTCAAAGAGTCAAGGAGAAGTAAAAAATTAAAATGAAACAGTGCCAAATGTTTTCTGAATGCTCATGAGTCTTCTTGTCTTGGAAATGGTGGTTGGGAGCACTTAGACACAAAAATTACATTAAACAAAAATGTTTAAGTTAGCAGCATGCTGTCAAAATATTCCATCACCTTTCACTTGGAAACATACATGCTTTAAGATCATGCTGGGCAGCACTGTTGAGATCTCTGTACAGTGATAGTTCACAGTCCAGCCAGCTGTATAGAATTATAAATATATATTTCAAAATTTTCAACAAAATAATGTGTTACTTCCTATATAGTTCATCAGATCTGATTTCTCTTGTAAATATAAGTAGGGATCATTTGCAAAATAACAGAGTAGAATTTCCTGTGCAGACAGATGCTTTTTATATTTATAAAACTTGAGCTCCTTTTTTATTTTTCTTTTTAATGTTCTGGGAAACTGGAAACTGATATGATTTTTCATATCAAGTTTAGTTTAACATATGGCAGTGAGCTCTCTGAGACTGTCTCCAAACTTTGCAGTTAACAGTTTCCAGCCTACACAGGAAACGAAGCTGTGCTTCTGACGCATTCCCATTATATGGGAAGACCGCAGAGAACAGCCTAAAGTTAAACCACAAAAATTATGTTTATACAAAGCGCAGCATTCAATTTAAACCACAGTTGCACAGAAATCTTCAGTTGATGCTTCAATTCCAGTTTTAAGTTGTTCTAGTGAAATGTTTCAAAGCGTATCAATAACCAAGTCACTGCTTCATCTATTCTTCAGCTTTTAGTTAGGTAGATAAGCAAAAAGCAAGTTCTGACTCTGGATATTGCTTTCTCAGTTTAAGAATCAGCTTGTGTTTGTAGATCTTCTTTCTGCTGGAATTGTATGTATTACAATAGCAAAGCAAGACAAACCAATGAACAAAACCTCATCAAGCCAGAACCCTTAAAGGGAAGAGCGGCAATACCCATTGTGCAAAATAATTTTTATATATTACATTCCTCCTAATACGTATACATACTGTATACAGAGTGTGTACATACAGAGTATATGGAAAATAAAGTACTGAATACGATGATTACCTCAGCATGACATAGAGTTGTATATTCTGTCATAAAATAGTTCCATACTGCTATATAGCTATGCTTTTTGAGTTCTTGGGCTGCTTTTTAATAGGGTTGAGTTTTGTTTTTGTTTTTTTTTTTGGTGGTTTACTCTTTTGTCAGCTTTCATTCCCCATTGCTATTGCTCTAGCATTCTTTCTCTTCTTTCTGTCATGTTCTAATGTTTGTGTATACTACATGCCTTAGGATAAGAAACCAGTCTAAGAAGTGTGACCAAATTCTGTTTAAAAATGAGGCTATCTAAGGCTATGAGTGTGGGCCAGGGATAGTCTATCAACAAAGCACAATGACAATGGAAAGAATGTGGACTTGTTTCTTAGTTGTTTTCCTTTGGTCCAATTATGCAACTTCTTTGAACCTCAGTTTCTTCATCTATCAGAATTTTCAGTTTCCTCATCTAACAGAATTGCTGCTAGGGTAAAATAAGATATGTATATATCTTATTTTATCATACACACACACACACACATATATATATGCCTCGTGGAGTTGTTGTGAGGATTAAATAAGGTCATTTATGAAAGCATGTAGCACATTGCCTGGCACAAAGTAGATTCCTTTTGTCTTCTCTCCCTTCTCAAGGGGCCTTTCTTATTTATTTCCTTGTTCTTGTCTGCAATCCATACAGTTGTTATGGCGAGAAGTACAACTGCTGATAGTTTACATATTATTATTAGTGTTTTACCTCTCACACTATGGACTTTTAGAAAGAGTTAATGTTTTGAAATGTGAAGAAAAAGATTCCTTATGTACTCAAAAAGTATCATTTTAATGAACCTCTTAATATACTATCTTTTTTTTTTTTTTTATAAAGAAAAGAGGTTTAATTGGGTCACCATTCCACAGGCTGTACAAATATACTATCTTAAAATGAGTCATATAATGTTAGTATGATTCATATAAATGTTAATACATAATTAGATAGGAATAATCATTCTTTGCTAAGAACTCATCTTAGCACTTTTAATCAGTGCTTTATCCTTCTTGTTAGAAAAAGTGATACAAAATCATTAAAGGAAAATTAAAAAATACAGAAGAGCAGAAAGAAAAATATGCCCAATCCTCAACATTCAAAGATCCATATCTTTTCGTTATTTTAATGACGTTTTGTTTTAAAACTTTGCCATTTATGTATAATTTTGTATTCTTTGTATACATATCTCTCATACCTCATGTTATTACCAAATTATTCATAAGCATAAATTTTTAAGTCTGTACAATCATCTACAAAGTGAATATGATTTATTTACACATTTTCCCTTCAGTTGGACATTCAGGTTGTTTCTATTTTCTGTCGCCATTACACTTTACACTTTTTCTCTATTTAGAACTCTTTCCATAGGAGACATCCCTAGAAGTGGAATCATAACATTAAAGGATACCAAGATGTTTAAGGCTGTTGCCAAGTTGGAAAACAGCAATCTCAGAATCACAATTTTACTACAAAGGACACCTGGCCAAGCCTCCCTGGCATTTGTCCTATTTACACCAAATGAATGCCTCAGCCCTTTATTTTACTACGGATAGAGAATATCACCTTGACCATGTTCAACTACAATGAGCATTGAGATGGCCTGATAATACTTTTTGAAACCTTGATTTCTAATGTCTACTAAATAACCAATTTCTCATAAGAGAGACCTCTATTATTATTGTAGTGTTATTGACATTTTTACAGAAGAGGACATGGAAGCACAGAGTAGAATCAGCAAGACAACTGAGGTGTGTATGTTTCTCCTTTGTCATCCCAGGACACCCACATTGCTTACTGGCCCATATCTGGCTGTGAGCTCCTGACATGCTACATTTACTAACAAGCCCTACTTAACCCTAGGTTTGCTAGTTTGCAAGAAAAGATGTGGCAAACCCACTCCTTTTGGAAAACAGAGAGGGCCCAATTATTCAATTATCTGTGTTACTAATACCTCCCTCGAAAGCAGTATCGTATGACCTTCAGAAGGACCAACAATTCCGCTGACATCCAAGACCAAAACATCAGGAGCAAATACACTCATATGCAAATAAAGCTTTTGTGAGGGCCTCCACGCAAGATAGGAAATTACTAACATCTGCAACAGGTCAGCCCACACTCTAGGGCCACAGGGAAGTGAGGTCACTCAGAGCACCAAGCAGCATTAGCCTAAGCAACCAGACAAAAAAACCCCAGTGGATTAAACTCTGCAAAGTAAAATCTTAAGAACCTGCTGAGTTATGATAGGAAATGCCTCAGCAATCTAAATCTCAGATATGATACAATATCATATGCCCTGGAGGTAAGATTGAAGCTGAGCATTAAGCATCCTAAGGGGGATACCAATTTAGTGAAACTCCCAATTTGAATGTAACTGGGACCTTTTAAAAAAAAATGTCCTTGCCAGGATTGCCTCTCCTGGGCCAAATTTGTAGGCCTTTTTGGAGGTAGTGAGAAATGATTTGGCTTTGACTGAGTTCTTTTAGGGCCGAAGTTTCTACTACAAAGAAAGAAATGAGTAGGCAGGGACTTGAGGTCAAAATAGGAATTCTCTAAGAAGTGTACACAAAGGTTTAAGTAGAAGATATTTGAAACATCAATTAAAAGTAGGAAATTGTAAACAACTTGCTGTTTCTAAAACACCCCAAGCACACTCATGGGGGTTTTGTACTGGCTGTTTCCTTTGCCTGGAGATAAAATCAGAGAGGTAAGCTTTGGGAATCACACAAGATCTTGTAGGCCTTGGTAAGCAGCCTGCCTTCTACTCCGAAGAGAGAAGATTGGAGGGTTGTGAGCAGAAAAATAATGCTATCTGACATATATTTTACCTTCTTTTCATTTAATTGAGAAAAATATCCTAAATCTGTAGAAAAGGCAAATAATTAGTAGAGTGAACATCTGTATAACCTTTACCTATTCTCTGATTACTTGCAGTTCACCACACTTAATTTTTGTTTGTTTCTTTTTTTGAGATGGGGTCTCACTCTGTTGCCCAGTCTGGAGTGCAGTGGTGCGATCTCGGCTTACTGCAATCTCCACCACCTGGGTTCAAGCGATTCTTCTGCCTCAGCCTCCGAAGTAGCTGGGACTACAGGTGCACGCCACCAAACCTGGCTAATTTTTTGTATTTTTAGTAGAGATCGGGTTTCACCATATTGGCCAGGTTGGTCTTGAACTCCTGACCTCGTGATCTGCCCACTTCTGTCTCCCAAAGTGCTGGGTCTGCCTCCCAAAGTGCTGGGATTACAGGCGTGAGCCACCGTGCCCGGGCTCTCTCTTTATTTTTTATTTTGCTGAATCATTTGAAAATCAGTTGCAGATATCAGGACACTACCATTAAATCTTTTGGCATGTATCATGTAAGAATAAGTACATTTTTTATGTAACCAAATCTCATCATCACACCTAAGAAAACTGGTTATTAATTCAGTATCATCTATTATACAGTCCAGATTTAAATTTCCCCAATTGCCTCATTGTTGTCTGTGGTAAATTCTATTTTCCAAAAATGACTACCACAATTTCTCTTTCTTCCAGAATGTTGTCAGTCTCCTATAAAGAGAGAGAATTTATTTCTTCTCTGTTTGAATGTGGGCAGGCTTTTGTGACAGCAAAAGTGATGCTGTGACTTCTGAATCCAAGGCAATTCTGCTTCTGCCTTACTTGCTGCAACACTTGATGGAGCCTTGAAGCTGTCTGATTGTTCAGGGAAGAGACCCAGATAAGCCCCCTGGTAAAGATCACATGGAAAAGCCCTGGGACTACATGAAGAGATGCCCACCAGCTCACAGATGCTGTAGTCACTGTCACCTGGTTTTCCAGCTCTAGTCACCATCTGACTACAACCTCATGACAAACCTGGAGCCAGGATCACCCAGTTCAGCTCTCTCTCTCTTTTTTTTTTTTTTTTTTTTTTTTTTGAGATGGAGTCTTGCTCTGTCACCCAGGCTGGAGTGCAGTGGCCTGATCACGGCTCACTGCAACCTCCACCTCCTGGGTTCAAGCGATTCTTGTGCCTCAGCCTCCTGAGTAGCTGGGATTACAGGCGCCCACCACCATGCCAGGCTAATTCTTTTATTTTTAGTAAAGATGGGGTTTTGCCATGTTGGCCAGGCTAGTTTCAAACTCCTGACCTCAGGTGATCTGCCTGCCTCAGCCTCACAAAGTGCTAGGATTACAGGCATGAGCCACTGTGCCCGGCCCAGTTCAGCTCTTTCTGATTTCTGACCTACAGAAATCATGAGAGATTGTAAAATGATTAATGTTTTTTTAAGCCTCTTTATTTTGGGGTTAAAAAATAAAAGTGACTTTTATAGATGTATATTTTTAAAAATTCCAGATCCAATGAAAGCTTAAGCTTATAAGTTACATTACGTTATTATGCCTTTTAGTTTCTTTTAAGCTAGAATAATCCTCTGTCTTCCTATTTTTAAAAAACATTATATTGTCCTTTTTAGAAAAGTCCAGACTATTTGTTTTATAGAATATATCAGTGTTTGCATTTGTCTGATTATTTCTTCATTAGATTAAGAATACAAAAAGATATTTTAGAAGTTCTTTCTTTTTTTCTTTTTAAAAATTGTGGTAAAAAAATATAACAATATAATGTGAAATTTACCCTCTTAAAAATTTAAATATACAGTACAGTATTGTTAATTATAGGTGTGTATGTTGTACACTGGATCTCTAGAGGGTATTCATCTTGCATGATTGAAAATTTATATCCATTGAACCCTCCCCAAGCTCTTGGCAATCATAACTCTACTATCTGCTTTTATGAGTTCGACTGTTTCAGGTATCTCATGTTAAGTGGAATCAAGCAGTATTTGTTCTCTGTGACTGACTTATTTCACTTAGCATAATGTCCTCAATGTTGATCCATGTTGTCACACATAGCAGGATTTCTCTGTTCTTTTTAAGGCTGAATAACATTTCATTGTATGAATATACCACGTTTTTTACCCGTTTGCCGATTGATGGACATTTAGGTTGTTGCCTCATCTTGGCTATGTGAATAATACTGCAGTGAATATGAGAGTGCATGTATCTCTTCAAGATCCCAATTTCAGTTTTTTTGGATGTATACCCAGAAGTCAAATTGTTGAATCATATGGTAGTTCTATTTTTAATTTTTTGAGGAACCTCCATAGTTTTCCATAGCAGCTGTACCATTTTACATTCTTACCAACTGTGTACAAGAGTTCTAATTTCTCCACATTCTCACTAGCACTTGTGTGTGTATATATATATATATGAGATTAGTGACTTTTATATATATATAAATTTCTCTACATTCTCACTAGCACTTATTTATATTTATATATAAATTTATATAAAAATTGATAGTTAGTGACTTTTTTTAACATCTATATTCATCAGGAGCGTTGGCCTATAATTTCTTTTCATATACCTGTCGGTCATGTCATCTTTGGAGAAATGACTATTCAAGTTCTTTGTTTATTTTCGAATTGGATTCTTTGTTTTTGTTTTTTGCTATTGAGTTGTAGCAGTTCCTTTTATATTTTGAATATTAACTTCTTATTAGACATACAATGTGAGGGTATTTTCTCCCATTCCATAGGTTGCATTTTCCCTCAGTTGGTTATTTTATTTTTTTTAATGTACAGAAGCTTTTTAATTTGATGTAATTCCACCACTTGTCTATTTTTGCTTTTGTGGCATGTGCTTTTGGTGTCATATTCAAGAATCATTGCCAAGACTAATGTAATGAAGTTTTTCCTTTATGTTTTTATTGGAATGTTTTACAGTGTCAGGTCTTACTTTTAAGTCTTTAATCCATTTTAAATTGATTTTTGTGTATGGTGTATGATAAGGGTCCATTTGAATATTTTATATGTGAATATTCAGTTTTCTCAACCCCATTTGTGGAAGAGACTATCTTTTCCTCATTGTGTATTCTTGATGCCCTTGTCAAAGGTCAGTTGACAACATATGCATAGATTTATTTCTGGGCTCTGTATTCTGTTCCATTGGTCTATGTGTCTATCTTTGTACCATCACCATACTGCTTTAATTACTATATCTTTGTAATATATTTTCAAATCAGGAAGTAGGATGCCTCCAGCTTTGTTCTCCTGTCTCAAAATTGTTTTTGTTTTTTGGGGCCTTTTGTGGTTCCATGTGAATTTTAGGATTGTTTTTTCTATTTTGGTAAAAAATGCCACTGGGATTTTGATAGGGTTTGCATTTAATCTGTAGATTACTTTGAGTAGTATGGACATTTTAATAATATTAACCTTACAATCTATGACCATGGAGTATCTTTCCATTTGTTTGTAGCTTCTTTAATTTCTTTTGGGAATATTTTGCAGTTTTCAGTGTACAAGTTGCTTACTGACTTGGGACAGTTTATTTCTATGTATTTTATTCTTTTTTATGCTATTATAAATGGGATTGTTTTCTTAATTTTCTTTTTGGATAGTTTGTGGTTAGTGAAACATAACTCATTTTTGTATGTTGATTTTGTATCCTGGAACTGTTAATTCTAACAGTTGTTTTTGTGTGTGTGTATGCATGTGTGCCTGTGCATGTATGTTTGTGTGTGAAATCTTTAGGGTTTTCTAAATATAAGATCATGTCATTTCCAAACAGAGATAATTTTACTTTTTTATTTACAATTTGGATGTCTTTTTTTTTTCTTGCCTAACTGCTATGGCTAGTACTTCCAGTACAATGTTGAATAGAAATGATGAGAGTGGGCATCCTTGTTTTGTTCCTCAGACAAGTTTTCAGGTTTTTACCACGAAGAATGAGGTTACTTGTGGAGTTTTTCATATATGGCTTTTATTATGTTGAGGTAATTTCCTTTTATTCCTACTTCGCTGCAAGTTTTTATCATGAAATTGTATTGCATTTTGTCAAACAATTTTTCTGTATCTATTGGGATGATCGTAACATTTTTACCCTTAATTATGTTATTTTGGTATATTACATTAACTGATTTTTGTATGTGGAACCATCCTTGCATCCCAAGAATCAATGCCACTTAGTCATGGTGTATAACCTTTTAATGTGCTGTTGAATTTAGTTTGCTACTATTTTTTTGAGGATTTTTGTATCTATGTTCATCAAGAATATTGTCCTGTAGTTTCTCTTCTCATAGTATATTTGTCTGGCTTTGGTATCAGGATACTGCTGACCTCATAGACCGAGTTTGGAAGTGTTCCCTTCTATTCCATATTTTTGGAGAGTTTGATAAGGATTGGCATTAGTTCTTTAAATGTTTGATATAATTCACCAGTAAAGACATCTGTTCCTGGAAGTTTCTTTGTTGGAAGCCTTTTGGTTAGTGACTCAGTCTCCTTAGTAGTTACAAGCCTGCTCAGATTTTCTATTTCTTCAAGATTAAGTCTTGGAGGTTGTATGTGTTTAGAAATATATCCATTTTTTCTAGATTATTCCAATTTATCAGTGTATAATTGTACATTATAGACTATTATGTTCATCTTTATTCCTGTGATCAGTTGTAATGTCTTCTCTTTCATTTCCAATTATATTTATTTGAGTCTTCTTCCTTTTTTCTTAGTAACTAAAGGTTTGCCAATGATGTTAATCATTTCAAAAAACCAATTTCATTGATTTTTTTCTCTTATTTTTATATTTTCTATTTCATTTATTTTTGCTCTAATCTTTATTGTTTCCTTTCTACTAATTTTGAGTTTAGTTTGCTCTTTTTTTTCTAGTTTCTTGAGTTTCCCTGAGGTAGAATTAAAATGTTTCTTTGACTTCTTTCTGTTTTTAAAAATGTAGACATTTATCACTATAAACTTCCCTCATAGTACTGCATTTGCTGCATTCCATAAGTTTTGGTAGGTGTTTTGTTTTTACTTATATCAAGGTATTTTTAAATTTCTCTTTTGATTTTTTTCTTATACCCAAATTGTTATTGAAGAGTGTTTTATTTAATTTCCACATATTTGTTAATTTCCCATTTTTCCTTCTGCTATTGATTTTTAGTTTCATTCCCTGTGGTAGGAATTGATACTTGGTATGATATCAGTGTTCTGAAAAGAGACTTATTTTGTGATCCAACATGTAATCTATCCTAGAATGTATTTTGTGTGAGTTTGAGAAGCATGTGCATTCTGCTGCTGTTGAGTAAAATGTTCTGTATCAGTCGGCCAGGTCAATTTGGTCTATAGTGTTGTTCAAGTATTGTTTTCTTATTGATTTTTGGTCTAAGTGTTCTATTGTTGAAAGTAGGATGCTGTCGTCTACTATTATTGTGTTACTGTCTATTTCTCCCTTCAGTTATCTCAATGATTATTACACATATTTGGGTGCTTTGAATTTGCATGCATTTATATTTATAATTGTTATATCTTCCTGGCTAATTAACTTTTTAATCACTAGATTATGTCCTTCCTTTTTTTGTGATAGTTTTGGACTTAAAGTCCATTTTTTCTGATATGAATATGGCTACTTTTGCTCTCTCTTGGTTAACATTTGGATGGAATAAATTTTCCGTACTTTCACTTTCAGCCTGTGTGTACCTTTAAATCTAAAGCTAGTGTTCTGTAGACAATATATAGCTGGAACTTGTTTTTGTTATCCATTCAGCTACTGTATCCATTTTGATTGAGGAGTTTAATTTATTTTCATTTAATGTAACTACTGATAGGGAAGCACTTACTATTACCATTTTGTTAATTGTTTTGTCTTGTAGCTTTTCTGTCCATCTTTTCTTCTCTTGCTGTCTTCCTTTGTGTTTTGTTGATTTTTATGGTGATAGGCTTTGATTTCTTTCTCATTTATTTGGTCTGTTTTTAAAAAGTATTTTCTTTGTGGTACTGTGGGGCTTACATAAAACATCTTATAGTTACAACAAATATAAAGCTGATATTTTAAGCTGATAACAACTTTAACTTAACTGGATATAAAACTCTATTCTTGCACCTCCCTTGCCCTTTTTATTATTGTCATATAGTTATAGTGTTTCTTATACTTTTGCCTTCTGAGTGTCAGAATTAAAGGTGATTTATACACAGCCATTAAAATATTACAGTATTATCTATTTTTCTGTATATTTACCTTTACCAGTGAGCTTTATGGTCTCATAATAATTTCTGCTGCTGCCTAGGGTGTTTTCATTTCAACTTGAAGGACTCCTTTTAGCATTTCTTGTAAAGGCGATATAGTGGTAATAAACTCCCTCAGTATTTGCTTATCTAGGTCTTTATTTCTTCTAACTTTTAATTTTAGATTCAGGGTTACATGTGCAGCTTTCTTATATAGGTAATCTCATGTCATAGTGGTTAGATGTACAGATTATTTCATCACCCAGGTACCCAAGACTGGTACCCAAGAGTTATTTTTTCTGTTCTTCTCCCTCCTCCCATCCTCCACCCTGTGGTCAGCCCCAGTGTCTGTTGTTCCCCTCTTTGTGTCCATGTGTTCTCATCATTTAGTTCCCACTTATAAGTGAGAACATGTGGTATTTGGTTTTCTGTTCCTGTGGTAGCTTGCTAAGGATAATGGCCTCTAGCTCCATCCATGTTCTTGCAAAGGATGTGATTTTGTTCCTTCAATGGCTGCATTGTATTCCGTGGTGTATATGTACCACATTTTCTTTATCCAGTTTACCTCTGATGGGCATTTAGGCTGGTTCCATGTCTTTGCTATTGTGAATAGTGCTGCAACAAACATATGCATGTGTGTTTATGATATAACAATTTATATTCCTTTTGGTATGTATCCAGTAGTGGGATTGCTGGATCAAATGGTAGTTCTGTTTTTAGCTGTTTGAGGAATTGCTAAACTGCTTTCCACAATGATTGAACTAATTTACATTCCCACCAACAGTGTACAAGCATTCCCTTTTCTCTGCAACTTCACCAGCATCTGTTATTTTTTGACTTTTTAGTAATAGCCATTCTGACTGGTATGTATCTCATTGTGGTTTTGATCTACATTTTTCTAATGATCAGTGATGCTGAGCTTTTTTAATATGCTTATTGGCCACATGTATGTCTTCTTTTGAAAAGTGTCTGTTCATGTCCCTTGCTCACTTTTTAAATAAAGTTGTTTTTTTTTTTTTTCTTGTAAATTTGTTTAAGTTCCTTATAGATGCTGCATATTGGACCCTTGTCAGATGTATAGTTTGCAAATATTTTCTCCCATTTTGTAGGCTATTTACTCTGTTGATAGTTTTGTTGTTGTGGTTGTTGTTGTGCAGAAGCTCCTCCTTCATTATTGAAGGACAATTTTGCAGGCTATAGTATTCTCAGTTGGCAATTTTTTTTCTTTCAGCATTTTGAATATATCTCCCTTCTCCATTTTGTCCTGAAAGGTTTCTGCTAGATATCTCCTCATAGTGTTATGGAGGCTCCCTTTTATGTGATGAATCAGTTTTCTTTTTCTGCTTTTAACATCCTTTGAATTTTGACCTTTTTATTATAACCTTTTTTGGTGTGGTTATCTTTGGGTTCTTCCTAGTTGGAGTTGGTTGGCCTTCTTGAACTTGGATCTCTACTTCCTTTTCCATATTTGAGAAGTTTTGGCCATTATTTCTTCAAATAAGCTTTCTGCATTGTTCTCTCTTTCTTCTCTTTTTGAGACTCCCATAATACAAATATTTGCAAACTTGATGGTGTTTCCTAAGTCCCGTAGACTTTCTTCACTCTGTATTTTGTTTTATTTTATTTTGCTTTCTGGGCAATTTCGGATGACCTGTCTTCAGGTTCCCTGATTCTTTCTTCAGCTTAATCATGTTTGCTATTAAAACTAGGTAGTGATTTTTTCACTTCAGTTATTTTATTCTTCAGGTCTGAGATTTCTATTTGATTCCATTTTTAATATTTTCTATTTCTTTGTTGAAATTCTCACTTTGTTCATCCATTTTTCTTCTGAGTTTATTGAACAACTTTATGATGATTATTTTGAATTCTCGTCAGGTAGTTTAATCTCTCCATTTCATTAAGTTGGTTTCTGGAGACTTATTTTATTCCTTGGATTGGTCTATATTTTCCTTTTTCTTAATGTGCCTTGTTACCTTTTGTTGGGGTCCGTGCATTTCAAAAAATAGCTTCCTCTCTCACTGTGTAAAAAACAAGCTTTGTATAGGAACAAACCTTCACCAATCAGCCAGGTAAGAGATTCTGAGGTCCTCTCACCTCTAGTCTGCGGATACATCTGCAATAGACTTGTGTGTGTAAATTCTCAGTTAGAGGGATTTACTGGTTGATTTTCTTCCAAGACCTTGTAATCTATTACTCCTTCTGGTGTTCTCTGGAGCTGCTATAAGCTGCCAAGCTGTTTTTTTTGTTGTCAGCAGCCCCTGGCTTCTAGAATATGTTGGGTCCTGTCAGCACTTGGAGACAGATAAGATAAAAACTAGTTTCTTGGGCAACTATCCACCCACCCTTCTGCCCCTCTGTCCCCTGCCAAAAGCCTAAATGTTCAATGTACAAAAAATGTACAAGCCAAGTCTTTCCCTCTTATGGGACTGTGGGAGAAGCTAGAAGCTGGGAGTTTTCTTCCAGTTGCTCTCTGCTGAGTCAGTGGAAGGGACTATGGCAAGTGAGTGTTGTGAGTTTTTTTACTGGCCTCTATGCAGCTGGTTTTGTGCTTGCCTGGGGTCCAGCAGTGTCTTAATTTGTTTCTGGATTTTTCACAAAGGGAATTAATTCATGTATTGTTGTTCAGTTGATGACTTGATGGAAGGAAGGAGGATATGGGACTTTCTATTTCATCATTTTGCTGATGTCACCCTACTTTATTTTGTATTGAATCACAATATGAAGTGCGTAATATCAGCTTATCTTAAGTTACTCCAGCTTTGGTGATGTTAAGTCTGATCACTTGGGTACTGTAAGAAACTGTCAGATTTCTCTATTTTAAAGAATGATTTTTCTCTTTGTAATTAATAAGTAATCTATGGAATTAAACCTTAAGGCTGTGTAATCTTTCACCCAAAAGTTTCAGCAACTATTGATGTTTCTTTTTTCAATCGTTTTCATTGGTGTCTGCAAAATGATGATCTTTGAATTCCATCATTCTACCTGAATTCATTAGCTGGCAGTGGCGTTCTTTTCTATAGAAGAACTCACCTTCTTTTTTCATACTTTGAGTATGTCTATAACCTCCATTTTTTTTTGATGCTAAAATTATCTCATATCAAGAGCACTTTTAGCTGATTTCTGTCCTGTTTAATACAAGCTTGTTAGTCTTTGAGTGTTTCCCTTTTTTCTGGTACAAGGTGTTCCAGACTCAATTTGTACTTTCCATGTATCCGACTTGAATTTAGCCTTTTCTCCAAAAAGCCCACTTACTTTTGGGGAGAAATAGTATTTAGAAATTAAAATTTGAGCACTAGCTGAGCTCTTTGCTACTAAGTGTCATTGATTCTAGATAGAGGTAGGAAACCTTAAGTTCTTATTAATCTCCTCATTTCAAATTTAAATACTCTAATTCTCTCTTATTATCCTCCTTTCCATATTTTTATTCTTTGTTTTACAGCAAAAACTCAGTTCCCAACAGCATCAATATATTCATTTATTTTTTTCTATCTGACAATACATGAGAAATGTTTCATAATTCAACAAAAATTTATTAATAAAGTTTATATTTTCCATGCAGACTTTTGTCCTATATTTCACTAAATGTATGCAGGTAGAATACTGTACTCGAAATTATTTTAATTAGTTATTTTGTGTAATATATTACATACACATCCATGTTAGGTTTATTTGTTCATTTGTCTTCAATTTTCAGGTTTGCTTATCTCCCCCTCATCCTTTTCATTTATTATTTTGACTATATGTAAAACATTTCATGGTTCAAAATCAAAGCTATAGGCTGGGCTAGGTGGCTCATGCCTGCAATCCCAGCACTTTAGGAGGTTGAGGTGGGCGGATCACGAGGTCAGGAGATCAAGACCATCCTGGCTAACACAGTGAGACTCCGTCTCTACTAAAAATACAAAAAATTAGCCAGGCATGGTGGCACCTACCTGTAGTCCTAACTACTCAGGAGGCTGAGGCAGGAGAATCACTGGAACCTGGGAGGTGGAGGCAGTGAGCTGAGATCACGCCACTGCACTCCAGCCTTGGTAACAGAGCGAGACTCTGTCTCAAAAAAAACAAAAACAAAAATAAAACTATGTAAAAAATGTACTTAGTGAAGTGTTTCTCCCACTCACCCCCTTACTTTTCTGCTCTCATCCCACATCCCCCTTTTTTAAATGTAATTTTATTTTTATTAATAATTTAAATTTTTAAAATTTCTATTAATAATTAACAAAACCCTTTTATTATTTTTGGTGTGTTTTTCCTGTATTTCTTTTTGTACAAGCAGGCATATATCAATATGTATTCAAATTGCCCACTTTTTCCTCCCTTAATATATTGTGGAAATCACAGCACATCAAAATCTTCTTAATTTTATTTGTATAGTAGTCTCTTGTATGGCTATACCACAGATTTTTTAACTAGTCTCTTATGGATGAATGTTTAGGTTGTTCCCACTGTTTGATGTACAAATAACTGAATAAATAATAAATAATAATAATAATATATAAAATAAATAAAATAAAATAAAATAAAATAAAAATAAAATAATAATAAATAATAATAAATAACTGAAAAAATGGTTTGCACTCAGATTGTTCATTTAAAAAATTGACTTGGTGGTAATTCCTTCTTTAAGGTAGATCCTAAAGGTAGAATTTCTTTTTTTTTTTTTTTTTTCGAGACTGAGTCTTTCTCTGTCCCCCAGGCTGGAGTGCAGTGGCGCGATCTCGGCTCACTGCAAGCTCCGCCTCCCGGGTTCACGCCATTCTCCTGCCTCAGCCTCCCGAGTAGCTGGGACTACAGGCGCCCGCCAACACGCCCGGCTAATTTTTTGTGTTTTTAGTAGAGACGGGGTTTCACCGTGTTAGCCAGGATGGTCTCGATCTCCTGACCTCGTGATCCGCCCGCCTCGGCCTCCCAAAGTGCTGGGATTACAGGCTTGAGCCACCGCGCCCGGCCAAAGGTAGAATTTCTGCAGCAAAGAGAAAGTGCTATGTAGATTTGTTAGATGTTGTTAAATTTCTTCCATTAGGGTTGCACCATTTGCTCACGCACTAGGATGTATGAGAGTACCTGTTTTCCCACAGACTTGCTAACAGAATATCTTAGCAATCATTTGAATTTTTGTTAATCTGGTAGGTAAGAAATAGTATCTCAATATAATCTTACTTTGCATTTTTCTTATTATGAGTGAAACTGAGCATCTTCTCATAAACTCAATGACTTCAATAAGATGCCATGTTGGGAGACAATAAAAACCCAGTTACTGAAACTCTCTGTAATCAAGTGAATTCTGTGGTGAGGTACTTCCAAGGCAACCAAATTTTCTTTCAAATTCCAAAGATAGTATGTATGTAGTCATGGGAAGTCGTGGGAAACACATTGTCTTTTATTTAGAACCTACTATGTGCCAAAACTTTTGCAGTGTACTGTGAATGTAAAACAGAATAAGGCATGATGTCTTCCATCAAGGAAGTCAAAAATTACTGGAAGGTAAAGATAATTGATTATAGGACTGTAGGCAAATTATAATTGGGTTATGCCTGAGTACTATGAGAACATAGAGGAGAAACGTTAGAAATCAAGCTGGAGGGTTGGGGATGTCTTCTTTAAAAAAATGATGTATGAGTTCAAATTTGCAGGAGGGCGTTCCAGCTTGAGGTGATAGCACTTTAAGACATAGAGTGAGATAGTACAAAGTTTTGTTCAGGGTACTATGAATTATTCTGTATGGGTGGAGTGAAAGGTGCATATAAGAAATTATTGAAAAAAAGGATGAGAAAAATGGACAGGAGCCAGATTTGATTTATTTTTTTCAAGTGAAGAAATTTTCTGTCTATCCTGAATGCTAGAAACAGTATTTAGGAATTAAAATCTGAGCACTTTGTATTTAGTATTTAGGAATTAAATAAATAGTATTTAGGAATTAAAATCTTTGCTACTGGGTGTCATTGATTGCTATGGGAAACTATCAAAGGATTAAACAAAGAATGACATAATATTCATTTCTCCAACTTAATATCTATTTTCTTACATTTTAAGATAATATCCATTCCAAAAACTTGAAAGTTTTTCATACTCCTATTTTTCTTAACTATGGAGGTCAAAAAAAAAAAGCACGACTTAATCATGCTTTCTTGTGGTTTTCTTAATCTCACAGTGACAAGTAATTACAGTAAGTTCTCACTTAATGTTATTGGTAGGTTCTTGGAAACTGAAACGGTAAACAAAATGACATATAACAAAACCAATTTTACCATTGGTTAAATAATCTAAACAAGAGTTAATTTCCTATGACATATTTCTGGCCCCCAAAACCTCACCCAGCTTCTAAATAGGAACCAGAGAACTTTAATATTAAACATTGGAATAAACGTGAGCTCTACATATACTTAGGAAAGATTGATAAAAACAAGTAAGATAATCATTTACCCAGTTATTCCAGTTTAGGATTGCTTGGGGGCCAGGGCCTATCCTGGCAGTTCAGGGCACAAGGCAAGAACCAACCCTGGACAATATACTATTCCATCACAATTTATACAGGACAATTAACCTGATATGCACATCTTTGGGGTGTAGGAAGAAACCAGAGTGTCAGGAGAAAACCCACATGGACATGGGGTCAATGTGCAAACTACACACAGATTGGTCCTGGATGGGAACCGGTTTTTTCCTTATTAACATTATAACTAAGTGATATTAAATGAAACAACATTATTTAAGGACCCGCTGTATATAACACCACAGTTAGTGATGAAGAACATTAATAATAGAAAAATAGGGCTAATACGGAGGATAGCAAAAAAATGAAATAAAATGTTTTGGCTTTATAAATTTAAAAGTCTTACCATTTTATAAGTAACATCAATACAATGTATTGGTTTAAGATAAAGAGAACATAGTTCTTTATTAGTAGTTCTTTAGAAGTACATTAGACATTTTTCCTTAACTGCAAGCGCTTATTACAGCTTTTCTCAAAAGCACTAATTTTTTGCTTTTTAACCCTACATGGAGATGGTTTGCTTTTTCTTAGACAATAGCCTGACATGTTAAACCACTCACAGATTTTCCCAGTACCAGGTCACTGACTCATATTAAGAAGGAATGTGCATCATGTCAAGACCAATTTAGCCAGGAGTGCAGAAACAGTGTGTTGTAGTGGGTGAAGCGGTGAACTAAGAGTCAGGAAGAACAGAGTTCTGGTCGGAATACTACAGAAATGACCTGCAGCGAACTAAATAATCTTTTTGGAATTCTAGTTCTCCGTCAAAAATTAGGAGATTGATAGATAACCTTCCTGGTTTTTTTCCAGTTTAATAGTCCTTTGTTCTGTGTCAGGTAAATTTCATCATCACTTATGAAAATCTGCTAAAGATTTAGGGCCATTCAAACATTTTCTGAAGTCTAAATTTCATTTACTTGCAAGCAGAGACTCTGCCAAATGTAGTTTTATTAAAACTAGGCTTGCTATTCACATTTGGATATACCTTAAAGCAAGTCATACCCCTGAAATATAACTCTTCATGCATTTAGTCAATCATTAAAATACATTTAGCAACCTCTTATTAGGTTCAAACATTGATCTAGACACAATGGAAAGCGCAAAGATGAAACACACACAGATTACCTCTGTAATAAGAATGCCCCATTATACAGTAGAAAAGATGCACACACAAATAATCACACTGTGGGGCAGGTGTTAGGCAACATATGAGACTTACAGATACAGAACAATTGGAACTGAGTAAATAGAAATTCTATTCCTGATGCACCAACGACACAAAATAATTCCATTTTATGTACATCACTATTAGGTGATTATTATTTTTAATGTAGCATTTATTGTGTAACTCTGTGTGTGTTGTGTCTCTGTGTGTGTACATGTCCATGAAGTTTCTGATTATAACACTAATAGGTGTTCACTATAGATATTTTATAAAAATTAGAGGAAGATAATGGAAATCATCTTCAATTGTATGATCTAGGATAACTACTGCTAACAATCTGCTGAATTCTTTCTAGTTTATTTCCATACTCGTATCTCATTTTCTTTTAATTTACTTTTCCTATTGAGAAGATCATGAATATTTCACGTCATTAAAATTATTATTACTATTATTTTAGACGGAGTCTCTCTCTGTTGCCCAGGCTGGAGTGCAGTGGCGCGATCTCGGCTCACTGCAACCTCCGCCTCCCGGGTTCAAGCAATTCTCCTGCCTCAGCCTCCCAAGTAGCTGGGGTTACAGGCATGCACCACCACGCCCGGCTAATTTTTGTATTTTTAGTAGAGACAGGGTTTCACCGTGTTGGCCAGGCTGGTCAGGGAACTCCTGACCTCAGGTGATCCACCCGCTTTGGCATCCCAAAGTGCTGGGAATACAGGCATGAGCCACCACACCCGGCCAAAATTATTACACAACAATGTTTTTAAATGCCTGAATGTGCCTTATTATATAGCGTATTTTATTACGTAATGTATTTTATTACATAAGGGTGAACATAATTTATTTTGCTACTGGCCACTCCCCCTCTCCCTTTTGGACATTTAAATTCATTTATTCATTTATAAAATATTTTTTAAGCACCTTATAATGCCAAAACTCTTCCTTGTGTTGAAGTTTAGAGTAAACAAAACACAAGATATAAATGCCCTATTGGAACTTGCATTCCAAGTGGGTATGGAGCAATACATATAATAAAATGATAAAATTAACTGGTCCCATCTAAGAGAGCTACTTATTCTACTTAGACTTTACAAGCTTCAAAATGAATCTTTTGAGCCTCTCCAAAGAGGTTCAGCTTACTCCCAAATCTGTGGGATTTGCTAGAAACCGTAATGGCTGTTCTCACAGGATTCAGATCAAGCTAGATAGCTGCCATAGCACCTGCCCTTGCAAGCCTTTGCTGGAAGGTTGGTTCTCAGGCAGCCGTTGCTCAGTCATAGTTTAGAAGTGGGGGCATGTGGGGATATGAACCAAGAATGGACATTTCACAGAAGGCCAGGACTTATATGGGCTGACTCAGAAAGGTGAGCTGAAGCAAGTGGATTCCCTTGCTTGGAAATTCGACCTGAGAATCCAGAGGATGAGGCAGTCAGCAGTTAAAACTGGAGCTGAATCCTGATATGGAGAATATCTGATGCATTCATATTGGGCCATTTGTAAGATTAATTAATGGGCCTGCAGAAACTGTAAACAAGCAGCACTTCTTTTGAAGGAATATATAATGTAGTCAGGAGTACAGAAAAGAGAAAGTTAGACATGTGAAAAGCATCTGTTGGGTTCAAAATAAAGCACTAAGGCAAGATTAATATTAGCATTTCTCATTTTTTTTCTTTACCTTGTTTAAAGTTTTATTTTATTTCTATTTTAAGTAAAGTGACCTCATCAGAAAAATATTGACAGTAGGCCCCTTATCCAGGGTTTTGGTTATCAATTGTCAACCATGGTCCAGAAAAATTAAATGAAAAATTTCAATAATATACAATTCATAAGTTTTAAAGCAATTCTCATTTTTATGGACCTTACAGCTACCTTGGACTCAGAACACCCTCTAGGTCCTATGATTCCTGAATGTGTAGCTTTCTGGAGTCCCACATTGCTTGAAGTAATATTACTTTCTGGAGTCGCATTACCTGAGGTAACTTGAATGAGCCTCTAGTCTTTAAACTATATGAACTCAACACAAATGAGTCTCTATACAGGAAAACAAATGCATGTGTAAAGAACAGAACACAACAATACATAATTCAGCCCCATTGAATTCAGGAAACAGGTTTTCCTTATGCTTTTGACTTGAGAATTTTCTTACTAGGATTTGGATTTCCTTTTATGAATAGATTCATTTTTCTTTTTAAATCAGGTCATTAGAAAAGTTAATTTCTCTTCCTTAACAAATATATGCTAAATAAAAAACTAGGTACAACGTATTATGTTTAGACACTGGGATAGTTTTGGAAATGAAAGACACATTCTCTACAACCACAAGCGTACAGGCTAATACAACCCACAGTTATGATGCAGGATAATAAGTACTTTGAAAGAGTCTGCAGAGGATGCTATAGAAACGCAAGGAGGGGCCTCTAAATCAAAGTAGAAAAGGTTTCCTGAGGAAGGTGACCCCTACGCTAAGTTTTTAAGATGAACAGCAGTAAACACTATTTTAAAATCCAGTTTAAGGTAGAGTTCTCTGGTCACTTAGGAAAACATTAATTCTTACTGTTTTTTAAAGTTCTATTGCAGATTTGGAGTCATTTTCCATTCTGAAACCTTGATTCTAGGTCTACAATTTCTATAACAGTTTTTGGTAATCTTTGATTATCAAAATTACTTCTCCGTTTTCTTCCTCGGCAATATTTCTCTATTTGCCTGATCCTAAGATTCACCTAAAGCACATGGTGAGTATGCAGAGCCCCCAGGTCAACCCTAGAGATTCTGATGCATTAAGTCCGGATTTCTAAAATTCAAGCATCTCAGGCAGTACTCACTATTAGGCATGTTCAGGAATTACTTTTCTAGGTCTAAAGTTATTATCATTTATTTATTTTTCAGCAAAGGGTTTCCTGTTATTAGAATGTGTTCCAGAACTAGCAAACAAAAAAAGAAACATAAAACTTCCCATTAGGACAATATATTATTTCCTTTCAGATGAATTTTATAGAAAAGCACATACACATATACAAATTACAGTATTTTTTTTTCAATTTCAATGTGGGTTAATTTCTTTTTATAAAGGCTTTCTTCTTGAGTGAATTCTGTTTTTTATTTTAGTTGTAATCAATCTATGTGTTAATTCTAGTTTAAGATATTCACTCTATTCACATCCATGTTTATAATAACAGAAACACAATTTAGATTTAACTTTTAGGGATTTGAGTAGGAGGGTATGTAGGGTATGGTGAAAGTATGCTATATCAAATTGAGAAACAGAGAGACAAAAAGCATTTAATAAAATGTGTGCATAAAGGGGTTAGCTAATGGTTCTGTGGGATGGTTAATGGTTTGATGAAGGAGGCATAATATTGTTACATGGTTAGGGATTTGCTTCACCTGAATTCCAAGCAAGTGTAGTATCGGCATGCATTTTTTTTGTGACGGAGTCTCGCTCTGTCGCCCAGGCTGGAGTGCAGTGGTGTGATCTCAGCTCACTGCAACCTCTGCCTCCTGGGTTC
Source organism: Hylobates moloch (assembly GCF_009828535.3). Lineage (NCBI taxonomy): Eukaryota > Metazoa > Chordata > Mammalia > Primates > Hylobatidae > Hylobates > Hylobates moloch. Next base: position 110,492,800 of record NW_026652278.1, on the reverse strand, counting down.
AAGTGATTCTCCTACCTCAGCCGCCTGAGTAGCTGGGACTACAGGTGCCCACCACCATGCCTGGCTAATTTTTTGTATTTTTAGTAGAGTCAGGGTTTCACCGTGTTAGCCAGGATGGTCTCGATCTCCTGACCTCATGATCTGCCCACCTCGGCCTCCCAAAGTGCTGGGATTACAGGCATGAGCCACTGCGCCCGGCCCATCGGCATGAATCTTGTGGCAATCCACAGCTGCTTTTTTGGATTAATAGGTAAGCACTGACTTTATTATCAAGCGTGTTGAAGCGAAGCAAAGTGTTCTATATCTCTAGTTGTTAATGACTCAATACCTGGAGTCTATTTATTCAACAAGTGCATAAACAAAGACTCATAACATATTGTGATTAGAAATAAGAACACTGAAGCAAAAAAGTGACATTTTTGTTTAGTGCATTTGAGATGATAATATGGCTCCCACAAGAAGTACAAACCTGTCTAAGCCAGAACTTTTCCAATCAGCATATTAATTATTACAGCATATTAATTAACTATTACTACAGCATATTAATTAACATATTAATTAGCTCTTAACATATTAATTAACTATAACTACTATTACAGCATATAAATTAACTATTAACTTATTACATATTAATAAGATAGGTGGAACTGGAAACTTGTTAAAATGAACACTATAGTCTTACTAGTTCCTTTTGTCTAAGTATATATGTCATATATTATATAGAGTTTTATTTATTGAGGGCAGATGCAGTCATTGCCAATTAATCCTTTTTGTTATCTTCATAAGTTTTAGTTCTTAGTACCCTTCTACATATTATTTTATATAAGTATCTAAAGTAAATAGAATCTCACAATTTTTGAAAATATATATGAGTACTCTGTATAATTGTAAATTGATCAAGAATGTTTGTATCTGGGCATATTACATGTTTGTGTAGAAATCTCATGCCTGTGTGTTGCTAGTGGTGACTCTGGGGTACTTCCAGTGGCTCTCTCCCATGGTATATCATGAGGTAACTCTCATTACCAACCTGAATCAACAAACAATTTGAGGTCTGTTTCTGACCAACAGGCTCCAAAACCTGAAGCACACTTGCAGAGAGAGTCAGTTTTTTTCTAGGGCAGAATCAAATTAGCAAAAGCTCATGAAACCAATAAATAAAAGCAGGATACCATCTATTAGTTTAAAATGGGTAATTGTAAATTAGAGAGGAACTGAAATACTCTACATTTACTGTCTATACAATTAGAGGGCTCTTTCCAGGTAGTCCGGTTACATGGGAAGTATTGATCAATTAAAATAAAACTTATAAAATTATATTGTGAATTATTGTCCCAGAGAGTACAAGTTCCTATGATTAACATATTCTTTTCCTATAGTAGGATCTACGTGGGAAAGTAAACCATAATGAGGAAGTCATCAGTTGGGTTTAGAATCAGGAAAAGTATAATTAGAAAAATTGAAATCTCAATGGTTCCAGGCTCAGATAGCCTGCTAGGTCCACCTCCCCCAAATGGATCTAAACCTCAAAGTCTATTAATCAAAACCCCTGCATCCAACCTACGTGAGAGGTGTCCAGGCCTGTGAAATTGGAAAAGCTCATTTAGAGATGACCAAACTTTTCTCTCCCCCAGACAGTGCTAACATTTGTCTTTGTAATTCTCTATTTTGTTAAATTCACTTGATTGATACTTCTTTCTTTTACATGACAAATATTTTGGTAACATTACAACATTTCAGGCCAGAGAGTTATTCTGTTTAGCGGTTTTTTCACCTTTGCTGTGATCTTTCCAGTTTAACTCTGAGGGGCACCTTATTGTAACCCTTTCTCACCCCAGTACTGGTAAGTTATTATAGCACCTTGATATTATATTGACATATGGGAAAAACTTAAAACCCTCATTAGTTAAAGTCCTGTTTATATTTTCGTTTTCAGCTCAAATGTATGTAAATGTATTTAAGTGCCATGTTTCCAATACACATCTATCTTTTTGTAGTAAACGATAACCTCACTTGGCATTCTCAGAAAACGGCACTTCTAATTGAGGCTTGGGGGTATTACTTAAACTTACAATGGCTATCTTTCAAATCCACTATAATTAAAATTCATGACTTTCCTGCAGCTAATGTATACTTTGATTCCATCAAAGGTTTTCTCATTTCCATCCTGGCCTAATAAAAAATGTCATCTGCTAAATTACTGGCATGCCTTACTGCATCTGGATCTTCCTTAGTTTCAATACAAACTTTGTCCAAGCACTTAATTTCAGGATGGAGAATTCATGGGAAACATGCCACTACTCCTTACTCTGTTCTCCAAGACAGACATCACTAACTAATGATAGTAGTCTGGCCTCCGGCTAGACGTGGGCTGAATCCAGATGTGTGCTTCTTAACCTCTTGTTTCCAGGTGAGTAGAATTGCTTCCAATATTAGAGTTGGTGTGCCAGATAACGTTAGCTTTGGATTCCTTGTCTATCTTGTGGCATCTGACAAGATTTGTCATTTATTTTGAGCCTAGGGATTTTTTTCTGAAAGTAATTGTCTACTGAAAGTTTTCTGAATCAGGAAAGAACAAGTTTTGTGCGGCTCCCCCAACTTGCCACCTTTATTCCTGTGAATCTCCTCCTCAAGACATAAAATTGCCAAATATGATTGATAAAGGCCTGAAAAATAGCGAGGTTTGTTAAAGAATTTGCTCAGTTAGTCCAATTAGTGTCCAAGATTAACATAAACTTTACTGTAAGGTTTTTAAAAACAAAGACAATAGTTTGGTTTTTAAATTAATAAAAAATGTAATATTTCTTATCACAAAATGGATGAAATTCTTAGTATAAATCCATTGTATATGAATGATTTAACTTTGAATTTCTTCCATACTAAATGAAACTCATTTGGTTTAGAAATTCGGAGATAAAATCCTACTGTGAACTTTTAAGAAGTTCATGATTATTTGTTAATACTCCTGTTGCTCTATGATGAAAGTAAATGTGAAACATCAGAATTTTACAGATGGTAGATTAAAGTGCTTAAAATTATTGGTGAAAATGTTAGCATTTTAAGAGTGTTTTAACTGCTTCTTCAGTTCATAACCAGGCATTGGTTTAACTCTTTTTGACTGTATATTACTATACTGGCTGAATTGAGAAAAAAGAGGAGAAAGCTGTATAAGGCGACTCAAAATACTTCCATTTGTGAAAATAGGTAAGTTAGAAGAGTTATTATATTTCTGATGTTCAAACCAGAGTTATTTGTGTTTTTGGGATCTGAAGGTTGATAAACTTTCAAAAGTCCAAATATCACACTCCTCCAAACTATCCCCATTTTTGAATACACGAGCAGGGTTTGTCCAAAGATGAGTTAGCCTTTCTTCTATCCCATTTTCTAGGAGTTAAAACATAGGTATAGTGATGAATACAAGCAGAACAGAGCACAATAAATCTCCTTGAATACAAGTAGGTGGTGAACACTATCTGCAATTTTATTTGCAGGGACTATAAAACTAAGGTCAAGAGAGGGGTTTTGCAAATTTTATTCAATTTATCCCTATCTTATCCAACTTTTTCCACTGATAATTTTTTTTTTGGAAATAATAATTTTTTTTTCCATTTTCAATATTGCCAATGCCAGGGGCAAACCCATACATCTTCTGATAAATAAACTTAGCTTTACTTTTTATGATAGTGATTTTCAAAAGGGAAATAAAATCCCTTCTTTTCCTCATACAGCTTACTTCCATTTGTTTTTTCTCTACACAACTTTCTAATACTTGCCTCAAGCAGAAATATATGCAAATGGTTCATTGTGGAGCTGACACACAAGTATGAAGAAGTAAAAGAGTAGCCCAGCCGGGCGCGGTGGCTCATGCCTGTAATCCCAGCACTTTGGGAGGCCGAGGCAGGCAGATCACAAGGTCAGGAGATCAAGACCATCCTGGCTAACACAGTGAAACCCCGTCTCCACTAAAAATACAAAAAATTAGCCGGGTGTGGTGGCGAGCACCTGTGGTCCCAGCTACTCGGGAGGCTGAGGCAGGAGAATGGTGTGAACCCGGGAGATGGAGCTTGCAGTGAGCCGAGATCACGCCACTGCACTCGAGTCTGGGCAACAGAGTCAGACTCCATCTCAAAAAAAAAAAAAAAAGAAAAAGAGTAGCCCATTAAATAGGCCTGCTCTGCTTCAGCCTATGACCTAGCAAGACGAGATGTAACATGAAGTAGAAACTATCACTATATTTGCTTACCTAATTTCTCTACTATTTTGCTTCTACGTTAACTTTAAACAGTAAAATAAAAAGAAAAATAGAGGTAACTGTTGTCTAAATGGAAAAAAAAATGGTTCCCCGTGGAAATAGGAGAGTTTTACAGGTGAAAAATTTTATTCTCCATAAAAGCCTCTGATCACTTTGCAATGCAAAGGAGGATCCGCTGGATCACTTCCCTGGTTCTGCCATGAGTTCCTCATGTTACTGCTACTTGTAGAATTGGTTTGTCCCCATTTCTAGATATGGTTCCATTTAGTTTTTACTACTGTTTCAGAGCTAGAACTTCATATTGGCTTGGCTGATGACTGCCCAATCCCTAGCCTCTTTGCCAGGGTAATTTTTGCCAGCCCTATCATTTTTCACTATTTATTTGGAGAATAAAGTACTTACAGGGTTGAGGACGACAGTGAAGAAAAGTTCTCCTCCTTGGATACTCTTATCCAGCTCTTTAGGACCCCCTGGATATTCTTTGTAGAAAATGGTGTGAGTGAAAAGCCCACAGGTTTGTCTTGGGAGAACCTGAAGGAAAAATGAAAAAAGTAAGGAAAAGCTTTTTTTTTTCAATCAATTTGTTGAAACTTAGCTTTTTGCTCACGCAAGATGATGCACAAGCTAGTGAATTATTCAGGTCTAACTAGGGCCTGGACAATCTATCATACTTTAGGCAAGAGAAGGTGGTGTTAATATGGAAGGAATAGTGAAGATAGTTGAAGAAATATTTTAAAACTAAAATAGGTGTTGTGTTATTTTAGGTACTTGTCTGTTTTAAATATCAAAGTGAGTACTTCTATTATGAAGCCTAGTAGGTTCTAGCATCTTAAGAGATTAAAAAAAAGAAGTAAAAATGAGACTTTAAGTATTGGAATGTCTATGCTATACTGTAATCCTAATAGGCAATAATTTTAAGAAAATATTTTCTGCCAAATTCTACCATGCATTAGAAAATGAAGTCAATTATCAATGTGCTTCTTAGGGAATGACATTTTAAATTAGAACGAATATTTGAGACACAAATCACAGTATCTGTTCTCGTCTGAAAGGACTACTGCAGGCTATAGTAATTACCTCAGATTCTAAGTGTGAAGCCTGCCAGTTCCTACAGTAAGAAAGAGATTATCCACTTGGTTTGTTACTTTTAGAAAGTGTAACAACAAAATCATAAAAGGTCATTTAGTAAGAGGTCTTCTCTTCATCCTTTGTATATATATTGTCTGCTTCAATTGTATACACTTGTGATAAGTTTTTTCAAATTTTTATAGCCTTTTGCAGTTATAAAAGAAGGTGTGAATTAAAGTTGTGCAAGATGGTAAAGCCTTAAGCAGAATCTTTTACAATGACTTCATAGTGACCTGTGTTTGTCACTATACATTTGAAGTAGCAGAACATTAATGAGTATACTTCAGAGAGCTACAAATGTTACAAAATCATATAGGGGCAGGTCTTCTGCTTATTGTCCTAAGTAAATAAATCTTCATGTTTTATGTCTTGAGTCTTAAAGCACATTTGGTTCAGTAAATGCTTTCAAAATATTACCTGTCCAGGACTTCCCATGTTTTGCAACCCTGTAGAAATATACTAGTTTTTAGTTCAACCATTGTGGAAGTCAGTGTGGCGATTCCTCAGGGATCTAGAACTAGAAATACCATTTGACCCAGCCATCCCATTACTGGGTATATACCCAAAGGGCTATAAATCATGCTGCTATAAAGACACATGCACACGTATGTTTATTGCAGCACTATTCACAATAGCAAAGAGTTGGAACCAACCCAAATGTCCAACAACGATAGACTGGATTAAGAAAATGTGGCACATATACACCATATAATACTATGCAGCCATAAAAAATGATGAGTCCATGTCCTTTGTAGGGACATGGACGAAACTGGAAAACATCATTCTCAGTAAACTATCGCAAGGACAAAAAACCAAACACCCCATGTTCTCACTCATAGGTGGGAATTGAACAATGAGAACTCATGGACACAGGAAGGGGAACATCACACACCGGGGACTGTTGTGGGGTTGCGGGAGAGGGGAGGGACAGCATTAGGTGATACACCTAATGCTAAATGACGAGTTAATGGGTGCAGGAAATCAACATGGCACATGGATACATATGTAACAAACCTGCACATTGTGCACATGTACCCTAAAACCTAAAGTATTAAAAAAAAAAAAAGAAATATACTAGTTTTTTTTTTTTTTTTAGTTTGACTGTGTATTAAAATAAATTTTCATCTAGCCCTTGGACAGTATTATATAATACTGGTTATATAATACAATCTATTGTATAATCTAGTCCTTGGACGGACAGCTCAATCAGTATATATGCATAAATAAAAACTCTATATATCCTATTTATTTTGGTAAGTTGGTAGAAGTTATATCCTTAGAAGCTATTTTATCTTAATAAAATAGTTAAAAAACTTCTGTTTAAGCACAAAATATTAGCTCTGATCATGTCTATGTTTAAAAGCATTATGCATCCTCATGATCCTATCTATACACAAAAATAATAACAAAAAACAACTAAATGCAAATGCATTCTAATGGAATTAAATGTATTTCCTAACAACTATTATAAATGTAATATTTGGAAATTAAAAATGAAATTTTGAATTTGGAAAGCATTTGGAATACCTTATATAGCATTTATTCATTTATTTAACAAATATTTATTCTAAACTCTATGCTAGCCCACAGAGTAGATTTAGGTAAGTGCTAGTGGAACTAGCTATGGACTCTATGTTAATATGTTGCATGGAGTTAGTTTTATGCTAGAATACTAGATCCATATGATAGTTCCATGCCAGCCCATGTGAGAGAACACAAAGATATATGTTTTCTAGTCTTGAAGGATTTAAGCTATATTGGGGTAATGAGAAAGACCCAAAAGCTAAATAATAAAATGCTCACATGTGTTAAATGCCATCTAACATTTTAAAAGTGTATGACTATGACTGAATCACTTCTAGGGTTCAGTTTGAATATTTTGCTTGGAAAATTATAGGATATATACAGAGCCATCTTTGGGACTTGATTGCCTAGCTGATTCTGTGCAAAACGGAGAGAGAAGCAAAAAGATATTTGAATTTTGTCTATTTCTCAAATTATTTGAATTTCAATGCAGTGAAGAGAAAGTGGCAGGCTTTACCCTGCAACTGCAGGAGCACTACTCCTGCTGAGGGTATTAACCCCATAGAGAGCCCTAGGGGAGTCAGTGGACCACTACAGGAGGCTAAGGAGATGATCAGGAGTGTGATAAAGGTCATATTCCACTGCCTTGCTCCATAAATGCAGTGGCACCGAATGATGAGCATGTTCCTTGAAACAGCTTTTTTATGCTACAGAAAGGATGAGAAACATTTTTAGGCATTCTGCTGTGGACTGCCCCCTGGAATTGGTTCTGGGAATGTAACAGTATCAAAGTCAAACTTTGAGATGCCGATGAACCCCTGGGAGCCCTATTGCTGCTGAAAATAACTGGGAGTTTATTATGAAAGCCATGATCAGCAAGAATCTTGGCCAATGGGGACTGAAGCCAATATCCTGTACCTAAGGCTCAATCAGGAGCAACTGCCAACAAATAGTTCTGGGGGGATACCAATAAAGACCACTTAGAGGGTTTACAGCAGGATTAATGACACTCTCTACCAATGGGCATTTCCATTAAAAACAGTAAGTAGATAGGATGTGTAGTAATTTCTTAGAGGTCTCTGGCTGATATGGTTAGGGTTTGTGTCCTCACTGAAATCTCATCTTAAATTGTAATCCCCATAATACTCATATGTCAAGGGAGAGACCAGGTGGAGGTAACTGAATCATAGGGACAGTTTCCCACATGCTGTTCTTGTGACAGTGAGTGAGTTCTCACAAGACCTGATGATTTTATAAGGGGCTCTTCCCCATTTGCTCTGCACTTCTCCTTCCTGCTGCCTTGTGAAGAAGATGCTTTGCTTCCCCTTTGCCTTCTGCCATGATTGTAAGTTTCTTGAGGTCTCCCCAGCCATGCTGAAGTGTGAGTCCATTAAACCTCTTTCCTTTATAAATTACCTAGTCTTGGGTATTTCCTCATAGCAGTGTGAGAATGGACTAATATACTCGTTCTTTCCAGAGAGTCATATTCACCAACCAGGGATTAGAGTAGAGAGTGCTGGTTTCCATCAGGTCTTGGCTGAAGGAAAATGACTCAGTTGAAAATGCAATAAAACTAGGGGTCCAGAGACTTTGGTTAGGGCTCCAACAGCTTAAAATGTAATTGGTGTTTATGTTCCTGATGAAAATACAAAATGATGTGTTGTAGGAATTCAGAGGAGAATAAGATCCCTGTAAGTATGAGTTAGGTATTGAGTTGCTATATACTAAGGTGCTTTGTTTTCAATTATTTAAGATATGGGACTCGATACTAAAGAATAAAGGGAATAGAAATAGGGAGACAGTGGCCAGAAAGTCTCTCAAGGTGGAAAGAATGACACAGGCATGGTAACAGCAATACTATTATGGGGTTTGGTTGGAGTGAGTGTGCTTCAGCTATAGGGAAATAGGAAATAGAAAGGTTGACAGTCCAGATGGTTTTCAGGTACCTAAAGGGCACATTAGGGGATATGGAAGCAACTGGAACTAATCAAGGTTAGGAAGGCCAGGATGAAAGCAGCATTTTAGAAAGATTAAAAGGTTGGCACTGTCTATGGGATAGACTGCAGTGAGGTGGTGGATGGAACCTGTAAATAGATAAAGTAGGAAGCAGGACCAGAGTTCACACATGAAAGTCAAGGAAGTAAATTGAGATGGTGGCAGTGGGAAAGGAAATAATAAAGATATAAAGGAATTATTTATGAAATGTAGACACTGATTGGAAGTGGTGGTGGGGGGATAGAATGATGTTTGAATTACAGAACTGAATTAAGGATAATAGCACAATCAATAGCCGGTTCGAAGGGAAGATAATGAGACCTTTTGAGTTGGATTTGGGAATGGATCATCAGAAAGAAGTTGCTCTCATACAACAAAATAAGAGTGTGATCTAAAGTTCACTCCTCAGTTCCCTATTTCTAGATGCATTCTCTCCCTAGGAGGACATATTGGCTCCTGTGGTCTCTACTTGCTTCTCTGTTTGGATGGCTCCTAGCCCTATTTTCTCTTGCTTATTGTGTAATCAACTGTCTGCTGAACATTTCCCACTTGGAAACTCTCATCCAAGAGCCCACAAGCCAAATATAGAAGGTTTCCACAGATTGCTGCAAAAGCGGACCCACAGGTACAGTTCCATCAAAACAGGAAATCTGTTAGAGCCTTGATTACCTGCATGATTCATGCATTTATAATACAGATAAAATGTGTTTTCAGGAGAAATGAAAAAATATAACCCAGGTCTTCTAAACTCCCCCTGGTCAGAATGCTGGCAGCTTGAGCCACAGTAAGTTCATTTTCAGTACAGAGGAAGGGCAAATTGGGATAAAATGTGGCCATTATGTCCCCGTCTATCATTTACAACAGTTTTTATTGAGGGAAAAGTCAAGATGGGAGATGATCTAAGCTATATGTCTATCCACTCTGTAATTTTTGCAGACATTGAAAAACTGTCTGAAAAGAAGTCAGTTATAACCTAATTCTAAAGGGTAGACATCTCCTCAGACATCAGTTCGACAGAGTGTTACGGTGGCTCATCACATAGTGTTTTTCTGTGGTGTTTCTTCCCAGTGTGTGATTCTAAATTAGGAGGCCCATTCCTAGCTTTACCAGGACTTTCTTAGGATTTTCTGATTTGGGAATAAATTAGGATTTAATTGCTTACTTTGGGAGGTAGTAGCATATTTTGACAATATACATTTGCCGAAATTGTAAAAAACAAAACAGAGAAGCCCAGGATAGAATTAGATGGTGTATGCAAATGATTTAATTAACATCACCTGTCATTTTTACTCTATGTTATTATATGTTAATGATTATGCAGGGCTTCACATGTGGCTTCTGGCTGCAAATGGTTGAGTTCTTTTTTAGCCTGGCATGGTAAATAGAAGAACACAGTTTGACTGGCTTGTCAAAGAGCAGCATGGTTAATATAGACAGAGTTGGTGTTAGTTTTTCATACTGAATAACATTTTGAAGAAGTGATGTCTACTAAAAATTATCTGCAAGTTAAATGTAATTTTTTTTAGTATTTTAACATCAGTGCCTGCTTACCAGTGGTAATGTCAGTAACAAAACCTTGTTCAGTTATATTTGAAGAATTGAAAAGAAGTGATTTTAATTAAAACATCTTCTGCTTAGATATGACAAATATGCTTCTTGCAGCATGGAGCTTTTCCTACATTTATGCTTCTAACATTTGTTTTTTTCTTTCTTCAAGTGAGGAATGTAAATCTCGCAGAATTAGTTGTACCCTATGCATACCGGAGGAAGCTCACCATGATGTTTTTGTGGATAAAACCCCTTCGGTATCTAGCTGGCTTCAGATGTGGGTATTCTTCAGTGCTGGTGATTTTAATATTCCAGACCTTCTTCCAGGCCTCGTAAAGCTGAACATGTACAGGGTAGACACCCGAATGGTGAGGGGCCACAGCATAGCCCATGTCCGTCGGAATGCCGTGCTCCTAAGACCAAGCAAATGTTAATTAGAGCATGCAAAGATTTATCTTGGTCCTATTTCTACAGTAAGATTTTCAAATGTACTGTAAATATATATATTTAAATGCATCATTACTTAATTGCGTGTTAAAATTAAAGTGATAAGTATTAACACCTCTAGACGTCATGAAGCCTGTTAGCCATTTCACCAGTCTTTATGTTGATACATCTGTGTTTGAGGGGTGGAGAGACAGAACTAGTGATTTTAATGAATAATTTGAAAGAGCCTCTATTTTGCACATCCTTGTCGTAGCCACCTGTTTTCCTATTGCCTATACGTCAACAAGTTAAATGTTAGACACTTATTACAAACAAAACTAAGCACTTCCCGCAAAATAAAACCAATATTTATTAGAGGAACAGAACACATTCCAAGTTCATTAGGCTGCTGATAAGATTTTATTTTGTCTGCTCTACAGTTTCTACCAAGTTTGCCACATTTCTGTTGTCCCCTCAGCATGTGGGCCAGCAGTAACAATGTTCCCTGCCTTAGGAGAAGCACACACTTTTGATTGGATAATTTGGTAAAATTCAACAGAGTAATTTTTTTTTGAAGTAGAAGCCCTTATAGTGAAAGTTGAAGGTACTGAAACAGCCAAATATTGTGGGAACTTAATTGATTTGAAGTCAAGCTCTTGTACATAAAACGACTCCAGTTAAAAAAAAAAAAAGGCATAGAGGAAAATTACACAGGAATACAAAATGAAACGTGTCTTTTAGAAATAGAACACCCATGGCTTCAGTAGTTGACAGGTATTTTTTTCTCCAAAATTATTTTTAATTTTTCTGTTTATATTTTTCAATTGCTTGGAAAAAATCTTCAAAAATTCCACTCAAATAGGTTCTTTTAAATTAATGACTGTCTTCATGCCAAATAACAATTTCACATACATAGAATCACAGTATCAGGCTGCTAAATGGTTTAAATTGCAGAACTATGCAGCCAACTGATATGGAAAAAGTTAGAGATATGGTTAGCTTGGTTTTTAAACCTAAATAATAACAGGAGGGGAAGAAAGTATATGAAGTGCCTGAATGCAGAAAGAAAACAGCTTGCCAATGGTTTGCCATTACCTAAATACTTGTTCAAATTCCTTGATATGGCATAAAAGGCCCTCAAAATTTGGTCCCAACCTACCTATATAGCCTCATCTCCTATCAGCACTCATCGCCCCAATTTCTGATGATTTCTTTCATGTCATTGCTGTATACTGTACACACTGTCTTCCTCAATTGGAATGCCCTTTTCTTATATTGTAAACTCTGTTTATTGTTCAAAACTCAGTTCCGTCAGCTGTAGTTGAGGATGTCAAAAACGGGAGCCACTATCTTGCTACTGTGAGAAAGAGGATGGGTGGTATTGGAGGTTGAGTGGACCATTCCTGTGTTTCTGAAGGGTGAGAGGTAAAGTTTCATATTCTTCATTTTATTTGCATCATTTGCAGAAATTACCATAACTACATAACCATATTTAGAACTCCACTAAAAATTGAATTAAAATATCTCATTGCTTTTTTCTTACTGGTTTTTAAAAATTCAAACTAAAGTAATTTTTTCCACTAGACATCCCTCATCAACACATAATTTGTGTTCAACTAAAGGCTAGGGGTATGGTGATAAAGACCAGATGAAGAAAAATGAATTCATATCACAAACATTAAAAAATGAATTATAGGTTAACAACTTTAAAAAACGTGCTGAAGTAACTTTATTATTTCTGTAGTGGTTGTTAAATAATATTCTTTTATTTTAAATTTCAACTTTTAGATACAGGGGGTGCACGTGCAGGTTTGTTACATGGAAATGTTATGTGGTGCTGAGGAGGTTAACAACTTTTTGAAGAGTATGGGAAGAACCAAGAAAGAAATTCACAATGACAGGAGCTATGTTATACAATTCAAGTATCTGCAAATCTGTAAGAAATTATGCTGTTCAAAAGCTCAAGGTAGTTTTCAATACCTGCGAGTAGTCAGCTATGTCTTCAGAACCCACATGTCATGAAAGGATGGCCCAGCATAGCAGAGACATTTCCCTTATTTTGGATTTAAAAATATTTGGCAACCAATGTATATACAGTTTTTACTCTTTTTTTTCTAGCTTTAACACTAAAAACTACTGTGATTTTTAATTAATTAATTAATTTATTGAGACAGGATCTCATTCTGTTTCCCAGGCTGGTGTACGGTGGTGGTGATCATAGCTTACTGCAGCCTCGACCTCCTGGGCTCAAGCAATCCTCCCACAGTAGTTAGGACTACAAATGCACACCAGCACACCTGACTAAATGGGTTTTTTAGTTCCATCTTTTATTTGTGTGCTGGTGCAGTGTGGCATAGTAGCAGAAAACATCGCTTCTGGAATCAGACATATCTGGCTGTTCATGCTCTCATTCACCAACTGCATGGCCTTTGGCAAACGACCTATGAGCTCTAAGCCTTGTTTCCTGTTCTCTAAAATGCTAGTCATAAGGGCATTACCTCAAAGGGGTTCAGAGGTAATTTTGGAAGGCAGTTAGTATAGCTCTGGAAACATGATACACATTTAATGAATTTTTAAAATTATTGTTGTCATTACTACCCTGCCTCTATTGTTTTTAGATGCTATGATCCTACCACCCAAGTATAATGTGGAAATTATGAAACTACTGGGCCACTTATTTTCCACTAAAGGAGACAGACTGTATTTTCTAATTTCACTGTAGATTTTGAGATTCTTTCTCATGAGGCTTCTGTGGTGAACTCTGACTTCTACCCCACTACCCCTTCCTAAGCCTGCTTCTGTTCTGATTCCTCCAAATATGCTTAGCCACTGCCAAGTGGTTCCAGCTTGTGAGTCATTCAGTTAGTAGGGGGCCGCTTTTAAATTCATTTTAGAAAAAGGCAACATAAATTTGCTCCCAAATTTGCATTCATCACCAGAGAGAACACTTGAAACGTTATTGTATAGAAAAGTTTGGGCTAAGATTGCAGGTAGTATGATCTGGAAGGCAGACTATCATGTTTTAAAAGCTTTAGCCATCATGCTAAATTTTTGGCTGATTACTCTCCTCTGGATTGTTCAATCTGAGATTAAGCAAAAATTATTTTTTAATCTGCAGCAAAAAGTCTACCTTAAAAGTGAATTCTAATTAGTCTTTTCATTGATCCTTGATTGAAAGTAGCATCTTAGATCCAGGAACTCTGAAATCTATGTTAAGATTTTTCTAGTGGAGGACATGGTTCAAAAACACTGAGGAATATGGCTATGTAACTATAGAATGTAAATGAAGTATTTGGAACACAAGTGGAATTAATAGTCTCAATAGTTGAGCTCATGATTTCCACATCTAAGCCCTACCAGATATTCTCTTTCTCCCTGGTTTCTTCATGTCATTAAATGACACCATCAACCATCAACAAACAAGTTGCTGTGTTGAAAGATAGATAGTTTTGACACCTCCTCTTTCCTCTTTTCTAAATCTAGTCCACTGTAATGTCCTATCAGTACTATCTCTGGTATATATCTTAAATTTAGCTACTTTTCTTCAATTCTGTCATTATCATCACCCTAGTCGAATCTACCATCTTATCCCATTGCCTTTTGGCATAGAATCCCATTCCCTCTCTTGCTTCCTTCCACTACATTCCCTGCAAAGTAATATTTAAAAGACACAAATATGATTATGTGACTGTCTACTCAAAATCTTCCCCTTATTTCCCTTTCCACTTAAATTACAAAATTCTTAGCATGATCGCAAGCACTGCATATAATCCTTGCTTCTTTGTCTAGCTTTATCTTGCACCACTCTCCATCCTTCACTGAATTTTAGTCACATGAACCTTTCCCTGAAACTCACCAAGCACTTTTCTACCTCAGCATCTTCCTATATATGGTTTCTTCCCCTGAAATATTTCTACTCCAAATCTTCACCTGGATAAATCTGAAGGTAATTTATTCTGTCATGTCTTCGGAGAAGACTTTACGGACAAGTCCCAATCTAAGTGAAGTCAACATTAAAACTTCTCTTAGTAGCTTTCCTTGGTTTTTCATAGTTTGTAAGCATGTTTTTTTTTTTTTTTTGCATAGAAAAGATATTTATGTAATATCTCTCTTTTTCATTAAACAATAAGCTTCATGAAATTTAGGTTCCATTTTATCCACTGCGATATGCTCAGTGTCTTGCCAATGGCAAGTACTCAACAGATACTAGTGAAAAAGTGTGATCTGATTCTGACTACCTCCTTCTCATTCCAATTTTCACTTTCTCAATTATCTTCATCACACTGCCTGTTCATCTGAAGAATAAACATATGGTAACTATCAGGGAAATTTTAATATCTATGTAAATAATACTTGAAAGCATTTTTGAGACTGCAGTTAAAAATTATGAGGGCAGAGCAAAATGGCAGAATAGAACCCTACACCATTTTTATCCCCTGCAGGAAGACCAAATTTTAACAACTATCTGCATACAGAAAAGCAGCATCAGAAAAACAAAAAATCAGGTGAGCAATCACAGTACCTCGTTTTATCTTCATAGAAATTAATGAAAATGGCATTGAGGAGGGTTGGAGAGACAGTCTTGAATCGCCAGTGCCACCTTTCCCCTATCTCCCGGCAGTGGCCATGCAGTGCAGAGGGTCTATGTATGTGGGGGAGGGAGAGCACAGTGACTGGGGGACTTTACATTGAACTCAGTACTACCCTGTCATAGCAGAGAGCAAATCCATGCTCTGCTCAGCCTTTACTCACACATGGAGGGAGCATTTGGACCAGACTTAGCCAAGGGGAAGTTATGCATGTCATCAGTTAGAGCTCGAGTTTCTTGTCAAGTCTTGCCACCATGGGCCAACATGCTCTAAGGTCCTTGGTAAACTTGAAAGACAGTGTAGCACACAAGGACTTCAGTTCCTAGGCAATTCCTAGTGCTGGGTTGGGATTAGAGCCAGTAGACTAGGGTGGCATGTGACCTAGGGAGACACTAGCCAGAGCAGCTAAAGGCTTGCTTGCGCCACTCCGCCCCCAATCCCAGAAAGTGCAACTCGCAGCAATGAAAGTGTCTCCTTCCTTCTGTTTAAGGGGAGGAGAGCAAAGAGTAAAGAGGACGTTGTCTTGCATCTTGGATACTGGCTCAGCCACAGTAGGAGAGGGCACCAGGCAGAGTCATGAGGCCCCCATTCCAGGCCCTAGCTCCTGGAGAACATTTCTTGACATACTCTAGGACAAAAGGGAACCCATTGTCTTGAAGAGGAAGATCCAGTCTTGGAAGGATTTATCACTTGCTGATTAAAGAGCCCTTGGGCCCAGTGATAGCCAGGGAGTATGCTGTGAGCCTTGGGCACTTGGGACGCGCTTACTACATGTGTGACCCAGCACATTCCCAGCAGTGGTGGCTCTTGAACAGCATTTTGGGACCTTCGCTGGGTCAGAGGGGAACCCACTGTGCAAAGGGTGAATCCCAGGTCAGGCCGCATTCACCACAAGCTGAGAAGAACCCTTGGGCTTAAGTGAAAATTGCCGGTGGCCTGACAGAACCCTGCCAAGGGCTGCTGGTGGTGGTGCTCAGAGGGAGAGGCTCTTCTCCCTGTGGAAAGGGGAAGGAAGAGCAGGAAGTACTTTATAGTATGGTTTTAGTACTAGCTTAGCCATAGTAGAACAGAACGTCAGGCAAATTTCTAATGTTTTTCACTCTAATCCTTGGCTCCCAGACAGCATCTCTGGGGCCTGCCTGGGGCCTGGGGGAACTTGCCGCTCTCAAGGGAAGGACACAAACTTGGCTGGCTTTGCCACCTGCTGATTGTAGTGACCTAGGGCCTTGAGTAGCCAGGTAGTGGTTATAGTGGGCCTTGGACAAGACTCAGTGCTGTGCTCACTGAGTCTTTAGGCCTGACCCAGTGCAGTCCCAGTTATAGTGGCCATAGGGGTGTTTGCATCACCATAATCCCAGTTCCAGGCAGCTCAGCACAGAGAAAAAGACTCTGTTTGGGAGAAACTAAGGGAAATGAACAAGAATCTCTGCCTATTAATCCAGAGCCTTCTTCTAGATCTTCTCCAAGACCACCAAGATGGTACCTCTATGAGTCTGAAAGAACCACAGTGATATTGGGCTTGGGAACCAAGCACCTCTAAATATCTGAAAAGCCTTCTCAAGGACAAGCACAAACAAGCCCAGACTGCAAAGGCTGTAGTAAATACCTAACTATTCTATGCCCAGACACAGATGAACATCTACAAGCATCAAGATGATCCAGGAAAATGACCTCACCAAATGAACTAAATAAGGCACCAGGGACCAATACTGGAGAAATACGGATGTGTGACCTTTCAGACAGAGAATTCAAAATGGCCATTTTGAGGAAACTCAAAGAAATTCAAGATTAACACAGATAAGGAATTCAGAATTCTATCAGATTAATTGTACAAAGAGATTGAAATAATGAGAAAGAATCAAGCAGAAATTCTAGAGTTGAAAAATGCAATTGACATACTGAAGAATGCATCAGAATCACTTAATAGCAGAATTGATTAAGCAGAAGAAAGAATCAGTGAACTTGAAGACAGCCTATTTGAAAATACACAATCAGAAGACACAAAAGAAAAGAAAAACAAAACAAAACCAAAACAACATAGCACACCTATAAGATCTAGAAAATAGCCTCCAAAGGGCAAATCTCAGAGATATTGGTTTTAAAGAAGAAGTAGAGAAACAGATAAGGGTAAAAAGTTTATTCAAAGGAATAATAACAGAAGACCTCCCAAACCTGGAGAAAGAGATCAACATTCGAGTACAAGAAGGTTATGGAGCACCAAGCAGATTAACTCAAAGAAGACTAACTCAAGGCATCTAATAATCAAACTCCCAAGAGTCAAAGACAAAGACAGAATCCTAAATGCAGCAAGAGAAAAGTAACAAACAACATTCAATGGAGCTCCAATACATCTGAAAGCAGACTTTTCAATGGAAGCCTGACAGGCCAGGAGAGGGTGGCAAGACATATTTAAAGTGCTGAGGAAAAGAACTTTTATGCTAGAATAGTATATCTGGTGGAAATATTCTTTAAGCATGAAGGAGAAATAAAGACTTTCCCAGACAAACAAAAGCTGAGGAATTTCATCAACACCAGACCTGTCTTATAAGAAATGCTGAAGGGAGTTTTTCGATCTGAAAGAAAATGATATTAATGAGCAAGAAGAAATTGTCTGAAGGTAAAAATACTGGTACACTAGTAATAGTAGGCACACAGAGAAACACAGACTATGATAACATTGTAATGGTGGTGTGTAAACTACTCTTATCTGAAGTAGAAAGATTAAATGATGAACCAATCAAAAGTAATAACTACAAAAACTTTTCAAGATATAAACAGTACAACAAGACAAAGAACAACAAAAAATTAAAAAGTGAGTTGATGAAATTAAAGCGTAGAGTTTTCTTTCTGTGTTTGTTTATGCAATCAATGTTAAGTTGTCTTCAGTTTAAAATAATGAGTTACAAGACAGTATTTACTAGTCTCATGATAACCTCAAATCAAAAAACAACAGAAACAAGCAAGAAGTTAAAGCACAAGAGAAAACTATCTTCACTAAAAGGAAGACAGGAAGGAAGAAAATAAGAGAGAGAAAACCCCAAAACAACCAGAAAACAAATAACAAAGTGGCAGGAGTAAGTTTCTACAAGTAAATAATAACATTAAATATAAGTGAACTAAAGTCTGTGATCAAAAGACACAGAGTGGCCAAATGGATGAAAATACAGGACTCTATGATCTGTTGCCCACAAGAAACACGCTTCACTTATAAAGATACACATAGACTGAAAATAAAGGGATATAAAAAGATATTACGTGCCAATTGAAATAAAAAATGAATGGGAGTAGTTATCCTTGTATCAAACAAAATAGATTTGAAAACAAACACTGTGAGAAGAGACAAAGAAGTTCACTATGTAATGATAAAGGAGTCAACCCAGTAATAGTATGTAACAATTTTAAATATATATGCACCCAACTCTAGAGCACACAGCTATATAAAGAAAATATTATTAGAGCTAAAGAGAGAGATATATCCCAATACAATAATAGTTGGAGATTTCAACTTTCCACTTTCTTTCTTTTTTTTTTTTTTTTTTTGAGATGGAGTCTTGCTCTGTCACCCAGGCTGGAGTGCAGTAGCGTGATCTCGGCTCACTGCAAGCTCTGCCTCCCAGGTTCACACCATTCTCCTGCCTCAGCCTCTCCGAGTAGCTGGGACTACAGGTGCCCGCCACCATGCCCAGCTAATTTTTTTGTATTTTTAGTAGAGACGGGGTTTCACCGTGGTCTCGATCTCCTGACCTCGTGATCCGCCCACCTCAGCCTCCCAAAGTGCTGGGATTACAAGCGTGAGCCACCGCGCCCAGCCCAACTTTCTACTTTGAACATTGGACAGATGTCCCAGACAGGAATTCAACAAAAAATATGGGACTTAATCAGCACTATACAACAAATGAATCTAATATATATTTATAGAACATTTCAACCAAAGGCTACAGAATACATATTCTTTTTCTCAGCACTGGATCATTTTCAAGGATAGACCATATGTTAGGTCATAAAACAAGTATTAAAACATTTACAAAAATCTAAACAATATCAAGCATCTTCTCTGACAACAATGGAATAAAACTAGAAATCAACAAGAGGAATTTTGGAAACTATACAAACTCAATGGAAATTAAACAGTATGCTCTTGAATGATCAGTGGGTCAATGAAAAAATTAAGATGGAAATTGAAAAACTTTTTGGAAAAGAAATGATAATGGAAACATAACATACCAAAACCTATGGGATACAGCAAAAATAGCACTAAGAGGAAAGTTTATAGCTGTAAGTGCCTACATCAAAAAAGAGAAAAACCTTCAAATAAATAACCTAACAATGCATCTTAAAGAACTAGAAAAGCAAGTGCAAACTGAACCAAAAAATAATAGGAGAAAAGAAATAATAAAGATCAAAGCAGAAGTAAATGAAATTGAAATGAAGAAAACAATACAAAAAAGTCAATGAAACAAAAAGGATTTTTCTAAGATAAACAAAATCAGCAAACTATTAGCCAGATTAACAAAGAAAAAAAAGGGTGAGGACCCATATAAATAAAATCAGATATGAAAAAGGAAACACTACAACCGATACTGCAGAAATTCAAAGGATCAGTAGTGGCTACTATGAGCAACTATATGCCAATAAATTGAAAAATTTACAGGAAATGAATAAATTCCTTGGCACATACAACCTACCAAAATTGAACCATGAAGAAATCCAAAACTTGAAAAGACCAATAATAAGCAATAAGATTGAAGACATAATAAAACATCTCCCAGTAAAGAAACACCCAGGACTTGATGGCTACACTGCTGATTTCTACCAAACATTTAAAGAAGAACTAACAGCAATCCTACTGAAACTATTCCAAAAAATGGAGGAGGATGGAATACTTCTAAACTCATTCTATGAGGCCAGTATTATCCTGATACCAAAACCAGATAAAGACACATCAAAAAAAGAAAACTCAGGCCAATATCTGTGATGAATACTGATGCAAAAATTCTCAATAAAATTCTAACAATCCAAATCCAACAATACATTAAAAAGATCATTTATCATGACCAAGTGAGACTTATCCTTGGGATGTGAGGATGGTTCAATATACACAAATCAATCAATATGATATATCATATCAACAGAATGAAGGAGAAAAATCATACAATCATTTCAATTCATGCTGAAGAAGCATTTGATAAAATTGAACATCCCTTCATGATAAAAAACCCTCAACAAACTTGGTATAGAAGGTACATACCTCACCATAATAAAATCTATCTATGACAGACCCAAAGCTGGTATCATACTGAATTGGGAAAAACTGAAAGCCTTTCCTCTAAGATCTGGAAGACAACAAGGATGCCCACTGTCACCACTGTTATTCAACATAGCACTGGAAGTCCTAGCTAGAGCAATCAGAAAAGAGAAAGAAATGAAGGGCATTCAAGCTGGAAAAGAAACAGCTAAATTATCCTTGTTTCCAAATGATATAATCTTATATTTGGAAAAACCTAAAGACTCCACCAAAAAACTATTATAACTAATAAATTCAGTAAAATTCAAGATACAAGATCAACATACAAAAACCAGTATCATTTCTATACGCCAATGGTGAACAATGTAAAAAACAAGTCAAAATGCAATCTCATTTGTAGTAGCCACAAATAAAATTAACTACCTAGGAATTAACCAAAAAGTGAAAGATCTCTACAATGAAAACTGTAAAACACTGATGAAAGAAATTAAAGAGTACACCAAAAAAATAAAAAGATATTCTATGTTCATGGATGAGAAGAATCAATATTGTTAAAATGTCCATACTAAACAAAGTAATCTACAGATTCAATGAAATCTTTATCAAAATGCCAATGATATTTTTCACAAAATATACAATATAACCCAAAAATTTATATGGAACCACAGAAGATCCAGAATAGCCAAAGCTATCCTGAACAAAAAAACAAAATTGGAAGAATCACATTACCTGATTTCACATTATACTAAGGAGTTATAGTAACCAAAACAGCATGCTACTGGCATATGAGCAGATACGTAGACCAATGGAATAGAACAAAGAACCCAGCAACAAATTAATACACCTACCGTGAACTCATTTTTGACAAAGGTGCCAAGAATATACGTTGGAGAAAGGACAATCTCTTCAACAAATGATGCTTGAAAAACTAGATTTTCATATGCAGAAAAATTAAGCTGAACCCCTATCACCATATACAAAAATCAAATCAAAATATATTAAAGACTTAAACATAAGACCTCAAACTATGAAACTACTATAAGAAAACATGGGGGAAACTCTCCAAGACATTGGTCTTGGCAAAAATTTCTTGGGTAATACCCCACAAGCACAGGCAACCAACAAAAAATGGACAGATGGGATCACATCAAGTTAAAATGCTTCTACACAGCAAAAGAAACAATCAACAAAGTGAAGAGACAACCCACAGAATGGGAGAAAATATTTGCAAACTCCCCATCTGACAAGAGATTAATAACCAGAATATATAAGAACTCAAACAACTCTATAGTAAAAAATCTCGTTATCTGAATAACTAATGGACAAAGGGCTTGAATAGACATTTCTCAAAAGAATACATACAAATGGCAAACAGGCATATGAAAAGGTGCTCAACATCACTGATCATCAGAGAAATGCAAATCAAAACTATAATGAGATGTCATCTCACCCCAGTTAAAATGACTTTTCTCCAAAAAGACAGGCAACAGCAAATGCTGGAGAGATGTGGAGAAAAGAAAACCCTTATATGCTGTTGGTGGGAATGTAAATTAGTACAACCACTATGGAGAACAGTTTGGAGGTTTCTCAAAAAACTAAAATTAGAACTACCATATGATCCAACAATCCCACTGATGAGTATATACCCAAAAGAAAGGAAATCAGTGTATCAAAGAGATATCTGCACTCTCATGTTCGTTGCAGCACTGTTTACAATAGCCAAGATTTGGAAGCAACCAGTGTTTATTAACAGATGAATAGATAAAGAAAGTGAGGTATATTATGAGGTATAAATATATATATATATATCTATATACACACACACACACACACACACACAGTATAATAGTACACAATGGTGTACTATTCAGCCATAAAAAAGAATGGGATTCAGTTACCTACAACAATATAGATGGAACTGGAGGTCATTATGTTAAGTGAAATAACTGAGACACAGAAAGACAAACATCACATGTTCTCACTTATTTGTGGTATGTAAAACTCGAAACAATTGAACACATGAAGATAGAGAGTAGAAGGATGGCTACCAGAAACTGGGTAGGATAGTAGATGTTGCAGGGGAGGTGAGCATGATTAATGAGTACAAAATATAATTAGAAAGCATGAATAATATGTACTATTTAATAGCACAGCAGGATGATTATAGTCAAAATTATATAATTATTTGAATTTGTGAAGCATTTTCAAGCTTCTAATGACGATTTGTTTTCCTAAGGTGACACTGATGGGCTACACCACAATTCAGCTTATAAGAACCTGTGGAACCTCTGGCACCTGCAGAAGGAGTCCGCAATCGCTGGAAGAAAGTAAGAAATGGCATGACTGTTGGCAAAGTGGCCTAATATATGTAAAGTTGCTATTCAAAGGAAGCTGACTGTCTTCTTAGCCTACAACAAAATAAGGCAAGTCAGGATCATTAGATTAGGGAATTTAGATTTGGTACTACATGCAAAGATTATTAAATATTAGACTATGTTCCTGTGATAAATGATAATATTTCTGGTATGGTTTGAAATGAAAAATCTTGAAAGAATTAATTACCTTAAGCACAGGAATCTGATTTTACATTTTCTAAAAAATTGTAAAATAAAGGGGCTGTACAAGTGGTCACTAAAGTCCAGGTTTACAATTCTGTGTTTCTTCGACATAATCTTTGTGGTTTTAGAAATGATTTTATATTCAGATGCTAAATATGAATGTACTATTTTTAATCCATGAACAAATTTAAACTCCCATGTACAATTTTCTTTCTACATACTTAAGGATGGAATAATTTCCTAAAATATGATAGACACAGTTACATAAATTTGGTTAATATTTATAGATTTGACCACTATTTCTCTAGTTTTCTTACATGGTGCTCCTTGATTTATAATATAAATTTTGGTTTGCTGGGTGGTATGTGAAAAAATTTCTGTGATGACAATGTTGTTTTTAGTAGATTTGTTTTAAGGGTTCAAGAATCATCCCCTGTTGGCAGCTATTGTATTAATAAAGAATTTGTCTGGTCTTCCTTATCCCTGATTCCTGGGAGATAACTCCTAACTCTGTGGAATTTCCTGAGTGATAGAAATGTCTTTGTTATTTACGGTGAGACCCTGAAATTATATTTGAGTTTATGCTAACAAGATGACTCAGGATGAAGATTAGTCATGCCAGGAAGTCCCACCATGTAGTTAGAGAATGAGAGCTTTGAGCCAGGTGATATCAGCCTGATCTTAGTGTAGGCGAGAGGAGTTGGAAATTGAGTTCAATCATGTGGCCAATAATACAATCAAACATGCCTATATAATGAAACCCTCATAAAAAAATCTGGAACTTGAGGTTTAGGTGAGTCTGTCTGGGTAGTGATATTCCTATGGATCCAGAAACCCCAGGAAGGAGATATTCTTTGTCTCACAAGATAGCAAAAAATATGGCTATAAAATAAAAGTAACAAAAGTCTTTGGATAAAAGTGTTAAAGGTGTTAATAATGAGATCTTGTAAATCTGAATGGCATTATAGCAACTTATAAAACAGAAGTGTCACCTTATCACTCTGGAGTTACTCATCTCCGGAAAAGAGATGAGTGTATGGTGTTTAATTTAGTATACAGTGAGAAAAGAGTCTTATTCTTTCAGTATCTCAAAATAGCCAAACCCATGACAATGAAATTATCCTTGTACCAGGAATCCTAGGGATAGAGAGTAGGATAGTATCATGAAGAGAGTACCGATTTAGGAGAGCACAGATTTGAGTCCTGGGCTCAATCTCAGTGCTTCTCTTCATTGGTCCCAGGACCGTGGCAGATTATGCAAATTCACCATGCCTCAATTCCCTCATTTGCCAAGTAAGGGTAATAAAACTAATGATTTCACAGAGTTGTCCAGCATGAAGGATATAAACGAAGTTATTGGTCAAGTGTCATTTCATTTTCTTTTATTTAGTTAACAGTATTCTTTATTTGGGGGAAACAAAAACAAGCAAAACAAAAAAACCAAGGTAAACTAAGATTCGTCTAACCATTACTTCCATCCTCAAATAATTCAGAGTGCTTATTTCAGAGCAGACATTCCTCAAAGAAGATACATTATCATTATCAATCATGTCTAAAAACAAAGTCTTATTAAACAGTATACATTTCTTCTATTATACATACTAGATATTACATATAAAGTGGGAGGGAAGGAATACCTCTGGTGTACCATAAATTTGATAGAGCTGTAGCAATAACATAAGCAAAAACCTCTTCTTAACACCACATATTCCTCTTTAAGTATTATCCCAAGTTAGCAGCTAAATTATTTCAAGAAATGGAATGACATTTTGTAAGCCAAACGTAGTAAGAAATTCCAGTAACAAAAGTTAAGCTAAAAATGTAGTACCAATACTGAAAAAGGGTTACAAAAGGTAGCATACTTGGCTTTACTTTTCGTTTTCACTTGTAACCTTTACAAAAAGAACTATTTGGGGGAGAGTGACAGATTTTCTCCCAGTATTCCCTAACAATTACAACATTTATTTCAAGTACATTTTCATTTAACCGAGCATGTTGTTTTCCTCTCTTAGAGTTCCCTCCAGAATTTTTGAAGTGTTGTCATATCTTTGTTGAGTGTCTCATAAGTAAACATAGCACTAAAGGATGCGCTTTTGTGAGAATACTCAAAAGAATCATGTAAACACTTGTACTTTGCACAGTCCAGGTTGGTATTTTTGAATTGCTGGGGTGTATTCAAGTAAACACAAGAAAAGCTTTATGGAAATGTAAAAAAAATGAATTTATGAAGCCTTACTTTTTATGCTGTAGCAAAACAACTGAAAAGAAAAGTATCTGGATTCATAATGGAGGAATTGAAAGTTTGGTTTAATTCAGCTTTCTCAGAGTTTGAAGTTT
The DNA here is from genome assembly GCF_009828535.3 of Hylobates moloch. Lineage (NCBI taxonomy): Eukaryota > Metazoa > Chordata > Mammalia > Primates > Hylobatidae > Hylobates > Hylobates moloch. The sequence goes on along the minus strand of NW_026652278.1, from coordinate 110,467,198 downwards.
ATGTGGACCTTTGGGGTCTTTGAGAGGTAAGAAAGCTATAAATAATCCAGGACAGCCTCAAATTCTCAGAGTACTTGCACACACATTTAATCTCTCTGAAAATATGCAAGATTGATTAGGAATCTTGAAGTCTATATAGTACTAATTTTAAGTGAAGTTTAATGTTTCTGAAAGCATAAAAAGTTGATATCGATTTTTTTATAACCACTGTATACCCTCTGGTATTTATAAAAGCCACCAGGACAGTAATGCTTGCAGCACTGTGATCACAAACACAAGAAACTACATAAATCCTATAGACAGCTCTTTAGGAGAAAAACATTGTAAAAAGTCAGATTGTATTCTGAATTTGTGTAAAAATATAATTCCTTAAAGAAGTAATAACGTTTTGATTATGAGATCTGTGTAACAGCAATAACAGTATCAATGGCATGGCTACTTGTTAATTTTACAAACCATGGTTGTTACATGGGCTTTGGAATTTGACAGACTGGGGATAAAACCCTTTCTCCAGCTTTCACTGGAAAATTTATATAAGCTCTCTAAACCTTGCTTTCTTCATTTGCAATACGAGAATAAGCAACCTCACAGGTGGTTGGGAGAATTAACTGAGGATGTATGGAAAGCCCTAAGCACAATGTCTAGTAAATATTTTGGAGCTCAACAATTTCTCTTCCTACACTTCCTTAAGAGAGTCAAGAATCTTTCTCACTGAACCGTAAGGTTCTGTTTCATGCAAGGGAAACAGAATCACAGAATTTCAAGTTTCACGTTTCCTGATCTGAGCAAAAATTAAAGGAAAAAACGGGAAATCGGGGAGACTAGTTTGGAGGCTGCTGCAATAATCTAGGTGTGGGCTGAAAATTTGGAAGTGAAGTAGGGATGGAAAATTTTGAAAAGTAGCAGGAGCTGGTACAAAAGAAAAAAAAACCTGAAAGAAATTGTTAAATGCGTGGGAACATGGAGTGGGAGACACAAAAATGCCAAAGCGGAGCCAAGGTGAGCACTCATGCGGAATTGACTCTTACTTCTTCTTCTGCCATCACTTCCATCTCTGCCATGTTTATAACCACCTCTCAGAATGCAAGTGCCCCCTCCATCTTAAGTAAATGAAAGGCGTAAAAGGAAAGAACAGTGAAAATTCGGGAGCAGCAGGCATGGATCTGGAAATAGACCTCCCCCACCCTCATACCCACATCTGACTCCAGCCCACTAGTATGAGTTTCTAGGAGAATTCATAAAGGCTGTTAGTTCATTTTGTGTCCACATAAATTTGGACAGTAAGGCACTATTTTCATGCAGTACATGTTCTAAATTTATCTTTCTTTTTATGAAATCGTTTAAGTTACCAGATAAATGTGCTGAAGATGAAATCTAGTATTTCTGTTAGAGGAAAAAGGGAAAGGAATTGAGGAATTCTTTCTACAATGTCTATCTTGTTAGAGAGTATGGAGTCTTCCCATAGGATGGAAAAGAAGGTAATCTGGACAGGAATTTACAAAGAAAAGAATTCTAATCAAAATCACTTTCAAAAGTTCAATGATATATCCAAATGAGAATACATTTTGCACCACTGTAGATATGGGTAAGAGGGGTTATCCTCATGTAGGTGAAATACAGAACTTCTAAAGAAAAAGCAGCAGTTCACATTTGCAAAAAGCTTAAAGAAATACACACAGATAGAAAAGCGGGAGGCTTAAACCCTGATGTTATTTTTGACCTGTTATTCTCTTTTGCTTCCTCATCATCCATCTGATTGAAAACCTTATTGAATCTATGTCAGAAATACTTTTCACATCTCACTTCTTTATGATCCCACTTCCACTGGTTTAGTTAAAGCTGGGTTTTATTTCCTATTCTTTGGTTAATTTATTAGTAATCCAGTATGTCTACTTACATCTAATTTTCCCCTGCTTGTCTTCATCCTAAACACTCCTCTAATGTTCTGTGATTCAACCACCTATGTGGAGGTGCTAGAACTTAGGAGTAGATGACAGTGTTATCTTGGAGTTCAAGATACTTAAAATATGTAATTCTAAAAATAATTAGATATGATGTTTCAATTTAGAAAAACAGATTTTAAACTATTCTGGTGAAAAAGTAGATGTGAAACAATTGCTAGAAATATACCAAGGGAACACAGCTAAAGGATATGTATTGCTCTACCACAAATCTCTAACCATCTTAATATGTTCAACAATACTAATAACTTGAAGATGCAAAAGTCATACTTGTAAAATATAGGGATTACACAAAGCTAGGAAAGATATAAAGCATATTAAATAACAGAGTCAGTTTTTAGCAGGAGGTTGATATACTAAAACACTGAACATATAACAAATATGGAATATTAAAGGGACAATTGTAATTCTAAGGCTAGCATTTAGTTTAAAAAATCAACTGGATAAAAATAAATACTTGAAGGTTTAATAAACGGCTCATGGACAGAGGGCCAGGCAGACACAGGTGTGATATGATGGTGTAAAAATTTAATGTGATCTTTGGCTACATTAATAGAAGTAAAGTGCACATGAAAGAAAAAATATTTTACCATTTTCTGCTTTGATAACACCACGTCAGTGGACAATAATGTTCAGATTGGGGCATATATTGGGAAGAAGAATGACAAATTAGAAATTGTATGAATATGACAGTTGGGATGATGAGGGGCTTTGAAAACCTGTGGAATTGCTTCAAGATACATAACCGGGAGAAAGCATCATGCCTCTTTATTTTCTGTATTTCTGATGCTTTGATATCTGGGCCTTGCTGACCCTGGAGAGATTGCTGTTCCCAGGCTAGACAATTCCAAGAGATAGCAAACACCACCCTGAGAGCACTCTCAAACGTAAATCAAGCAATTCAGAGCTCCTACCCTCGTCTTCTTCCTTTATCAGACTCTCATATGTTCAGCAACTATCTCTTTGATCTAATCACCCCAGAGCCAAGTATTAGATGACTAAAGACAGCTCTTACACCTCAGAGCATACTGAAATTATTCAAAGTAGCCAATCTTGAGCCTGCTTACCCTGTCTTGCCTTACCTTTCCTGCAGAAACCACAGTAAAGGCTCTTACCACATTTCCACCCTGCTCCCTCTGCCTCCTGAGCAACCCTGGTGCTTCCCCTTGTGGCCCTGCATCCATGGCACACTCCCTCTCTTGGGAGCTGTGAGTAACAAACTAACCTTTTCAATGGCAATCATCTCCTGATCTATTGGACTCATCATACCTGAATAATAATAAAACCTACCTTTTAATACAGTAATGATAGAATCTTAGGAGCTAGAAGAAATGTTTACTTTTATTTTTATTTAGCAAACATTTACTACCTACTAGATGTCAAGCACCATTCTCTATACATAACTTATCTAGATTGGAAGAACTCTACTTCTTAAATCTGTATGACTTCCATACCTTTCCTTATAAATATACTGATTCTAGTCTCTTCTCCATCTTAAGACTGACTATCTTCTGCAATGATAACGAAAAATATCTACCAACCAGCATGCCACTCCACTGACCAATCAGAACTGCTGCCAGCTGGACAGCTGGAGCTCCGTGCTGGAGACTCTTTTCTGGGCCAGGCCCCTTTAGTTCCTGACTAATGGGGGAGATTTGGGACACCTTGGGGAAGAATCTGATGTGGTAGCAGGATAGGGGTAAAGTATTGTCACATTTCAATATTTTAATAACTGGCATGGCCATACCAGTACTCTTAGTTGAATAGTAGCCTTGATAATATATCCCTTAGTCTTCTCTTTTATCTCTTGCCTTCTTGAATTTCCTTCAGCTATTCATTTTATGAAGTAAATTATAGACTTCATCATATTGGTCATTTTGCTCTGAACAATGGCCAATGTCTTTCTTAAACCGTGCTGCTTGGATTACTCTAAAGTGGCCTACCAGCTGAGTGGACTCTTTGCAACCTGACTGGAATTCTTTATTAGGATAACTAGAATTATACTTTGTGTTCAATGTCAATAAAATGAAAATCTCATATGCCTTTTCATAAAGTGTATCACTGAAATAAAAGTGGTAGTATTCATTCATTCTCTAGCTGACAAGCAAACTAATTAAAAGATCATCATATATTCCTTAAGCCAGCAAGTCTTTCAATATATTTTAAATTACATTTTGATACTATAATCTTTATTTCCATATTGGAAAAGCTAACACGCTCACTAATCTAAAAAGTTTTATAATTGACAATAGACATCCCAGCTAATGTAAATTAACAGGTTCTGCTGCACTTGGAAAAGAGAGGCAAAAAGGACACCATTTAAAAGAATGATGATGATGCAGTTAGAAGTTCAGTCTTCAGTAAGATTTTATGTTATCAGGAACATTGTTCTACTACTACTACTTTTAATAGTATTGTCTATACAAGCATTAAATATCTGATATTGGCAAAGAGTTCTATGATAGAAATATCTATTAACTATTTTATCATTAAAATTTTAACAACCACCATTTTCCAAAATTTAGATACAGTTCTTCAATTGAGAGTATATACTATTGAAGACTTTTTATTTTATTTTATTTTTTAATTTTATTGTTATTAAAATTTAAGTTTTAGGGTACATGTGCACAACATGCAGGTTTGTTACATATGTATACATGTGTCATGTTGGTGTGCTGCACCCATTAACTCATCATTTAGCATTAGGTATATCTCCTAATGCTATCCCTCCCCCCTCCCCCAACCCCACAACAGTCCCCGGTGTGTGATGTTCCCCTTCCTGTGTCCATGGGTTCTCATTGTTCAATTCCCACCTATGAGTGAGAACATGTGGTGTTTGGTTTTTTGTCCTTGCGATAGTTTGCTGAGAATGATGGTTTCCAGCTTCATCCATGTCCCTACAAAGGACATGAACTCATCATTTTTTATGGCTGCATAGTATTCCATGGTGTATATGTGCCACATTTTCTTAATCCAGTCTATCGTTGTTGGACATTTGGGTTGGTTCCAAGTCTTTGCTATTGTGAATAGTGCCACAATAAACATACATGTGCATGTGTCTTTATGGCAGCATGATTTATAATCCTTTGGGTATACACCCGGTAATGGGATGGCTGGGTCAAATGGTATTTCTAGTTCTAGATCCCTGAGGAATCGCCACACTGACTTCCACAATGGTTGAACTAGTTTACAGTCCCACCAACAGTGTAAAAGTGTTCTCATTTCTCCACATCCTCTCCAGCACCTGTTGTTTCCTGACTTTTTAATGATCGCCATTCTAACTGATGTGAGATGGTATCTCACTGTGGTTTTGATTTGCATTTCTCTGATGGCCAGTGATGATGAGCATTTCTTCATGTGTCTGTTGGCTCCATAAATGTCTTCTTTTGAGAAGTGTCTGTTCATGTCCTTTGCCCACTTTTTGATGGGGTTGTTTTTTTCTTGTAAATTTGTTTGAATTCACTGTAGATTCTGGATATTAGCCCTTTGTCAGATGAGTAGGTTGCAAAAATTTTCTCCCATTCTGTAGGTTGCCTGTTCACTCTGATGGTAGTTTCTTTTGCTGTGCAGAAGCTCTTTAGTTTAATTAGATCCCATTTGTCAATTTTGGCTTTTGTTGCCATTGCTTTTGGTGTTTTAGACATGAAGTCCTTGCTCATGCCTATGTCCTGAATGGTATTGCTTAGGTTTTCTTCTAGAGTTTTTATGGTTTTAGGTCTAACATGTAAGTCTTTAATCCATCTTGAATTAATTTTTGTATAAGGTGTAAGGAAGGGATCCAGTTTCAGCTTTCTACATATGGCTAGCCAGTTTTCTCAGCACCATTTATTAAATAGGGAATCCTTTCTCCATTTCTTGTTTTTGTCAGATATATCAAAGGTCAGGTGTTTGTAGAAGTGTAGTATTGTTTCTGAGGGCTCTGTTCTGTTCCATTGGTCTATATCTCTGTTTTGGTACCAGTACCACGCTGTTTTGGTTACTGTAGCCTTGTAGTATAGTTTGAAGTCAGGTAGTGTGATGCCTCCCTCTTTGTTCTTTTGGCTTAGGATTGACTCGGCGATGCAGGCTCTTTTTTGGTTCCATATGAACTTTAAAGTAGTTTTTTCCAATTCTGTGAAGAAAGTCATTGGTAGCTTGATGGGGATGGCATTGAATCTATAAATTACCTTGGGCAGTATGGCCATTTTCACTATATTGATTCTTCCTACCCATGAGCCTGGAATGTTCTTCCATTCATTTGTATCTTCTTTTATTTCATTGAGCAGTGGTTTGTAGTTCTCCTTGAAGAGGTCCTTCACATCCCTTGTAAGTTGGATTCCTAGGTATTTTATTCTCTTTGAAGCAATTGTGAATGGGAGTTCACTCACGATTTGGCTCTCTGTTTGTCTGTTATTCGTGTATAAGAATGCTTGTGATTTTTATACATTGATTTTGTATCCTGAGACTTTGCTGAAGTTGCTTATCAGCTTAAGGAGATTTTGGGCTGAGATGATGGGGTTTTCTAGATATACAATCATGTCATCTGCAAACAGGGATAATTTGACTTCCTCTTTTCCTAATTGAATACCCTTTATTTCCTTCTCCTGCCTGATTGCCCTGGCCAGAACTTCCAGCACTATGTTGAATAGGAGTGGTGAGAGAGGGCATCCCTGTCTTGTGCCAGTTTTCAAAGGGAATGCTTCCAGTTTTTGCCCATTCAGTATGATATTGGCTGTGGATTTGTCATAAATAGCTCTTATTATTTTGAGATACGTCCCATCAATACCTAATTTATTGAGAGTTTTTAGCATGAAGGGTTGTTGGATTTTGTCAAAGGCCTTTTCTGCATCTATTGAGATAATCATGTGGTTTTTCTCTTTGGTTCTGTTTATATGCTGGATTACATTTATTGATTTGCATATGTTGAACCAGCTTTGCATCCCACGGATGAAGCCCACTTGATCATGGTGGATAAGCTTTTTGATGTGCTGCTGGATTCGGTTTGCCAGTATTTTATTGAGGATTTTTGCATCAATGTTCATCAAGGATATGGGTCTAAAATTCTCTTTTTTGGTGTGTCTCTGCCAGGCTTTGGTATCAGGATGATGCTGGCCTCATAAAATGTGTTAGGGAGGATTCCCTCTTTTTCTATTGATTGGAATAGTTTCAGAAGGAATGGTACCAGTTCCTCCTTGTACCTCTGGTAGAATTCGGCTGTGAATCCATCTGGTCCTGGACTTTGGTTGGTAAGCTATTGATTATTTCCTCAATTTCAGAGCCTGTTATTGGTCTATTCAGAGATTCAACTTTTTCCTGGTTTAGTCTTGGGAGGATGTATGCGTTGAGGAATTTATCCATTTCTTCTAGATTTTCTAGTTTATTTGCATAGAGGTGTTTATACTATTCTCTGATGCTAGTTTGTATTTCTGTGGGATCGGTGGTGATATCCCCTTTATCATTTTTTATTGCGTCTATTTGATTCTTCTCTCTTTTCTTCTTTATTAGTCTTGCTAGCAGTCTATGAATTTTGTTGATCTTTTCAAAAAACCAGCTCCTGGATTCATTGATTTTTTGAAGGGTTATTTGTGTCTCTATTTCCTTCAGTTCTGCTCTGATCTTAGTTATGTCTTTCCTTCTGCTAGCTTTTGAATGTGTTTGCTTTTGCTTCTCTAGTTCTTTTAATTGTAATGTTAGGGTGTCAATTTTAGATCTTTCCTGCTTTCTCTTGTGGGCATTTAGTGCTATAAATTTCCCTCTACACACTGCTTTGAATGTGTCCCAGAGATTCTGGTATGTTGTATCTTTGTTCTCACCGGTTTCAAAGAACATCTTTATTTCCGCCTTCATTTCGTTATGTACCCAGTAGTCATTCAGGAGCAGGTTGTTCAGTTTCCATGTAGTTGAGTGGTTTTGGGTAAGTTTCTTAATCCTGAGTTCTAGTTTGATTGCACTGTGGTCTGAGAGACAGTTTGTTATAATTTCTGTTCTTTTACATTTGCTGAGGAGAGCTTTACTTCCAACTATGTGGTCAATTTTGGAATAAGTGCAATGTGGTGCTGAAAAGAATGTATATTCTGTTGATTTGGGGTGGAGAGTTCTGTAGATGTCTATTAGGTCCACTTTGTGCAGAGCTGAGTTCAATCCTGGGTATCCTTGTTAACCTTCTGTCTCGTTGATCTGTCTAATGTTTACAGTGGGGTGTTAAAGTCTCCCATTATTATTGTGTGGGAGTCTAAGTCTCTTTGTAGGTCACTAAGGACTTGCTTTATGAATCTGGGTGCTCCTGTATTGGGTGCATATATGTTTAGGATAGTTAGTTCTTCTTGTTGAATTGATCCCTTTACCATTATGTAATGGCCTTCTTTGTCTCTTTTGATCTCTGTTGGTTTAAAGTCTGTTTTATCAGAGACTAGGATTACAACCCCTGCTTTTTTTTGTTTTCCATTTGCTTGGTAGATCTTCCTCCATCCCTTTATTTTGAGCCTATGTGTGTCTCTGCACGTGAGATGGGTTTCCTGAATACAGCACACTGATGGGTCTTGACTCTTTATTCAATTTGCCAGTCTGTGTCTTTTAATTGGAGCATTTAGCCCATTTACATTCAAAGTTGATATCATTTTATGTGAATTTGATCCTGTCATTATGAGGTCAGCTGGTTATTTTGCTCGTTAGTTGATGCAGTTTCTTCCTAGCCCTGATGGTCTTTACAATTTGGCATGTTTTTGCAGTGGCCGGTACCGGTTGTTCCTTTCCATGTTTAGTGCTTCCTTCAGGAACTCTTTTAGGGCAGGCCTGGTGGTGACAAAATCTCTCAGCATTTGCTTGTCTGTAGAGTATTTTATTTCTCCTTCACTTATGAAGCTTAGTTTGGCTGGATATGAAATTCTGGGTTGACAATTCTTTTCTTTAAGAATGTTGAATATTGGCCCCCACTCTCTTCTGGCTTGTAGAATATCTGCCGAGAGAGCCGCTGTTAGTCTGATGGGCTTCCCTTTGTGGGTAACCCGACCTTTCTCTCTGGCTGCCCTTAACATTTTTTCCTCATTTCAACTTTGATGAATCTAGCAATTATGTGTCTTGGAGTTACTCTTCTTGAGGAGTATCTTTCTGGCGTTCTCTGTATTTCCTGAATTTGAATGTTGGCCTGCCTTGCTAGATTGGGGAAGTTCTCCTGGATAATATCCTGCAGAGTGTTTTCCAACTTGGTTCCATTCTCCCCATCACTTTCAGGTACACCAATCAGATGTAGGTTTGGTCTTTTCACATAGTCCCATATTTCTTGGAGGCTTTGTTCATTTCTTTTTATTCTTTTTTCTCTAAACTTCTCGCTTCATTTCATTCATTTCATCTTCCATCACTGATACCCTTGCTTCCAGTTGATCGCATCGGCTACTGAGGCTTCTGCATTCGTCACGTAGTTCTCGTGCCTTGGTTTTCTGCTCCATCAGGTCCTTTAAGGACTTCTCTGCATTGGTTATTCTAGTTATCCATTCGTCTAGTTTTTTTTCAAAGTTTTTAACTTCTTTGCCATTGGTTCGAATTTCCTCCTGTAGCTCAGAGTAGTTTGATTGTCTGAAGCCTTCTTCTCTCAACTCGTCAGTCATTCTCCGTCCAGCTTTGTTCCATTGCTGGTGAGGAGCTACATTCCTTTGGAGGAGAAGAGGCACTCTGATTTTTAGAGTTTCCAGTTTTTCTGCTCTGTTTTTTCCCCATCTTTGTGGTTTTATCTACCTTTGGTCTTTGATGATGGTGACGTACAGATGGGTTTTTAGTGTGGATGTCCTTCCTGTCTGTTAGTTTTCCTTCTGACAGTCAGCACCCTCAGCTGCAGGTCTGTTGGAGTTTGCTAGAGGTCCACTCCAGACCCTGTTTGCCTGTGTATCAGCAGTGGCGGCTGCAGAACAGCGGATATTGGTGACCCGCAAATGCTGCTGCCCGATCGTTCCTCTGGAAGTTTTGCCTCAGAGGAGTACCCGGCCGTATGAGGTGTCAGTCCGCCCCTACTGGGGGGTGCCTCCCCATTAGGCTACTCGGGGTTCAGGGACCCACTTGAGGAGGCAGTCTGCCCGTTCTCAGATCTCAAGCTGCATGCTGGGAGAACCACTACTCTCTTCAAAGTTGTCGGACAGGGACATTTAAGTCTGCAGAGGTTACTGCTGTCTTTTTGTTTGTCTGTGCCCTGCCCCCAGAGGTGGAGCCTACAGAGGCAGGCAGGCCTCCTTGAACTGTGGTGGGCTCCACCCAGTTCCAGCTTCCTGCCACTTTGTTTACCTAATCAAGTCTGGGCAATGGCAGGCGCCCCTCCCCCAGCCTCACTGCTGCCTTGCAGTTTGATCTCAGACTGCTGTGCTAGCAATGAGCGAGACCCCTTGGGCATAGGACCCTTCAAGCCAGGTGTGGGATATAATCTCCTGGTGTGCTGTTTTTTAAGCCCGTTGGGAAAGCTCAGTATTAGGGTGCCATCTGTCACCCCTTTCTTTGACTAGGAAAGGGAATTCCCTGACCCCTTGCACTTCCCAGGTGAGGCAATGCCTCACAAGCTTCAGCTTGTGCACGGTGCACTGCACCCACTGTCCTGCACCCACTGTCTGGCACACCCCAGTAAGATGAACCCGGTACCTCAGTTGGAAATGCAGAAATCACCCGTCTTCTGCATCGCTCATGCTGGGAGCTGTTGACCGGAGCTATTCCTGTTCGGACATCTTGGCTCCTCCCTATTGAAGACTTTTTTGAGGTTTAAATAGAATACTATTTTACCTGTCTAATGATATGTTATTCTATTTTAAAAACTGTACAGTTAATATTTTAAATTTTGTGGTAGGTCATTATTAATGATACATTTAATCTTTGTCTCAGAATTTGTACCTTTCAAAAAAAAAAATCCCCTGTTGAAATTGCAGTTTAACCCCTGAATTATCCTATATTTGGTAACTAAAAATTTTTTCCATTCAACCTCTAAAGCTGCATTTCCTGATGGGTGTAATCATCAAATGCAAGTTTGCTTAAAGGATTTACTTGACCTTTCATAATAAACTATTAGAGCTTTCAAAGCCAAATTAAAATAGACATCAAATTTGTTTGTGAGTCAGATGTGTCCACATTGTGCAAAAGGATAATAGATAAGATGTATTTGTTAAAACACAATGAAAATAGCAGGTATTTGGCTGTAAATGATGATAGCAAAGGCTGAAACCCAAAAGTTTTAGATCAGAGTCTCAGAAATTCTCTTAGCTGGAAGGGTACTTTAAATGACCTCTAACCCAGTTACCCATTTGAGTATTGCATCCATAACCTCCATTCTTGTTTGAACACCTATTTGCTCCCAAGACAGCCCACTGCTTCTTTGCATGTTCTTTCATTTTCTTCATTGGGAAGTACCCACACTCATTTTAAAATCAAGAGCCTCCAAGCTGGTAGAGAAGAGCAGGATATAATCCAATTTAGAAATGCAATATTAGCACAGGTTAAACATTTGCTTGTTCCATTTAGTGAGTTGAAGTAGAATTTTCTCCAGAGTACTTTTCATTGAATTAAAGTGGATTCTGTAAGTATACGTGATAAGTGATATTTGGTCAAGTGGAAATTTCCTCAGATTTAGTTTTTTGTCTCCCCTACCCCTTCGACCCCCTCCAACATTTTAGAGACTCTGCCTATATTAGGGAACTTCAGGGAATCCGAGGGAAAAGTTGCCCTGTGAGTTCCACCTCAAGTTCTCCATTTCCTTTATATTACCAGCATAACCAGATATTCCCTTGTATTACCAGCAGAAAAGAAATCTTGATTCACACCTGTGAATTGGGTTGGGAGGCTAGGGAGGAAGTCTGAGGGGGCACACTTTATGCCACATTAGAAGACTTAACACTGCAATTTATGCAGCATTAAGATTTCTGGTCTTAATTATACTGCTAGTGAGTTTTATAATCATGAATAAGTCACTGCATTTCTCTGATTCTCAGTTGCTTCGTCTATAATGGGAAAATAAATAGACCTACAATTCCGGGTTAATTTGAGAATTAAAAGAAATAATAAAAATATGTTGAAATTGGAAACCCTTTATCTTTTCTTACTGTATCTTTAAAGTCAGCAACAATGCAGTTTTGTAACCCTAATGCTTAATGGAAAGTAAAAGAGTTAACACATACTTAGAAATTGGGTAAAATTCACATTAAACAAATGCCATCCCAATACAAAGTAAACTTTTAAGCTTAAGGATTTTTGTCCCTCTTACCTGTCAGTCCAAACACCTCAGGAGCCTAGGCAAAAATTAAAGATGGCAATTTTATGATACTAGATATAATGATAAAAACAGCAGCTGCTATCTATTGAGTGTTATATGCTAATTGCTGTTCCCAAATGCCTTATATATATGTGCTCTTTCATATTGTTATGGCTGGGGAGGGCCTGGTTCTGGATTCAGTCTTTTTTCATATCTATCCTCTTGCAACAAAATAAATTCTATTAGTCCTGGATTTGATTAAACACTAAATAATATATTTGGTCTTATTTCTGAATATCTATTACAACTACCCTCTTCTGCTTCAAAAACAATAATTTGAATTGCCAACATGTAGTTAGGAATGACGCTTCTAAGAAATCTGCTTCGCTTGACACTTAGGTGGTTAAGAATGACCAGATATTGTTTTTGAATTATTCCTTTACGCGTGATACTTTTTAGTTGGGAATTCTAAAAAATGCATATAACTCCTGTGCATGCCTGTTCTAGCATATGTATTAAGTATATTCTTTTTTTTGTTTTTTCTTCTTTTTTTGAGAGGGAGTCTGGCTCTGTCACCCAGGCTGGAGTGCAGTGGTGCAATCTCGGCTCACTGCAAGCTCCACCTCCTGGGTTCACACCATTCTCCTGCCTCAGCTTCCTGAGTAGCTGGGACTACAGGCGCCCACCACCACACCTGGCTAATTGTTTGTATTTTTTAGTAGAGACAGGGTTTCACCATGTTAGCCAGGATGGTCTCGATCTCTTGACCTTGTGATCCGCCCACCTCGGCCTCCCAAAGTGCTGGGATTACAGGCATGAGCCACATTAGCCCACCCTAATTATATTCTTAGGATATGTACTTCCAAACATCTGCAAATGTTTTAAACATAAACATAATATTGGCATTCATTGATTTGTTCAAGTAATAATAGAACACCTATTGTTCTAGATACTATTCTAGTTTCAGCAGATATAACAGTGAATGACATGTCTTTTATCAAAGCTGCTTTGGTACATTATTTTTGGAAAGCTATCAAAACAACAACAACAACAACAACAATTTCACTCCTCACTTCTTAGTATCTTATCTTTTACTGGTGCTTTACTTTACTGTATTTGTGTATTTTCTTCTCTCACAAATCCCTTTCTCTTTTTCTCAACAGATTTAGAAATAAACCACAAAGTAATTTTTTCCCCACATAATTTATTACTGATTAACATTGTCAATATCAACAGTCTAGATTTCTGAAAATGACAGAATTAATGTCTGCTGTTTCGAGATATGAGTTTTAGCACTTTCTATTACAAATTCTGGTGCTGTTTTACCAATTTTACATGCTGTTTATTATTTGTTTATTTTTTTAGGAAAAAAGATGACTCTCCTTCTCACAGCAGTTTGCATATACCATCAAAACATTTTCACAATATCAGCATGGAGGAGCACTATTCTTGCTTTCTTGACAAAATATCAATATGTAGCAAAGGTGCACTTCTTTATTTGGGGGAGTAGATTGAAGCTAAAAGACAAATATGGGCCCCTGATGCCACCATAAAGTATTTGGTCTTGTATATCCTGAAGAAAAAAAATATAGTGTATACATTCTAACCTTGTCTTGTATATGTTTAAGTAAGGTACTGTGAGAACCAACTAAAACTTCTTAGCTCTAACAGTTGGTGTAGAAAACCATTCCATGTAAGTGTACCTCCGTACTCTCTCTGATCACAAGCACATTTTTTTCATAATGTGCTTATTTAAACTTTTACTATAAATTTCCCTGTCCTGAATATAAACCCTTCAGTATTACATGGTGTACCTTGCTTCAGCCAAACAAATGTTCCATCCACACAACATATATGTTTGCAATGCTTTTAACTGTTTAGATTGAGTCTTTATTACCGCATACAGTCATTATGGTCTCCTACCTGCTCTTTTCCCTCAGCCTCATTTCATTTCAATTAATCCTGATCCCCAAGATTTATTCTTATTTCAGGATGTATCTAAAATCTCATTTCCAGAAGAACCCCTCTTGGGCTACTCCCAGTGATACTTATTTCTTTGAACTGTGGGTTTTGTGTCTGTAAGGTTCGTCATTAGGTCTTGAAAAAGTATTTCATTTTTGTTGGGGAATTGTTTAATGTACACATTTCTGCCTTCTCAGTGCAGCAGGAAACTTCTGGACAGGAGCCATGTCTTAGGTGCTCTGACCATAATGTCATAATAAATCTTGTATCTTGTGAAGTCCCTCTCAAATTAGATCCTTCAAAACATTAAGCATAGTGGTGAGCACTCAATACAAACTCAAGAGCCACATACTGAAAGGCGGCAATACCAAAATCTTCTAAATGATCATATGGAAAAGCCACTTAAAAGCGCCACTATGCCACAATATAAGAACCTTTTCATTTCTCCAATCAGTGTACACTACTTCAATGCAACAGTCAAAGTGAGTTACTTACTAAGGCAAATTTTTTGTTGAGAATCATCTGCTCCACCAAAGATGACTCATTGTGGAAGAGGTGGGGCTGCATATGGCTCCACATGTGAGGAAACCACCAGAACTCATCCACAGACCCCAACAGACAGTCATCTCCTTCATCTTCCTCTTCAGTTCCTTTGGGGGGGAAAAGATTATCCAATTAATTCCAGTTACACTGATCTATGATCAATCAATCAATCTACCTATCTATTTAATCTATTCTCATATATGTATTTAGAAGACATCATTTATTCTGTTTTATGTATAAGGCTTTAAACCCAAACATATCAAAGGAAAATCTGTTAATCAGGAAATAATCAGAGACCATGTAAAACTCTTAAATGTTATTAAACATGAGACATGGATATGAAATCACTGTAAGATGGAAATATATAACCATTCCCAAGGATATTAGAACTCTTAACTTTTAGCATTTTTGTGCAATTTGTAGTCTGGAGAGAATGGGGGATAAGTAGGAAATGTAATTGAGGAAATATGAGCAAGGAATATGTGTCACAGCCTCAGTAGTAGTAGGTCATTGTGACATGGGCTGTGTATACAACAAAATAATTCTTTTATTCGGGTTCCTCCTTAGGTCTGGGAAGAAGCTACTCAGTATTTGGTGAAAAGTGACACATAAAAAGGAGAAAAGAAGGAAATGTGGAAATTGTTGTTGGGAAAGTTAGAGAAAACTGAAGGATAAAAAAGAAGAAAGGGTGAAGGTGATGGACAGAAGTTGCAAAGTGGTGAAATCATGGTCACCACTATCAAAACAATCCAAGCTGCTCTTTGGTGGTACACTCGTGTTCCATATGCTTGTCCTTTCTCTCAAGTTGTTCGAAGAAGATTTTCCATCACGAAACTCTTTTTTCCTTAAGGGTCAGCCTTGTTGTTGTTTCTTGGAGGTTTCATACTTGAACTCATTTTATTTCCTCCCATTTTCCTTGGCCTGCAGTCCAGTTGACTGTGGGAAATTTCACTGTTCTTTTTACTTATTTGAAGGGGCTAAGAGTCCTTTTTGTACTTCCCTAGGCATATCTTCTGTACTATAGCATAAAATAAGAGCAGTATAAGGTGCTCACTACTGTCCTGGAATATCATAAGATAATACTAGTCATTACAAAATTAGGCAGCCACACTTGAATTTTAGCCACAACATTGAATCCAATAAGCACCCTAAGTAGTGGGTTCTTCCTATGATGTCCTTTCTGTGTGGAGAAAAATCTCCTCCCATGTTTTCAATGGCAGGTCTGATGTGATTTGTTTTATTAGAGCCCTACAGGATAAAGATGGAGAATGGACTGCTACCCTGGACCAGTCAAATAAACCCAGTTCCTGTTAACATTGTTCATTCAATTTCCCAAGAGAAGGGAGGCAGAGCCTATTGGCAGGAAAAGAATCAGGTCCTGTGATTTGGTGGGCATTGAAAACCTTTACTAGAGATAAAGGCATACTATGAGGTTTCATGGTCATTCAAATGTATACAGAAGAAACAAAGATTAAGTGCTATAGAGTGAGTGGAATAGCATAATCCTTCAACAAGGGCAGTCTTCGGTTTCACTTTCATATGCTTAAGTACTCTACTGATATGTACAAAGATTACATCTTTAAATCTAATGTTTTATTTTCTTTATTTTTTCTTCTTCATATACACTTATGTTACCATCGTATAGTAGAACAAATGTAGCCTTTGGAGTCAGAAGGTTTTAGTTTATTTGTAGGTTCCAACACATTTGAGTTGTGTGGCGAAGTCACATGACCTCTTTAATGTCTGTATTCGTGTAGGTAAAGAGATGGACGGCAGTACCTATTTTATTTTTGGGGGGAGGTAGTGTCTACATAATTCTGGCAATATTGGGTAACTTATAATACCCCTTTCTTTTCCTCCTGTATTTCCTACTTCTGTTCTTCTTGTGTTTCCTTGCATGTCTCCTTGAGTTTTTTTTTTCCTCATTATAATACTACATGAAAGGAGAAGGTAGTTTCCACAGGTGCTATGTGGCAGAGGTGACATTATGTTCAAGAACTGACCAAGTCATTATATTAACTCACTGGCCTGATTAATGAATGAGTCACCAGCATTCTTGGCGCTTCTGAGTGGTTATCTTATGGCTCAGGGAAGCTTCATAGCGAGAAAGGCAAGAAAAATAGGAAGATGGATTCAGGGGTTTAGAAACTCTGATGATCCCAACCATAGCAGGTTCTTGAGTCCTTCTAAATTTGAGGTGATAAATAACGTGACCTTTGTAAAGAAGCATTTTGTAGGTGTGACTGGTGATCTTAAACACGTTTTGCTTGACATAAGAATGATGTCATTTAGTTTCCCTGCATTTAAATATCTCTGCTTCTAACCAAGATACTCCCCTGTTGCTTAACATTTTGTAGTCTCCAGGACGCTGTATTAGTGTCAGTTATTTGTTGCCATTTTATTTTCTCACATTGAGAGCAGGCGGAGTCTCTTGGAGTTTCCCAGAAATCAATTCATTCCTGATTTCCACATACCCTGCAATGTCAGTGAGCTGAGATTCCCTAGTTTATGAGAAGTCTCCTCTCCCACTGCTTTTAAGCTCTATTCCCTGTTGCCTATAATTCTTATCCTTCCTTGCAACTTTCCTGTCATCTCCCTTTATTCATGTTTTTTTAGTTGGCCTCTGCTCAAATATTATTTATCAGAACAGAGCAGCAGATCTCAGGGTTCTTTGAAAAGATAGCTCAGGCATTTGTTGTCCTTTCCTGAATATCATGGTGAAATCTGTGACTAAAATATTCATATATTTGAATCATGCAAGAGTTAGACAAATGATATCTGCCTTCTGACATATTTGTCTCAGTTCATGTTAGGCACAATTTTATGTCTAATCTTCATAGATTAGTCTTATCTGATTTCTTTTAATCCTACTTTGAGAATGTTTTACATTAGAATTACATTGAAAACAAATGTCAGTTGCTTATTACTTTAAAAATTATGGGCTGGGCGTGGTGGCTCATGCCTGTAATCCCAGCACTTTGGGAGGCCGAGGCAGGGAGATCAAGAGGTCAGGAGACTGAGAACATCCTGGCTAAAAAGATAGCTCAGGCATTTGTTGTCCTTTCCTGAATATCGTGGTAAAATCTGTGACTAAAATATTCATATATTTGAATCATGCAAGAGTTAGACAAATGATATCTGCCTTCTGACATATTTATCTCAGTTCAGATGGGATGGTGAAATCCCGTCTCTACTAAAAATACAAAAAAAAATTTAGCTGGGCGTGGTGGCAGGCACCTGTAGTCCCAGCTACTCAGGAGGCTGAGGCAGGAGAATGGCGTTAACCCGGGAGGCAGAGCTTGCAGTGAGCCGAGATGGTCTTGCTACACTCCAGCCTGGGCGACAGAGCGAGACTCCGTCTCAAAAAAAAAAAAAAAAAAATTATGATTAAAAATCAGTTGAAGTGTAATTAACTATGGGTTAATTACATTTGGTTGGACTGTTGTGGCCTCTTGCCAACTCTTTGCTTCCCCACTTTGTCCACCTTTGTCAGAACTGGAGAAAGAGAGAAGAACAAGAAGTCAAATTCCTCAATTTTAAGTGCCATTTCCTTTTTCTGGGAAGATGCAGATTATATGTATTTTATTTTATTTTCAACTTTTATTTTAGATTCAGGGGGGACATGCAGGTTTGTTACCTGGGCATATTGCATGATGCTGAGGTTTGGGATATGAAAGATCCTGTCACTCAGATAGTGAGCATAGTACACAACAGTTAGTTTTTCAACCTTTACTCTTCTCCTTCCCTCTCTGCCATTAGTCCCCAGTGTCTACTGGTGCCGTCTCTATGACTATGAGTACCCGATGTTTAGTTCTCACTTATAAATGAGAACATGTGGTAGTTGGTTTTCTGCTCTTGCATTGATTTACTTAGGATAATGGCCTCCAGCTGCATCCATGTTGCTGCAAAGAACATGATTTCATTCCTTTTTTAATGGCTGTGTAGTATTCCATGGAGTATATGTATCAGATTTTCTTCATCCAGTCCACCATTGATGGACACCTAGGTTTGTTCCATGTCTTTGCTACTGTGAATAGTGCTGTAGTGAACATGTGAGTACATGTGTCTTTTTGGTATAATGATTTTCTTTCTTTGGATATATAATAATATCCAATAATGGCGTTGCTGGGTTGCATGTTAGTTTTGTTTTAAGTTCTTTGAGAAATTTCCAAACTCCTTTCTACAGTGTTAAGTGCCATTTCTTAACTTATCACAAAACTATGCTGAAATCTTATAAAGTTGTTACAAACTATAATTTATTTTTTAATATATTTATTTAAATAACTTGTTTCTACACGATTTTATCTGTAGTATTTGCTATTCTGATATATTTAAAATCATCATTGATTGAGAGTTTATGTTGTGTTGTTATGTCAAGCACTGTGTTGAGTACTTTACAAACATCATTTCACTTAATTCTCAAAACAACCTCATGAGGTGAGTGCTGCTGCTAACTTCATTTTACGGATAAGGGAATTGACATTTGGAGAGGTGAAGTAACTTGTTCCATCTCACTGAGAAGTTTGAGACAGAGCCTGAATTGAAATTCTGAGTTCTAACTCAGATTGAGCAACTCCAAATTCAGGGCTCTTAACTATCATTCACTGGCCAAACGTTGAGTCTAAAAATAAGATCAGCATTTATTCATTCAATATAACATTGCTCTTCCCATTGTTAATTTATTCTATAACATAAATAGAATGTACAGGTACTACTGGATCTCAGTGATTTGGGGAAACATAAAAAGCTAACAAATCTATAAATAAGGAGAATCTTTTGCCATTCGGCTTCCCTAGTCAAGGATGGGTTAAGACTAATTTTCCACACTTCACAAGCTATGTGACCTTGGGCCCCTTTAAGTTTCTATGTTCTTATCTAGAAAACAAGTTAACACATTCTTTAACTTCTAGGATTCAGTGAAAAAGTACATGAAAAGTGTTAACAAAGCACTAAAAGGGAACTATGATTTTTATGTTTTACCCCTTTATTTCTCACATAAATGCACATACCTTCAAAAATTAAAATAAATCAAACAAGATAAAGCTCTCTTCTGACATAAAGTGTTACTATTATGACAATGCCACTTTTCTTTTTCCCTTCAAGACTGAGTAAAATGGATAGAATTTTTTTATAGAAAAAGGAATAGCAGTTTCTTCATTCAGAAAGGAAGACAATATAATTCAATTACTTTTTATCCCATCTAATTTTTGAAATATCAAATATTAAATTTTGTATCTTTTCCCTCTAGAAAATGATTTAACTGGTCTTAGACAACCCTGGTTAAGTTTTGTGGAAATTCTCATATTATACACAGATAGCAAGACCCTTTCAAACCTTGGCCTCTGTTTCCATCTGTGTTGTACTTTCTCTCACTTAGGGAGAGGATACTCTTATTATGAGCTGTGGGAAGTGCCCAAGTAAAGAAAGAGGACAAACCTTGCAGAGATGAGAAGGAATGACATGAATTGGCTAGCATCATTCCCCAGTATTCAACGATGGGCAAAAAAATAACGGAGGTGCCAGGAGTGTTTTCTTGTATTTCTTGAGCAAATCTAGGCTGTCCTGGTTTTGCTGTGATGTCTCTTCCTACTATCTATCTCCTTCTCCCCCTAAACATACCATATATTTCACCCTAATTTTGCCATGGTGGTTTTTTATCCATATGATAATTTTCCTATATTCAATGGATGTCAAAGAATCTAAGATAATTATCCTGAAGTTAGGATATCCTAACTCAGAAGTTTAGGAAGAGGTTATGGGCAGTCTTCTGTTTCCTTAAGCTCTTGGGTCTCTCCATTGTGAAAGTTAGTGATGCTATGAGTCCAGCTTCGCTAGAAAGATGAACTAACTAAACCTCTGCACATAAAGAGAAAGTTCTCACTTCACATATCTATTGCCAAGGCAGAAGAACTTTCCTGTAAGCAAAAGATTTAAAATAGATGTCTAACTATGTTTTTATTTTCGAGGTTACAATAAGAACCAACTCACTGAATCATAAAACAAAGTCAAACATAATCATGAGGTTCCCAGTTGTTAATATTTAAAATAATCACAGAAAATGCGTATTTTATATATTGATCTAAGAAATTCAGGGGAATAAAAGCTTCAGAGCTTCTTATGTTAAAGTTATTCTTAAAACCTATACAATTTTCAAATTGATAGGTGAAAGTTATATGTAGTTGTATGATTATACATATTGTATTCATTACACAATTTTACAATAGGAAAATACTATAGTCAAGTCTCATGGCTCTCTAACTTCCATGGAAACAAATGGAAATTGACTTACTCTAGAAATACAGTATACTTCTATCTAAAAATAAAATTACTATTTATGTTGTTTATGTGCATATGGAGATTATATTGATGTTAGTAGTATATAGATAGAATTCTCAGCATATGTTTATTAAACCCTTGAAGGTACTCATCAAATACATACAAAGTAACTCTTGCTTATATTATCAAATGAAAAATTTGAAAAGCATTTGCAATTGTAGAAAACTGATAAACTTGATTAAATATGATATCACTTTAAAAAATTACTTATTTGTTTATTCATTTAGATCTAACACACATGTATGTTATAAAATGCAAAGGCTCAGAAAAAATTTAGTAAAAAGTAACTCTTCTTTTCATCTCTGTTGTTTGATTCTCAAATTCTCTTCTTACTGATATGGTTTGGCTCTGTGTCCCCACCCAAATCTCACCTTGAGTTGTAATAATCCCCATGTGTCAAGGGTGGGGCTGGTTGGAGATAATTGAATCATGGGGGAGGTTTCCTCCATACTGTTCTCATGATAGTGAATGAGAAGTCTCGCAAGATTTTATGGTTTTATAAATCAGAGTTACCCTGCATTAAGTTACCAAGCCCTCTTGCCTGCTGCCATGTAAGACACCCCTTTGCTCTTCCTTCATTTTCCGCCATGATTGTGAGGCCTCCCCAGCCATGTGGAACTGTGAGTCCTTTAAACTTCTTTCCTTTATAAATTACCCAGTCTCAGGTATGTGTTTATTGGCAGCACGAAAACTGACTAATACATTCATGGTTACCCATTCCTATCAGTTTATTATGAATTCTTCCACAGATATCCTATACTTGTATTAATTAGTTCTTATATAAAAAATACTTAATTTTAGCGTCGTTCAGTTTATCATTTTTTTCTTTAATGGTCAGCCTTTTCTATCTTATTTAAGACATCTTGCATAGCACAAGTTACTTAACTACTCGGTAACTGAGTTTTCTAAGCTATAAGAGTTCTATACGTAGAGTTGTACAGATTTCACCTCCTCTTTTATTTTTATACAAATGGGAACATATTCTAATCACTGTACTATACCTTGATTTTTGTATAGCTTTTATCTTCTTTATTTTTATACAAATGGGAGCTGTACTGTACACTGATTTTTCAGTGTTTCTTGAGAGCTTTTTCTATATGGTTTACATTTAAAATTATCTCTTTTTAATGACTGCAGAGTATTCCATTATATGAGTATACCAATACATGTAATCAGTTTTTTTAACTTCTAAAAATACAGATTAATGCTTTCAATCATGAAATTGTGTTCATCTATCCTAAGGCAAGTCAAAATATCTTTACTCATTTTAATTATGATTGTGAAAAAACTTTTTAATTATTCTCAATATTTAGAGTGATTTCTTTTCACATTTAATAGGGAAATCCAGAATGAGAGTCCACAGTTACATGGCCATATAATTTATGATAATAATGACACTATGAAGCAGTGGGAAAGGATGGTCTTTTCAATACTGGGTGCTAATTAGATGATGATGATGATGATGATGATGATGATTATTTTGAGATGGAGTCTCGCTCTGTCGCCCAGGCTGGAGTGCAGTGGCGCAATCTCGGCTCACTGCAAGCTCCGCCTCCTGAGTTCATGCCATTCTCCTGCCTCAGCCTCCCTAGTAGCTGGGACTACAGGCGCCCGCCACTGTGCCTGGCTAATTTTTTGTATTTTTAGTAGAGACTGGTTTTTCACTGTGTTAGCCAGGATGATGATCTCGATCTCCTGACCTCGCAATCTGCCCGCCTCGGTCTCCCAAAATGCTGAGATTACAGGCATGAGCCACCACACCCGGCCAGTTAGATTTTTTTTTTGAGAGACAGATTCTTGCTCTGTTGCTTAGACTGGAGTGCAGTGGCATGAACATAGTTCATTGCAGCCTAGACCTCCTGAGCTCAAGTTATCCTCCCATCTCAGTCTCCCGAGTAGCTGGGACTACAGGCACATGTCACCATGTCTGGCTAACCAATTAGATATTTTGGTGCATACCCCTATTTGATATATGCACAAAAATCAATTCCAGATGTATCACAGATTTATACATTGCCAGCCTAGGCAACATATTGAGACCTCTTCTCTACAAGAAAATTTCGCCAGTCATGGTGGCATGGGCCTGTAGTCCCAGCTACTCAAAAGGCTGAGGTGGGAGGATTTCTTAAGCCTAGGAGGTTGAGGCTGCAGTGAGTTGTGTTTGCAGCACTGCACTCTATCCTGGGCAACAGAGCAAGACCCTGTCTCAAAAAGAAAAAAAATTCATGTTCTTGTAGTATGCAAAGATTTCTTAAATAAGATAGAAAAGGCTGACCATTAAAGAAAAAAATGATAAATTGAACGACCTAAAATTAAGTATTTTTGTTCATTAAAAATGCCATAAGGAAAATTAAAAGACGCCAGACAGCAGAAGAAAGTACTTGGAACACATGGAACTGTAAACTTCAAGGAAAGAATTTCTACAAATCATTAAGCAAAAGTAGAAAACCCAGATACTCCTCAAGAGAGGATATCCAAATAGCCAGTCAACATATGAACAAAGATCATTTACTGCTCTTCAGAGAAATGTACATTAAAACCCTAATATGATATCTCTACATGTTCACCAGAAAAGCTAAAATTAAAAGGACAAACAATATCAAATATTGGCAAGCAAACAGAGCAACAGGAACACTCATACTGTTGGGAATATAAACAGGTACAACCATTTTGAAAAACTGGCAGTTTCTACTAAAGCTAATTATAAGTGTGCCACATAACTAGCAGTTCCATTCCTAGTTGATGATTAACAGAAAAGAATACTCAAGTCCTCTGAAGGACAGGTATAAAAATGTTCATAACAGGAAGTTATGAACATTTCTTGAATTAGTTTTGCTTGGCTTTGAGTGGTATGTAAAAGGAATCATACAGTGAAGATTCATCTGTATCCAGCTCATTTTGTACAATGTTATTTTTGTTTCAGAGATATTATTGTCTATAGGTTATAATTCTTTCCTTTTCCTTGCTGTACAGTATTTCATTGTTTGAACATACAAAATTTACTTGTATTTACAGGAAGTTATGAACATTTCTACTCAGAAAAACTCGAAGTCTGGAAACACCCAACCATCTACAACTGAATGGAATAGACAAGTAAATTTTATATGTTCAAACAATGAAATACTGTACAGCAAGGAAAAGGAAAGAATTATAACCTATAGACAATAATATCTCTGAAACAAAAATAACATTGTACAAAATGAGCTGGATACAGATGACTCTTTACTGTATTATTCCTTTTACATACGACTCAAAGCCAAGCAAAACTAATTCATGATATTAGAAGTCAGGATACTACGTTTCTTTGAGAGAAGCTAGTTATTGTGAGGGCACAAGAAGTGGAGATTTTGGAAGTGTTCTTTTTCTTGATCTGCCTGTTGTTTACACAGCTGTGTACACTTTGAAAATTCACTGAATATCACATTTACTATTTATGTACTTTTATATATGTAAATTATAATTCAATAAAAATGAAAGGCCATCAGATAGTTCCATAAACTTTCAAACCATTAACATTTTACAAAAATTAAAAAATAGCATGTTAAATGGAATTGAATGATAAAATGCTGGGGAGGAACATAGGGAATGTAGGAAGATGTGGGCAGGAAAAGTGTGCAATTTTAAATACAGTGATCAGAGAGGCCTTAATGAGAACAGTTAATCCCTTTTTCTTACCTGTATGGTAAAATTTCCCTGAAAATCCCAGGTTGAATGTAAAATTTGTGATTTGTGCACGCAAAAGATTCTGAGTATCAAGCAGGGCCTGAAATACATAATGTAAAAAATGTATCAGGTAAAGAATGGCATTAAAAAGTTTCCAAAAGGTATATCCTTTTTGCATTCAGAGGATAAAACCGGTTCCTTATACATGTGAGAATTAAATTGTGGAAAATAGTTTCTTTATCACTTTAAAACTAGAGAGATACTTTTGAGTTTACATGAAACACATACATTTATTTATCCTTTAGCTTGCAATAAATCAGCAAAAAGTGTCATTTGGAAAAAGGAAGTTAAATAAAAAGAGTTTATTCTGTATGTATCAAAGGAACTACGATCTAGTACATAAAATATATCCAATTTACCCTTCAGGCATATAGATCACCAATTGCCAAAAGAAGGGCACTCATTTTTAGTGAAGCTATGCAAGAACCTATGTTGAAAGAAACAAATTATTTCTCAGACAAGTCTTCGGTTTTCAAAATCAAAATCTGAGATTCCCAGAAGATAATGGTTGTTATTCAAAATGAGATATCTTAGTAAAGTAGATCTCTAATTTGCCCTTTCATTAAAAAACGGACTAATAAAGTATCCTACTTCTGATAAGTAAAGCTATTTTGAATTAGAGTTTTAATTGTTATATCCTATAAAATATTTACCATGCTGAGTGTTTAATGTACTTTTCTTTCTTCTTTTTTCTTTCTCAATCTTAAAGTCTGATTCTTATATTCCCTCTCTCTGTCTCCTTCTCTGTCGCTGTCTCTCTCTCTCACTCACACACACACACACACACACACACACGGTAGTTGAGTGTTCACTTCAACTAGGCAGAAAGTAATGCTGTTAGATTTGTAAATGATCTTTCATAGATGAAATTAGTGGTAGATCCTAGTTTAAGGATATAGATCCAAATTAGGTACTCCTTTTACTCTATCACACCTTATCTTCTTTCTCCCTTTCCTTAATACAGTTGGGCCCACAACTAAATCTTATTTTCTTAATCATAAAGCTGGCATCTGGAAGGTCTGCCTCATCATGTTTATGGTCCCAACTTTTTTGGAGCATAAGCAGATAGAGTTTTTTATTCATTGACTACCCCATGATTGTATGCTTTATCTGAATGCAAGAGATTCTTCCTGATTTTAAAAGCAGAGGTAGAGAACTTCTGGGTTCAAATTTAGACTCATCTAGCCAATGGCAAGTTTTTGAAATTTAGCTATCTAATTCTTTTGGTATCACTACTCTCTTAACATAAGCAAGCTTTTTGGTGTGCACAACTGAACCATGTAATATGTGTGTCCTGATGACACTCAGAAATAGAAGACAGGCCTGTTGGTGGATCTCTACACCTAACTATGGGAGCAAAAGAATAAACTGACAGCAATGTCATCAGGGACAGGTTAGGTCCTTACAAGGTGGGGCACGATTTGGACAAGGTGGGCCAGCTGGACATGATGAAGTTACGAATGGGACTTCTAGGTCAGATGCTGGACCCTGGTGTGGGGAAGGATGTGCCTAGGTGTAAGATATGTAGTATACATATACAAGTGTCTGTATATGTGTACTGCTGATAATTATAATACACACACATTTTGTATGTATATATATATACATATGTGTGTGTATATATATATATATATATGCTGACAATTATAATATCTTCCCTTTCTTTCTTCTCCCCTTCTTCCTCTCTCAATTCTTTTGTTCCCCAGTTGAACATTCTAGCCCACCCTTCCTATCTTTCCTTCCACTTAGATCATATCTTTCTTCTTTTTCCATTTTACTCACTTCATTTCAGTCTCTTATTTTTCTTCTTTCAGTGGTTAAAACATAGATTCCAAATCTATTTGAACATATTTTTTGTGTGTTCAATGCTTTAAGTCTTACAATTTGGTAAGATGAACATTCTTTTTGCCTTTCTTTTTGTTCAAACTTAATTTGAATTCGAACTTTGCTTTGTGATCCTTGATTGCATTTTTAATGTATATTTACAAAACTTGATAAGAAAAACTATATATAAGAAACCTGTCTTGTTCTTAGGCCTTAGAAGCTAAATAAAGTTCCTGTGAACTAAGCTCTTAGTCAACTAGAATACAATGATTTAAGTTACTAAATTAGCCCTGAATTTGCAGATTTGAGTTGCCATTTTACCTATTTATTTGATATTCTAGAAACAAACACTAAACACATAAAAGATACATTGAAACAGATGGCAGATACTAATTAAGCCTATATATGGTAAAGAGGGGAAATTTATTTCTAGATGATATTTTATATACTTAAGATAAGCAGTGATATTTGTCATCCTTTAGGTTGTTTTTATCAACCAGATTTCGCAGATGTTTATGAGAACAATATTATACATTCATCCATTATTCCCACCTTTTAAAAATGTATTTGTTACTGGCCTAACCTTTGTAAAAAGCTTAAGCACCCAGCAATATTCTTAGATCATATCCTTTTCACTAAACCCTTCATTACCAGAATGATTTTATTCAGCATTATTCTATTTTAAACTGAAGTAGTCTACTCATTACTATGAACAAAATATAAAAATGATATAAAATTATACTTTATTCTATATATGCAACATGTCTAAAACGGTGTGATCATATCTAAAATTCTAATTATAATAAATTAAGTCAGTGCTCCACCACCACAGACAGAAAACCACATGTATTCTGGGCAAGCAAAACCCATCTGATAGAGTACTGTGATCATGGAGGAGGTAAGGAATCATGACTGTCTGAAGAGGCACAATTTAGTGGTCTCCTCAAATGCCAATCCAGGAACCCTAAGAACATAGATTTTTACCTTCAAAAGTGGCTTGATTATTGAAAAATGGGACTTTTGTTCTTAGTTTTTCCAAAATACTGTACTATATATAGGAAGGTAATTTACAATTCCATGTATCAATTATTATTTTTAAAATAACATTTTTTTCTAATTAAAAGTAATTAAAATCACTAATAAAAGTATTATGATGTGTTTTCTTTCCATTTTTCTCAGTAAATAAACCTATATAATGATATTTGCAGGCATATAGGTATATAGGTAAATTAGTGCCATAAAATAAAAATTAAAGCTATACCAATCAGGATTAAACATACAGAGTTTCGAATTTTTCATTTGACAGTATATCATGGGCTTTCTCCTGTCACATTAATCTTCCAAAACCAAATTTTCTAATGAATGCAGAATATTGCATCAAATGAGTATACTATAATTTATTTACCCTTATCCTATTTTTGTACATTTAAGTTGTTTACTTTTTTGACTAATATAAATACTGCTCTGTGTATCAACACATATTTATGTAGTTATGAATCTCATAATGATGTTTCAGTCAACAATGTAGCACGTATATTTTGGTGGTCCTAGGTGTGTAGCAGGCTATACCATCTAGGTTTGTGTAAGTATACTCTGTGATGTTTGCACAACAACAAAATTGGCTAATGACACATTTTTTAGAACACATCTCCATCATTAAGCCACTCATGGCTACAGCAATGAAGCAACCATTTCTGCAGCAGAAAATAATTATTTATCCTTTAGCAAACAAAACATTTGAAAATGCTTATCAGAGTGTTAGAAGGGAACATAATGTGCAATTTAATTATATGATAATTGCATTTCAAATACAATTTAACACAAAAATTTCAAAATTATCTCTCCAAATTTTAATCTGTATGCTACCCCACTAACTTTGTTTTTTTTTTTCCAAGTCTTCACTCCGCAAAGCTAAGAAAGTTTGCAGACATTAAAATATCTAGTTGAAGACAAAAAAGAACTAATTTAAAGAATCTGAGTTCTGAGAACTGAGCAAAATGATAGCCTTTGAATTTTCTCTAACGTTTGTTAGCAGAATAAATCAAATAAATTAAGAGGCAGAAATTGAAATTAAAAGTAATTGCAAAGAAGTTTTATGTGAAGATTTATGTTAGTGTTCATGACACGTGTGGCATTCTTGGTGGAACGTCTTGATAATTTTTTTCTTTCTTATTTGTGCTTCTTAGATTATATTTTGGCATATTTTAGCAGATAAAAATATTTTTGTTTGAGCACAGTACTTTTAGAGTTAATATTTTATAGTCAATCATATACTATTTAGAAATATAAATGTCTATATTTGCTAGAGTAAATGAAATCAATTAAGCAGCAAATGATAAGCTCCTATGCCTATGTGTCTATCCACACACACACGTGTACACACACTCATACCTCCTCCAGGCATCAGATATACTTAGTATACTAGAGATTATTATTCCCATTTCAGAAGTGGTAGACATGATTTACATAGTTTCAGTGGCTTTCCCTTGGTCACAAAGCTGTTTAAGAGCTAAAGAAGTGACTTAACAAGGATTTTGGATTTCAAAGCTCACTGCTTCTGTTATCCATGGAAACAACAAGAATACAACATGAACCCTGTTATCACTGGCATACAGAACTGTGGTGACATAATCTTCCAGAAACAAAGCCAAGGATGCTCTTTTTTCCACTTTCAATATTTAACTGTCACTTTTAGTTTCAAAGCCTAAAGGTATGAGGGGAATGGGAAGACTAGATTGGTCAGTTAATAGTCAGCTATATTATTTAGGATTTTCCAGAGACAGGACCGATAGGAAATAGATATGGATATAGATATAGGAGGCCATTTATTACAGGATTTGGCTCATGTGGTTGTGGAGGCAAGCTGGAGAACTAAGAAAGCTGGTGATATAATTCAGTTTGCATCTGAAGGCCTGAGAAATTGGTGGTGGTGGTGGGTGATGGTGTAAGTGGCAGTTTGAAAGCCTGAAGCCAGGAGCGCCTATGTCTGAGGCAGATAAAGACGGATGCCTCAGCTCAAGCAGAGAGAGTGAATTTGCCCTTCCTCCACCTCTTGGTTCTATTCAATCCCTCAGTAAATTGGATGATGCCCCCTACACTGGGGAGGGCCATCTGCTTTACTCAGCTCACCAATTCAAAAGCTTATCTCTTCCAGAAACACACCCACAGACACACCTCAAATCATGTTGTAGCAGCTATATGGGCATCCCTTAGCTTAGTTACATTCACACATAAGATTAGCCACCACACCAGCCAAACTAGTAATGTTTACCCACTGGCATCCAGATTAAAGAACACTTACTCATTGTACCATCTGCAGAATTGGACTGCAGGACACTGGAGCACCATGAAGTGTTCCAATGACCACCTTAGTCTCTCTCTGACCAGATTTAGAACTGGAAAGGCTATACAAGACTTGTGCTTGGACAAGAAAAACATTGAAATACGCTGAAAACAGTTAATTAGGTTAATATTAGAGTAGGGCCTCAGGAACAATTAGAGGAAAGATACCGTTAGAGGAAAATAATAAATAATAGGGCCAGGATCAACTTTACTATTTGACCTACCTACACAATTGACATTCAGCAGGGAAATAAGAAAGAATGCAGGAAAGATGGGTAAGCTAGTGGGAAGCATAATACCCGGTCAGTTTTTGCAACAGTATTTAAACTCCCTTGACAAGAAATCTATAGACGTAGTACTGCATTATCTAACTTAGTAACACTCCTAATGGCAAAACAATCACTCAGCCCATATTCTAAATGTGAAGTCTACATATAAAAATGTAGAAACTGTATTTATCCTGCCAGATTAAAGTAGTCTTAAAGACCAAAGGCTGGACTGTGTTTTCTATGAGCTTTCACCTAGGAATTTGCTAAGTACAGTGAGGAGTCTTAGAGATTATCTTTGCTCTTGTTAAATTGCCTTAGGCCAAGGCCACCATCTGCTGAATGCCCAGTTCTTGTGCTTGGCCTCACAAACATGACCATGACAGAACAGCAGGAGATTGAAATCCGAGTGACTTAGGACTCTGGCTCTGCTACTTGATTACTACGCAGTAATAATACAAAGCTTGGACAAGTTACTGAACCTTTCCAAATCACAGTTCCCCCTTGGAAAACAAGAATAACAATATGTAACTCCCAGGTTTTGTATGAAGATCAAATGAGAAATGGATATATGGTCTTAAATCCTTTCCTAATACACAGAAGTTGAGTTTTAGCTTTGTGAATGAAATCCTTTGTAATTCTGCCAACTTTAAAATGTCGTTATTGTCCTGTCAGAAAATTCCATGTTCTATTATTTTCTGTTACTCACATAAAAACATCAGGCATATGCCTAAAATTTTAAACTATGTTTTTAAATTGAGCCTTAACACTTTTGGGGTTGTCTAATCAGCACTAAATGGGAAGATAATCCAAGTAGCTGTATTATAGTAACTTCACAGGGCTTTATATCGCTTGGTATTTTTTCTAAATGACATTAGTGAATTTTCATTCTTCACCTGAATGCTTATGTATTTTATTGTTTCTATTGTAGTAACAGAGTAAGGACAAAGGTTTGTGTGAAAGCAGAGGAAAGAGTTATAGAGCAATCTTGAGTTACTTCTGTTACATACTTTAACTGGTCTTGAGCATACATTATATATAACCTCTAAATTATAGCAGTGAAGAATGATTTTCCCAGAAGATTTCTTGAGCTGAAATTGGCAAATAATGATAGGTTAGTGGGGAAAAAACTATTAAGTAAGTGCTACCATCACTAAGTATTCACTTGAAATTGTTATGCATATGCTATTTAGCTTATGGTTGACATGCTTAGTCAAAATACTAACGTACTTTTTAAAAGAAAATAAGTGTTAAAAATAGTTCATTATTTTTTACTATATAGTATCTCTAGGAAACTATTAGTTAAATCTCATTCATTCAATTGTGCAGAAAAGGGATGTTTATATATTACTATAAACATAATTTTAATACCTTAATTTAAAATATTTGCTTTTAACAGGAAAGCAGAAAAGGAAACAGAGCTATAAGATTTAAGATTTCACATGAGGGGACTGAGGTGTCTCAATCCACTTACTGTTATTGCAGAACAAATTAGATTTCCTTTTAGTTGCAGAGGTATGAAACTCCTTAAGTAGCTCATCTGTTCTGCTCAAGACATGAAAATGCTAAATACTTAAAAAAAAAATCACCACAATAATTAAATGTTCAGCAACCCACCCCCTTCCAAAAAAAGGTTTGTGTTTTGTGTTAAAAACAAAATGTGAGATTAAAGCTGGACTATAAACTCTATGAGCAATGTCTATCCTATTCACTGCTGCATTCCCAAAACCCAGCATGATGTCAAGAACAGAAGGGAAAGTAGGTATTTATTCAATGGGAACATGAATGAATTTCGATTAATCTAATAAGGCAATAAACTCATAAAGATTTGAAAATGGCCATTGTAGAACATTTATTTACTATTTTATTTTCATAAACTGTTTTGAATCTTGGTGAAGAATTTCAACATAATTCAAATTGGAAAAAGTAATTAGAAAACATTTGATTTCAATTTATTTTGAAAATTGCTAAAATAAAAGCATTTCCTATCAGTGCTTCCCAACCTTCTATGTACATAAAGATTATCTGGGAAACTTAACAAAATGTAGACTTCCGGGTCCTAACCCAGAGATTCAGAACAATCATCCTGAACAAGGGCAATGTACCCTGGGTGATTTTGATATAGGGGACATTATACCACACTCTTAAGAATCACTGTTCTATTCCTTGATTTCAAATCGTTCAAGGTAGTTTCTCATTTATTTATTTATGACTTTTTCTTCCTTTTGAGTATGAAATCTTTGATGTTCACTTCTTGGTACAGTTACTGGTACACAGTAAGGAAATAATTCAGCTAATCAATGATTTCATAAGCCTCATAATTAATAGATACTGTGGATTCTCCAATAAGAAATACTCTAGACAACATGGGATATATAAGGGCCATCTGAATTCAGTTGAGGTCCTAAAAATTGTGCTGGCTCAAAAGTACTCTGTGAGGGTTAACATTACATGAGAACTTGAATGAGCTATGGGGTGCCCAGATAATTGGTCAAACATTATTATGGGTGTGTCTGTGAGGATGTTTTGGATGAGACTAACATTCAATTAGTAGACTGAATAAAGCAGATTGCCTTCTCTAAAGATGGTGGACCTCATCCAATCACATGAAGTCTTAAGTAGGACAAAAAGACTATTTTGCAAGTAACACGGAGCTCCTTCTGCCTGACTGCCTTGAGCTGGAACGTTGATCTTTTCCTATCTTTAGACTTAAACTGAAACATTGACTCTTGAGTATCGAACCTGTCAGATTTTAGACTGGAATGCACACTATCAGTTCTCCTGGTTCTCAGATTTTCAAACCTGGACAGGAACTACACACTTGGCTCTGCTGGATCTCCAGCTTGCTGCCTACATATCTTGAGATTTCTCAGCCTCCATAACCACGTAAGCCAATTCCTTATAATACATCTGCCTATCTATCTATCTATCTATCTATCTATCTATCTATCTATCATCTAATCTATCTATCTATCATCTATCTATCTATCTATCTATCTATCTATCTATCTATCATCTATCATCTATCTATCTATCTATCATCATCTATCTATCTATCTACTCTAGCTATAATGGAGTATGTATTGGGGCTCTCTAGTGAGATATCTATCTAGGTAGACAGAAGATTATCTATCTATCTAGATAGATAATCTATCTAGATAGAAGATTATCTATCTAGATAGATAATCTATCTAGATAGAAGATTTTCTATCTATCCATCTAGAGAGAAGATTATTTATCTAGATAGATAGAAGATTATCTATCTAGATACATATAAGATTATCTATCTATCCGTCTATCTTTTATATGTATCATGACTAGAGTAGTTTGGGTTAGAAATTATACAACAGAATTTTAGCTTCTAAAGTTTAGCTTTATATTTTTATTAATTTTATTTTTCTTAGTTTTTCTAATTAAAGTCCATTTCAGCTGGTTTGGGAGAACCAGCTAATAAGGTTATCAGTTTTGGCAAAGTATGATAACTCAGTATAAACAGCTCCAATCCAGGGAAGATAAGGTATGAGGAAGCAAGAGCTTGCAGAGAACAGACAAACCCTGATTTATGATGGTTCAAGTGAAGATTTTTCAGCTTTATGATGGTGTAAAAGTGATATGCATTCAATACATGAGAATATAATCCCATTGTATATCAAGGAGCATCTGTATATAGAGGTGGTTTAAGAATCAGAGTGCTGTGGGACTGTAATGTGGTTCAGCCCCTTTGGAAAACATTTTGGTGAGTACTCAAAAAGTTAAACATAGAATTACCATATGATCTAGCAATTCTACTTCTAGGTATGTACCACAAGAACAAAACACAGTGTTCAGACAAATACTTCTACATACATGTTCATGGTTGTACTATTCATGATAGCTAAAAAGTAGAAACAATTGAAATGTCCATCTCTGGATGAATGGAGAGACAAATTTGGCTATGTACATATAATGAAATATTATTCAACTATAAAAAGAAATTATGTACTGATACATGTTATAACATAGATGAACTTCAAAAACCATTATGCTAAGTGAAAGAAGCCAGACATATATGGCCACATATTGTATGCTTCTATTTACAAGAAATATCTAGAGTACGTACAGCCATAGATAGAGAGAGTAGATTGGTGATTGCCGGTGTAGGGGAAAATTGGGTGCAACTGATTAATGAGGATGGGTTCCTTTTGGGGTGATGAAAATGTTTTGGATTAGACAGAGGTTGTAGTTGCACAATACTGTGAATATACTAAATGCTACTGAATTGTTTACTTTAAAATAGTTTATTTTACGTAAGTGAATTTCACCTGCATCAACAACCACAAAAAAAACAGAATGTACAACTGTGAGTACTGTTGTCTCCATGTTTTCTCCCGAATTTTATTGAAATAGTATCATGCAAGTTACCCTTCCAAAATTATTTGCAATACATGTCCTATGCTCTTTATACTGACTGTCCAGAAGTAGCACCAAGTCAAACACACAATGAACTATTGGGAAGTAGTGACAATTGATGTTCAAAAATCCCTACATTACTTGGTCCTTGCCTTAGGCCTTATATTCTATCATTTCCTTTCCTACTCACTGTGCTCTAGACATACTTGCCTTTATGCTACTCCTAGAACATATCAAGTGTGTTTACACCTCAAGGTTGTGGTCTTTCTGTTTCCTCTTAAGGATATGCTCTCCCCAAATACTCATGTGGTTTACTTCCTTACTCTTTCAGGTCTCCACTTACACATAACCTCTTTGGTGAGGCTTTCCTTGACCACTCTTTTTTCTTTTTCTTTTTTTTTTTAATTTGCACCCAGCTCTGTTAAGGTATAATTGACAAATAAAAATCGCATATATTTATAGTGTACAAGGTGATGTTTTAATAAATGTACTTGTGAAATGGTGAAATTAAGCTAATTAACAGGTCCATCACTTCACATGCTTATATATTTTTTGTGACCACCCTCTTTTAAATAAATGCTCAGCCTATCACGCTATACCTGGATTCTCTGCTTTATCTTTTTCATAGAATGTATCGCTATTACTATTGGTGTACATTTATTTAAAGCCATCTATTTAGCTCTTACCCTTAGAGCTATTCATTTAGCTAACAGAATAAAGGTAACCTCTGCCTCTACAATGCTAAATATGCAGTGCCCAGAGCAGTGCTTGGCACGCAGTAGGCTCCCAATAGAGTCTTGCTGAAAGAATGAAAGAATAAATGAATTACTGGTAATGCCAAAAAATTCTTAGTCAGAAGAGGAAAGAATAATATTTGACTGAAAATTTGTATAGTGTAACTAAAGGGTAAACAGAGATAATGACGTCTGTGGAAAGGATACATTAAGTGTACCCCATTACAAGAGGCCTATTTACAATCATGTTGCACCAAGTGGGTAGATCATCAATATTGGATGGGAACCCTTGCTTCAGTGAGGAAAAAGAAGGGCTCAGACAAACCTGTAAGCTATGGATACTTCCGGTAAATGAGATCAGTTTGGTTGTGATGAATAACCTCTTAATGTGGCTTTAGATTATACCATAGATTCTATGTTTGATGGGATGAAATGCTTTATAATTTTCTTTGGATGCAAGTTGGGGGAAAGGCACAATTGTATACTGTGACTAACAACTTTAATCCACTAGAATTACATTGCAGATGCAAAAAATAAGCATAATGCCTATGAGATCAGAACAGCTGTCAGGAAGCAAGTAGTAAAGTTATTGAATTTTGCTATGGTCTGAATGTGTTCCCCACAATACATATGTTGAAACTTAATTGCCAGTGTGGTAGTATTAAGAAGTGAGGCCTTCAGGAGGTGATTAAATCATGAGAGTGGAGCTCTCATGATTGGGATCAATGACCTTATAAAAGGGCTTGAGGAAGTGGGCTTGCTTCTTCCCATCCCTTCTGCCATGTGGAAATACAGTGTTTGTCCCCTCTGGAGGATGCAGCAACAAGGTTCCATCTTGGAAGCAGAAAGACTTAACCCTTACTAGACACTGAACCTGCTGGTGCCTTGACCTTGGAATTTCCAGCTCCCAGAACTAAATTTCTATTATTTATAAATTACCCAGTCTGTGGCATTTTGTTGTAGCAGTACAAATGAACTAAGGCAAATTTATTCTTTGAGAAAGGGTTTCATGCTCTCGCTTAAAAGTCACTTTATTTTACATACATATAGGTCTAACAGGCCTGTGATCTGGTTTCCAAGAATATAGCAGATTAGATACGATAAGTTAGGAATATACATAAACTGATTGCAAAGAAAGATGTTAAAGAACTTAATGGAAGAGTTAGGCAGAAAAAGTGTAAATCACCACAAAAATTAGATACATATATAAGTTAGGGTGCAGGCAAATGGCTGGATAAATCTTTATAGCCTCTGAAGCTTCACTGAATTATAGTCCCATCACTGATGTTCAGTAATAATGAACATGGTAAAGGTGAAAAATTAGAAACTGTGCCACAGAATTAATACATCAACTAATTAATTCCATATACATTTATTGAGTGCTTACTATGCATCATGTCTTGTGTCAGTTGCTGGGATAATCAAATCAAATTAGACCCATCGTTCAGTGACAGCATGTTTTGAGGAGAAAAGGAGATAATATCTGGGAAAAGGCTTTTTGTTCTGTGAAGCACTAAACACATGTATAAAAAATTAATATAATCTAAAATAAATTTTCTGGAAAATGGCTCATATTTTAAAAGTCAAATGCCATTCTTGAATGAATTATAGATGAGTCAAGCAATTTTAGGAATCCATTCATTCTCACTCAGTTCCAGCGCACAGCCCTTCTCATTGTTAGGGAAACACAAGATTATTCCTCTTTCTGGGCCTTTGCTCATGCTGTTCTTTTTCTCTGCCCCTAAGTCTCTTCCTCAGAGCATCACTTTTAAATTCACATTTCTTTTATGTCTCCGCTCAAATATTACCTTATCAGACAGGCTTTTCCTGGACATCCTTATAAACTTAACAGCAACACTCCTCTATTTTCTGAGGCTCAGACTTCTCTATTTCCTTTGCCCTACATTATTTTCTCCACAACACCTGCCAGTGTCTGATATGTTATGCTATATACTTACTTGTTTAGTGTTATCTATTCCTATTGAACATAAGAAACATGAGAGCAGGGAGCATGTCTGTTCCATTCACTACAGTTTGCCCAGTGCTATATAGTAGGCACTCATAAATATTTATTGAATGAATAAACAAATTAATTAATGCTTCTGATCTGAAGTTCAGAGTAGTTTAGACCTGAAGCTGAGGTACATTTCTGGGGCCAAAAAAGGAACTAAAATTTTGGAAAGATATTTCCAGAGAAGATGGACTGGAAGTTTGGAGGGTCAGTGAAGGGACAGTAGAAAAAGCAAAAAGATAATGACTCCAGAAGGAAAGAGAAAAGGCTAGCTGACTTGAGGAATCAGAATCAGAAACGGCCTGCTATCTGACAAAGATTTCATGCCTAATCAAGTACCAAAATAACTTATTGTGGCTTTCTGACAATATTCTAATTGGAAGATTCTTGAGAAAGATAATTAGTAGTATGGTTTTTAGAGGGAAGTTTCCTGGGCTCGAATCCCAGCTCTTAGGACACTGAGTAACTTTTCCCCTTGGCAAGTGCCTTTCTCGAGTCTTAGTTTCCTTGTTCTAAAAAAAAAAAAAAATGAAAATACCTCCCTTAGGGATAGGATTAGGAGATATACCTAATGTAAATGACAAGTTAATGGGTGCAGCACACCAACATGGCAGATGTATACATATGTGACAAACCTGCACATTGTGTACATGTACCCTAGAACTTAAAGTATAATAATAATAAATAAAAATAAATAAATAAGAAAATACCTACCTCACAGAGTTGTAAGTTTTGGACTACATAGTGTTTAAAGCCTTGTAGCTGGAAACATAATCATTACAATAAAGTTTTAATGCTCTATCCCAATTCTATAAAAAGGATTTAAAGTCATCATAAGTATGTATAACAATAAATATGATAGACATTGCATATAAGTGATTAAGAAAAAGAAAAAATATAGTAGAGAAAGAAAATGAAGTCAATTATAATACAAATTAAAAAATACACAACAATACTTTGGGCACTAATATTAGGTCTATATGGGATCTACTTCAGTAGATGTGGTGGTGATAGCGGGGCACAAACACATTACTACTGTAACAGGAAAGAGTAGAGATCCCAGGAGTTCCTTCATAGAAATACTCTTCCATTCCCTCAGTGAGTGAAAGCAGGAGAGGTTTGGCCACCAGAACCTGAGTAGAGAATCCTCTGCTTGGGGTCAGAGTAAGGATGCATCACATTACTCATGATTATCACAAAGAAGGATTTAGAGCTGGAAGATACCTTTGAGACTGCCGTGCTCAATTTCTCAAACTGTTGCAGGGAAGCTTCTCTCACTAAACAGGAGGATGAACATATTACTGCCTATCCCTCATACTCCTGAGACCCTGCTGTATAGACTGACATGGTTTCTACAAAGAAAAATATTTTTGAGGGATCTTATGCTTTATCTGCAAAATCCTAGCAGATTTTGCAATGATCTGCTAATGATCCCCAAATTTTTTTTTCCAACTTTTATTTTAGGTCCAGGGGATACATGTGTAG
The DNA here is from genome assembly GCF_009828535.3 of Hylobates moloch. Taxonomy (NCBI): domain Eukaryota; kingdom Metazoa; phylum Chordata; class Mammalia; order Primates; family Hylobatidae; genus Hylobates; species Hylobates moloch. The sequence goes on along the minus strand of NW_026652278.1, from coordinate 110,428,427 downwards.
GTTTGTACATGGGTAAATTGTGTGCTGTGGGGGTATGGGGTACAAATTATTTCATCACCTAGGTAATGAGCATGGTACTCAATAGGTAGTTTTTCATCCTCATGCTACTCCCACTCTTCACCATCAAGTATCTATATCTGGTATCTATATCTACTGTTCTCTTCTTTGTGTCCATGTTCTAACAGCATTTTTTTTTTGTTTTTGAGTTGGACTCTCTCTCTGTCACCTAGGCTGGAGTGCAGTGGCACGATATCATCTAACAGCATATTTTTAAATGTTCACCAGTTAAGGCATAAAACCAAAAAAGCAAAACAAGAAAAAAAGTTTTTGTTTAATTTGTAAAATATAATTGTAACTATGTACATATTTTATCTCTTTATATCTCATCCAATCAGACCCTTTCATAAAACTCTTCTATGTTATAAAGGCTCTAGAATTTTTGTCTGAAATTCTGCTAGACTAAAGAAGCCTCTTTTAATACTGAGACCAGCTCACAAGACATTTGAAAATTGCTTATGTCTGACCTATATATCCAAGGAGAAATAGCTCCTTTTTTTTCCTGATGTTTTTTCTTCCTTCTGAGTGAAGAAAGATGAAAAATCGCAGGTTCAAAATAAATAATGAGATCAATATCAGTATGCAGATTTCAACATCATGTTTTGTATTTATTTGTTAGTGAAAAAATAGCATCTTGTTATGATTGTTATCCCAACTTGTACCATTTCAGTCCTCTGTTGTAAATAGAAAGAAAGCTCTTTAATTCATATTTTGTTTAATTAAAGGTCAAAGAACTCCTAGCCAATTAACACAGAATTAAAAAACTCCCATTGCTGACTTCATATTCATCTCAGGGACATTGATAGGATGGGGCAATCCATTCCAGTTTAGAATGAGCCTTTCAACTGTTTATAAATGCCTCCTAAACAGATTTCCCAAAGCAGAACCAAATTTTAAATTATATTTGCTCTCAAACTTTAAATTGCTGTTTAAAATATTTGATATTCACCTCTTTGTGAAAAAAGTAGGATCAAATGCAGAACTGCTCAGTGCCCTCCAAGCTCTGTCAGCAGGAATGTGCTAGTTATATAGGTGTAGGTATAGGTGGTTTTAACGGCTTCTTATTCCTAATGGGGATGTAAGGAATGCTTTAAGACAATGCCATGAGGATCAGATGGTCCTTTGTCATTGTTGCCCTATGGACTAGGGAAATATATTTGTTTTATTCATTTGTGCTAAGTGGCAGGTGGTCTTTTTCTATTGGCACTCTAACCCTTTGTGCCTTTTCCTCTTAGGTGTGCTCTTTGAGTAAAATCAGGGCTGACATTTATCTCCATGATGGAGTAAGCTTGACATGGGCTTCTTCTTTGACAAGATATTCTTTTATAGTTATCACCTCTGCTTTCACCTTGTTCTCAAAGTTTATGTCTTACTTTTCATCTGCTCAGGATGAATAATGTGCTCCTCCTTACATAAAGCCCTTCTCACTCTATATATATCACCTTTTATAAAATACTTTTTCACAGCTCTTTCATTTGGGAAGATGTTGGGAATACACTCCAGATCTTATGTATAATTGGTGTGGGGCATTCAAATATACACAGGTGAAGCATAAAACATAAACTTCAATGTTTTAGTCTTTGAAATAATTAAACAATATCTAAGATCACATTTGTTTATGTTGTAACCTCAGACCAATCTCAGGATTTCTTCTAATAATAACTTGTAGGTTTGATTTAAATTTTGAGTTATAATTGGTCAGATGACTCTTAAACTGGGAAAGATACCACGATTTTACCTATTTAGGCCACCACATAGTCATTTGCTTTCAGTGACCCAGTTCAGATGTAAATCAGTGACCTTTTAGTGACACCAGAAGTCCAGGATAACATGTATTCCTTAATGGGAAAAGTATTTTTTCTTTACAAAGATAACTTCAAAAAAATGTAGTAAATGATAAAATTGTCTAGGTAACTATGTAGACCCCTTAAGTTCTACATTACTGTCTGCATACCCCTGGAGAACATAATAGATGTTCTATTACTAAGGAAGAGAGGATTTAAAAATCCACTTATTTTGTTTCCAAATAAATTATATCTTAATTTAAAATTCCAAATTTATATCTTTAGGAGTTCATTTTGTCCATGTCTGTGTTTACTGTAGAACAATGATTTAGAGAAAAACTGGTTAAGAAACTTTCAAAATACTTTAGAACATGTTCCTTTTCCACAAATGTTTCCAATCACAAATTCCAGATAGGAGTTAAATTGGTCATTTCCTGAAACTATGAAAATCAATTGCTTTAATTGAATAGACCTAGAAACCTATAGTTTTCTCTTGTCTGTCTTAAGGGGACTCTAATGATAATATCATAATAGAGACAATTAACTATCAGAGAGCCAGCAACAGTCTAGACATGGAAGCTGTGAGTTAATACTTAAACTTCTCAACCAAGGCACAACTGAGTGTCAAGAAAGCTACCATCCATCTTGTTCTTAATTTTTCCGTTTGAAAATGTGGATGAAAATATGCACACTGACTTAGAAAGTGTATTTTAGAAAGACCCCTCATGAAAACGAGTCTTATTGGTAATTTGAACACAAACATTTTAGAGTTACCCCAAATTGACAAAAACTAAATTGCAGTTTCTTTGTTTCACAAGCTTGCTACTATGGGTTATGTAAAAGCTAATGTCATTCCAAGAAAAATTGTAAAGGCGCTGACTAGACTAGGAGTGAAGTGCTGTTTCTTCAGGTATCCTGGTACTGTGAGAAGGTATAATGTGCAGCCGATATTACCTTGGCTACTCATTATTTTGAGTCAGCTGAGAAAACAAAGTGCATTTGGTTGATGTAATTTTGAGTTTCATATTATTTGTATTCTGTAATTCTTTCCATCCACAATAAATACCTTTAGATCAGCCTAGGAAAAAACACATTTTCTATTTGGACCAAAGTTTTAGTCACAGAAAAGTATTTGAACACGAGTAACTGAAGATAACCCTAAAATTTTACTTTCATCAAATTCTGAATAGTGATTATTTTAAGAGAGTATCCTTTAAAATATGATTTAAAATTCTCTAATTGCTATTATTTTTATTCACAGTACATATTTTTAAAAATGGTTACTACTCGGGCTTACTTACATGTCTGTCATTCCTGTTACTTGACTGGCATTTCACAGAAAATTCAAGTTAGTGGCTAAGGTTTTATTGCCAACTGTTCCACTTATTTTCAGCTTCATCTGAATAAAGGCGGAAATTGAAACCAAAGAAAGAAAAAAATGATACAACATTATAACTCTCCTCTAACATCCCTCATATGGTGAGTTTCCTTGTTATGAGAGATAGTCTCCAATTGAATCTAACTACATTCCACAGCTTCTACGTGGAGAAACCTATCCCAGTCAAGAACTGGTAAGGCCAACCTCACATGCATTAAAATCTAGACTTCTGAGCTTGGAACTGCCTCTGCTTGAGAGAAGTGTCACAAGTCTGTACTGGCCTTAAGTGTGTACTTTCATTTTCTGTGTGCTGTCCTTTGTAACAGAGAGAGAAAACCTTGTATGCAAGGTTTGACTTACGCATTTTAGAGACACACATTCTCATCCTCCCTCCCCCTTGCCCAATCATACATGTCAAGTATGGACATGGGAGAAGCTCTAGGTTGGCAGCCAAAATTTCAATTCTAGTAGATAGTGATGATTTGTGCCAGGCCCAAATTCCTAGGATAATCTGGAACTGATTAGAGATATTCACAGCTGAGAGAAATGTGTGTCTGAGAAACACAATGGGACTTTCTTTGAGGTTCCATGAATCTGTGAATGTATAGGTGGAAGCGCTGACGAGAAGGGAAAGGATATGGAATATAGGGGATCTTCCAGGATTCTTTTTATCAGCTAGAAAGAGTTAAGACTTTCCCTGTCTTCCTAGTGATCTTGCAAAAACAGTAGCCAACTCAAATGAGATGATATGTAAAAGCTTTGAGAATTATAAGCAATTAGACAAACATAAAAGTTACATTGTGCTTTCACATATCATCTATGTGATCTTTAAAACAACTCAAGAGAGAGAAGGCATGGACGATTTCACCACTTTACATTTAAGGGAACCGAAGCTCAGATATATTAAGAGATTTGCTTAAACCCACACAGTAAATAAGAGGTTAAATGGGAGATTTAAGCCCATATTTCCATATGGTCTAAGCTGTCTTGTCTAGAAACAAACAAAAAAAAAACTAAAAATATCCTGACCAATATTTCTAGTTATAACAATTTATCTAGGCAAATCTTTCAACTCATTTTTCGACCATAAAACCACCTTTCCTGCCATAAGCTCTGCTTTTTAAATAACTTTCCACATGAATATTTTTGTATTAGCATAGAAAGATAATGTGTTTTGCTAATATTATGTTTATTTCTTAGTCCACATTCTCTCCCTTAATATATGTATAATCTTTCCTGAATATGAATTAGCCTTTCATTTTCAACTACAAAAAGCATTTAAAATGGTTTTAGGATTATTAGGCCAAGAAGCTTATCCAAACTGATGAAAGCATAGCATTTATGAGTTCCCTCATTTGTAGTATAGACTGTAGCTTAAGGCCTGATGTCCTGCGAGTTAAGGTCCTAAAGTGCTCTATTGTGATTTTCCAACAAGCAAGAATGACTTTTACTTTGACATTAAATGTGATTTTTTGTCCTTAGGCCAAGATGGTTGGCAGATTGCTTTTATGTAATTCCTGTGAAGCTGGCAGGAGGTGACTCATATACATAAATGCCTCTTTCAATCAGGAAGAAGGTGTCAGAGGGCGGGTGGGTGGTGTCTGAGTGACTAAGTTTTAAGATGTTAGGGGTACTGAAAAAAAAAGGGATTAAATTGAAGGTTTCTAGGGTGATGCACACAAGAGGATCTGGATCAGATCAATAAATGAAAGACAAACTTTGAAAAGATTTTACTACATAGCTTGAGTTTTAGTCTACATTTTATAACTCAATGCAAAGAAAAATTTCCAAAACGATTCATAAATTAAAAACAGCCCAAAGTTTAAACAAGGTCCAGGAATCAGACTTGATTGCAAGATGCTAAAATTGAAATGTAAGTAAGTACATTGCGTGAAGGGGACAGAAGATTTATGGGTTTGAAAAAGCTATGAGAAAGTCACCTAATTTTCAGGTACAGCTACAGGGGAGGAGTATGTTCCTGAAAAAATAAAGACCTACTCACTGCCGCATTCAAGTAAAATAACAAAGCTTTCTCACAATGGTAGTCATATGGAACAGAATAAAAATGTCTGTTGAGAGAACAGAGGATTCCATATAAATGCGAAGTAATGACATGACCACATTAGCTAGGCAGCAGCCCATAATGGCTGATGTTCTCAGTAAATGCTCAGTGGAACACATAAAAGCCCATACGGTGATTGAACTCCCAGGGAAAGCTAAACAGGTTGACAGAGTGAAATTCTTCATTTTATGGCTTTGTGTTCTGGTTTTCTCATGAGACCATGTTATGTATCTGTTGTGTTTTTTTCCTCTAAAAATTTTAAAGAAGGCAAAGCAAACCAAAAACAAACAACAACAACAAGCCACTACCTAACCCAAAGGGAAGCACATATAAAATTGTTACCCAAAACGAGAGTGTTCAACTTGAACAAGGGTTGGAGTTTGGATTCAGCAATGTTATCAACAAAAGGTTGCAGCATTTTTGTCACCACTTATCATTCTGCATATTGTGTTTATTGATTGGCATGCCCAATATTATAACATCAATCTATTATTTTCAGGAACTGTGTGATTATACTTGCAATTACAAACCAGAACAATTTCTATTAGTATTTTTTTTCTCTTAATATCTGTGTAAAGATTATAGAGGAATTCTGAATGTCTTCAGGCAGTTCTGGGACTGTTGTCTGAACTCTACTACTAGGAATTTATTTTATTTTATTTTAAAAGTTTCTTGATGTGGAGCATTTTTGAGAGAGCTAGAAGCATTATTTCAGAAGACTTTTGATATGGTCTGCTACTGTCAATAAAGATTTTAGGAGATACAAAACTTAATTCTGCATACTTGATTCTAATGTTAAGATTATTTCCCTATATTGGTTTTCATTCCAGTTTTTTTTGTTGCTCTTGTTGTTGTTGTTGTTGTTTTTTTTTTTTTTTTTTTTTTTTAACAGAGTCTTGCTCTGTCGCCCAGGCTGGAGTGCAATAGCGTGATCTCAGCTCACTGCAACCTCTGCCTCCTGGGTTCAAGCAATTCCCTGCCTCAGCCTCCAGAGTACCTGGGAATACAGGCGCCTGCCACTATGCCTGGCTAATTTTGTTTTTGTATTTTTAGTAGAGACAGGGTTTCACCATGTTAGCCAGGATGGTCTCGATCTCATGACCTCATGATCCACCCACCTCGGCCTCCCAAAGTGCTGGGATTACAGGCGTGAGCCACCGCGCTTGGCCCATTCCAGTTGTTTTTAAATAATGTTTAATTGGCGTTTGGGCAGAGTTGGTAAGAAACAAAATTCCTATGGAACTAAGTTAAAAAGGTATGTTTTTAACCTTTATTTGTTTGTGTTAGTGTAATAGTAAGAGTCTATCTCTAAGAGTAAAAGACAAGTTCTTTCATTTTCCTGAATGAGGATTTTGTTATTATTGCAGGCTTATTATCACTTCATATTTTCTGTTTAATGTAATGCCCCTTGTAAAAACAACATACAACAGAACAGAGGTCATGCTTGCATTTCTCAAAGATGTCACACTGTCATTAAAGTTCCTGAGAGATATTTCAGAAACACTAAACTAGGAATCAGATACTTTCAAAAAGAGTGAGGAAAACATGTTGACTGAGCCTATGGATCCAGAAATAGGCTTTGGTACAAAAAGGGGCATTTGGGCCATAAGTTGCTCAGGCCTAACACATTGTGGATACTATTTTTTTAAAAATAAATTTTATTGTGTATAATTAAGATAAAATGATGTCATGGGATACATATAGATAGTAAGATGATTACTATAGTGAAGCAAATAACATATCAATCATCTCACATAGTTACCTTTTTTTTGTTTGTTTTTATAGCAAGAGTAGCTAAAACCTACTCATTTAGCAGGAATCCCCAATACAGTACAATTTTATTCGCTATAGTTCTCATGTTGTACATCAGATCTTTAGACTTGTTCATGCTACATATCTACTACTTTGTATCCTCTGACCTACATCTTGTCATTTCCTCAAAAAAGGTCAAAAATGAAGAGATGGATATCATTTTTAGAAGAACACAGGTGGAGGCATAATCTCTCTTTCCACTGCGAACCTACTGTTCTCATTGGCAATGGAGTCTACAGAGTAGAGAGGATCTTCTGTCACAAAGGCATAGTCAGTCCCAAAAGATAGCAAGATTGTTCAGGAAAATAAGACTGAATGGTTAAAAATTGTAAAGGCATAGAGTCAGGCCAGAGTGAGACAGGGTTTGACTCCTGCTTTTCCATTACAAATGGTGTGACCTTCAGTAATGTGTGAATCTCAGTCCACTCATCTAAAAAATAATGCATTCTTTATGAGAATGCTGTTAAGAAGGAAAGAAATCATACATGAAAGCACTACGTCACATAGTCAACTAAAAACACATAAGTCTTCAAGAATATTACTTCCTTGTATCTCTACCCTTTCCTGATGAATGCCTCTATACCAACAAAAGGCAAACCAGAACTCCCAAGGTACATTTGCAAGTGGGCTCAATGGTGGTGGTTTAGTGAAGCGGGTATTTTGAGTACCTCTCATCAAAGTGTACTTACAGTTAATTCTAATTAAAACTAACATTTATGGAGAAATGAACACTTAATGAATACCAGGCTCTGTGCTAAGCATTCTACATGGACTATCTCATTTAATCTACTCAATAATAAATCGAATTAAGTATTATATTTATTTCATTATACAGGTGAGGAAATTGAGTTACACATTGATTAAGTAAATTTACTAAAAATTGAATCTCCATCTAGTTTAAGAAAGGATTTTAGGGTATTCTTTGCAAGAAGACTGTGATTTTGGGATTACATATTCAAGTTACTAAGTCCATATTAACTGTAAAAACTCATGTATTGAAAACACTATTAAATTGTAATACACATTCATGAAGAAAAAGCATCAGTGGTGTTTTAAAATATTTCATGGTACTTGATATGGTTTGGATTTGTGTCCCCGCCCAAATCTCATGTAGAATTATAATTCCCAGTGTTGGAGGAGGGTCCTGGTGGCAGGTGACTGAATTATGTGGGGTGGATTTCCTGCTTGCTGTTCTGGTGATTGTGGGTGAGTTCTCATGAGATCTAGTTGTTTAAAAGTGTGTAGCACTTCCCCCTTACCTCTCTCTTCCTCCTTCTCTGGCCTTGTACGATGTGCCTACTTCCCCTTTGCCTTCTGCCATAATTAGAAGCTCCCTGAGGCCTCCCCAGCCATGCTTCCTGTACAGTCCGAGGAACTGTGAGTTAATTAAGCCTCTTTTCTTTATAAACTACCCAGTTTGAGGTAGTTCTTCATAGCAATGTGAGAACAGACTAATACAGTACTCTTACATTTATGCATGTCTTGTAGGCAGAGACACTTAGTGGATTTGCTCTGTATTGTTGTTTCGAGGACATCTGTAAAAACAGCCTCAGAAGATAGAGATAGTGTCTTTCTTTTTAGTAAAGAACAATTTTGTTTATTTTGCAGCATAAAAAGACAATATTTACTTCTGTGGCAAAGGTCACTCAGGCTTACTGTCCATTATAAAATATTTGGTTTCCCTAAGCTTAGAGTTTGTCTCCTATAATGCAACCCATTATATGTGCAGGTATCATCTGGCACTCTTCACATCACCCTGTGGGAATTAGAACTTGGAGAATCAGTTCAAATGCTGCTACTCTGGCTGATGCTAATGCTGTAAGTAGTAAAGTCCTTTTCTCTTTGATCTAAGAGTGTTGCACCTTCTGCCAGCAATCATGAAACTATGTCAGGGTGACTTGTTAGTTTGCAAGTGAAATCTCAAGACTCTTCACTGCTCTTGACAAGTGGCAAAAGGAAATTTGTAAGTATCCATGGACAGCAAAAGATACAGTTTATTTAAGGTATTATCTGAAGCATTGGCACAAGGATGTAAAAATACTCAGGAAAAATAATCACCCCCAAAGGCTGTGTTTTATGATGTACCAGAGAGACTTTGTGATAGGAATTTGTGTGTGTGCTTGCAAGGAAAAGGAGAGGGTAAAGAAATCACATTGCTTGAAACAACAGAAAACTAATAAATATACATGGCTGTAAACAGCTTTCTAAAGGCAGGTACATTGTGCTGAACATGATTTATATATGTTTGCTCCTGGCTTGAAAATGAGCATTGGTACTAGATTCACCAAGGCTGTTAAATTCTTCTGAGGCTCAATGCTGCAGGAAATTGTTCCATATCTATATTCTCAGGAAGCCAGTTGGCTGGCTTGTAACTTTATGCAACTTTTTTATCTGACAAATTGAGTGGAGAAAGAAGGGTTAATTTACTGGGAGGTATAATTCACAGCTAATAAATTGTAACAAGTATCAGGAAGTAAAGAGACAGTAGCATAATGGGGACACAGCAAAGAGGCATTTTTTTCCCTTTAAATGTACTTAATTAGCACAGTTCATCCTCTGGGGGGCAGGAAATAGTGAGACCATAACAGCCTTTGCCTCTGGATGCTGTTAAGTCCGTTTAAAAGCAGCAAATTACTACAGTGTAAGAAATCCCTTCTGTTACATATGAAGGATCTTGTCACACATATATTTTCATTAAGAAAGAAGTAAATTTATGTATGTAAAACTAAGTACATTTTTTATACTGCAATGTACTTTCGTATCAACAGATCTCTCACACACACACGCACACACAATCACTTGCATTGTATGCATCATTTAAAAAATAAACTGAGTTTTATATGCACATAATTGTGAGCTGTGTCCTGAGCATAATGAATTCATAAGTGCAAAAACCTTGCATAAAAATGTAGTATATTTTTTAGGAGAGATAAGGAAACTAATACGTGAGTATCTAATTTATGCCATAGAAGATATGGGTTCTTGAACTTTAGGGTTCTTCTCCTATAATGCCACACATTGCATGTGCATGCATCACCTGACCCTCTTCCATCACAAAACTCATTTAGACCTTTTCAAACTCCATGAGGTAGGTATTATTACCATTCCTATTTTAAAGATGAGATGGGTTCACATGAGTAAGTAAATTGTTCCGGCTTCACAACTTATATAGATGGGAGATTTGAGCGCAGGTTTGCCTAAGTCTAAAGCCTCATTATCTTTTCACTTTACATCCCTTCCTTGTGCAGTAGTAAAAGATAGGTTTTAGGAAGATAAGTTTATTTACGAGCTTAGATTCGTCTCTGGTTTTCCACAGGGTTCACATTTTCTCCCTAATAAAATGAGTTCAGTTTATCTTCTTCCTTAGAGCAAAATAATTCATGTCTTCAGTAGCTAGTCCTTTATATGGTGCCATGGAAAAGACAGATTATTCATCATAATTTCTTTAAATAATTATCCCAACAGACATTTATTAGGGAGCCTATGTGTATTACTCTGTGCTAGGAACAGTGAAGGACATTAAAAAAATACGGCACATAACATCACCATGAGGGACCTATAATCTGATGGGAGAACATACGGGTGAAATGTAAAATGGAGGGCAGTTTGTGATCCAGAACTTCAAATGAAACTTTCATGAATTAATTTAGGAATAGGATGTTCCCTAAAAATAAAGAGTGAAATAAAGAATTCATTCACACTCTCAAGTCATTTCTGTGACATCTAAGTATATGTGGCCATGACCTTCATGGTGACATACCCCAGGGATGATCCTCTTTTACGCTCTTCTCTACTGTCTTTTCCTAGATGATTTTATCCAGTGGCAGGAATTTAAATACTATCAATATGCTATTGAGTTCCTGATTTATATCTTTCCTCCCGACATCTCTCTGAACTCTAGACTTGAATACCCTACTGCCTGCACATCTCTACTTGGACATCTAAAAGGCATCATAGACGTAGCAACTGTAGAAGAGAATTCTTGCTCCCACCCTCCCCATCCCCTTAATAATAACTAACAACAGGTACTGTTTTAAGTACTTTACACGTGTTTATTAATTTAATCCATAAGGCACATCTAAGTAATAAGTGCTGCTATGATTCTAATTTTACCAAAAAGAAAACTGATACAGAGGACCAGGTGATGAAGAGGGGATGCAAACTTAGTGTTTGTCCACAGTGCATGTCTCACAACTACTGCAGTACAGTCTCTTCTCTAGGGCTCCCCAACTGGAGGAACACACTACTGTCAGGCCAAAATCCTAGGAGGTATCCTTGATTCTATTCTTTCCTAGTGCTTCCCACATACCGTCTATAAGCAAGTTCCTTTAGCTACATTTTCAATATGTCTCAAGCCCATTAACTTCTCACCATCTTTATTACCACCGCTATCACTTGTTGGGTCTAATTCAGTAGCCACCTGACTGGACTCTCACCTTCCATTATTTTTCTACAGTCCATTCTCCATACGACAGCCAGTAAAATTTTAAAAGAAACTAAATCAGATCTTATTATTCCCTTGCCAAAGATATCCACTGGCTGCTTCCTGAAATCAGAATAGAATCCAAATTCCTCTCCATGGCCCACCAGACCCCACATAATCTGGTTCCTGTCTGTTTTTGTGAATTCATGACATCCCAGGCTCCCTCACATTCACTGTGCTCCAGGCACACTGACCTTTCTTCTCTCTCTCTTGATTACACCAGGCTTGTTTCATAATAGGGCCTGTTTCTTTTGCATAGAACTCTCTTACCTTAGGTATTTGTGTTTATTGTAGGCTATTCTCCTCTTTCATGTCTCAGCTCACATGTTATACCAGAGAAGATTTCCCTTTCAGCTTCTCTAAATCAGCATTCCCCTTGTGCTCAACCTGCCTGGCATATTCCACCACTCTGCATCCCACTGACCCTGTTTCATTTTCTTCATAGCTCTCTTATTCCTATAAGATTATTTTATTTTCTCAGGTGCTTATGTGTTTCTTGTATTTTTCCTCTCATTAGAGGTAAGACATATGTAAGCAGCAGACTTGTCCATTTTGGCTACCTCTACACCACCAGCTCCTAGAACAATGCCTGGCACATAGTAGACACCAATTAATATTTTTTGAGTGAATGGCCAAAAGTGGTCTAGTTTTCTTGTAGCTGACTTTATACTTCTGAAGATTTATAAGAATTAATTTTACTCATTTTAGTATTCCTTCCAAAATGCTGCTCAGATATATTCTCCCAGTACATGTTATGTTCACAGTAAAAAAAAATAGTGTAAATATTGAAGGCCAACTGGTATTAGGCATTTGACATAGAGAGTCACTCTCACATTCATGCTATGAAGTAAGTGTGATTCTTATTTTAAAGATATGGAAACTGATGGTGAAGTGGGTTAAACACTTGCCTAGGTTTACTTAAATAGAAAGGGGCAGACTTGATATTTGGACCCACACTGATTTTTTTTTTTTTTTTCAGAGTCTGGCCCTGTTGCCCAGGCTGGAGTGCAATGGTGCAATCTTGGCTCACTGCAACCCCCGCCTCTCAGGTTCAAACGATTCTTCTGCCTCAGCTTCCCGAGTAGCTGGGATTACAGGCATCTGCCACCACGCCCAGCTAATTTTTGTATTTAGTAGAGACAGGGTTTCACCATGTTGGCCAGGCTGGTCTCGAACTCCTGACCTCGTGATCCACCCACCTCGGCCTTCCAAAGTGCTGGGATTACAGGCGTGAGCCACCGTGCCCGGCCACTGATCTTAACTCTCAAGATATTTTCAGCAGGAATATTATATTCACCTATGCAACTGGCTAGAAAATGTAAATAATCAGAAAGATGAAATGATGAGAAGCCTTTCAGTCTATAAAAATGTGGAAGTAGGGGAGTTTGGGTCAATATGGCAGACTAGAAGCAGTTCACGTGTGTCATTTTCACTGACTAGTGAACACTGACCCTACAAGCTGATCACCTAAAAAACCACATTGGGATCCATCAAGGCAGCAGGGAGACATAGAGAGCAGAGAGGAGTGAAGCTGGGCACCAGCCTGTCTGGACTGAGTGCAGAGGCCAGAACAACCTCTCCAAAATGGGAAAAGGCAAGTGAGTGAGAGCCCCGTGGGGTTCTGTGCAAGACTGGGAATGAAAAAATCCCCTGGCTCTCCTCCATGCCCCCTCCATCCCCCACACTTCTAAACTGAGGCACAGAGCCACCCAGAAGTTTTACAGGGCAACTCTTGAGTCCAAGGGGAGTGATCTTCTGTTGTCCTGAAAATCACCTGGACAGAAGGGCAGGCAACCCCACCCACTCCTGCCACTGGTAGCCAGGTGGGCCATGCCTGCTAGAGCTTACAGCCCAGCAGACTGCTTCTACCTGAACTCGGCAGGTAAGCACAATCCCATGTTCCCCAGGAAGTACTTGGATAGCAGATTAGGTGGGCTCCACCCACTCCTGCTGCTCCTAGCCAAGTGAGACTTGCTGGCTTGGGTGGTGCCCAAGCAGGGAAGAGCCCTCACTCTTGGATCACTGAGAGAGATGAGATGCCACAGGCCAGTGGAAGCATGGGGTGTACCTCCCTCTGAAAGGCCAGCTGGTCAAGGATATTACCTGTCTGCCAAATGTGGTCCCTGCCTGAGGGACCTCTCTGGACCAGAACACCCAAGAAAAGAAATGCAGGCATAAAGCCAGTGATTGGAGGGGGCTCCTCCAAGACCCAGGAGCCGATTAGGTGAGGGTGTCATCTTTCTCCCCTGCTACCACAGAGTATAAAGAGCCATGCAGCCAAGAGTCTATCTGCTAACACTCTTAAGCGCCATCTACTGGACCACAGCCCAAAATACAACACCAAAATATTTTGCCAGTGTGTAACATCTGAAAACTAAGGCAGAGGTTTTTGCTGGCACCCCACCCCAACTGACGCATGTGCACCCCAATGCACCAATGCAGCTGCTGGCACATGTGAGTGAGTATGGATCCTGTTGCCATTGCCCCAGTGAAGCACTTTGGCTGGCACCCCCCAATCAGAGTGTGGCCAGTGGACTAAGAACACATTGGCCCCTACTGCACAGCAGGTTCCTTAGCTCAAGAGGCCAGATAACAAAGCCAGGGGCCCTGTACCGATTCCTCAGAGTTAGAGCATGTAGCCCAAGAGTGCTGAACTGAGCCTTGGCTCCCTGAAATCTTTCAGAATTGAAGCCAGTCAATTGAACCAACCTTATACCACAATCAAACCTCAAAGGGTACCAAAGAAGATAAAAGCAAAAAACCCATCAACAACATCAAAGATTAAATGATCATCAGCTCACACAAATGAGAAAGAATGAGTGCACAAACTCTGATAACTCAAAAAAACAGTGCCCTCTTACCTCAAAACGACTGAAGTAGTTTTCCAGAAATGGTTCTTAACCAGGCTGAAATAGCTGAAATAACAGGCATAGAATTCAGAATATGGATAGGAATGAAGATGACTGAGATTCAAAAGAAAGTGTAAACTGAATCTAAAAACTCTAAGGAATACAACAAAACAATACAGGATCCAAAATATAAAACAGCCGTTTTAAGAAAGAACCAAACTGATCTGATAGAGCTGAAAAACTCACTACAAGAATTTCATAATATAGTTGAAAGTATTAACAGCAGACTAGACCAATCTGTGAAGAGAATCTCAAAGCTCTAAGACTGGTTCTCCTAATTAATTCAGTCAGATAAAATTAAAGGAAAAATAATGAACAAAACCTCTGAGAAATATGGGACTATGTAAAGAGACCACATCCATGACTCACTGGCATTCCTGAAACAGAGAGAGAGACAGCGAGCAACTTAGAAATCATATTTGAGGATTTCATCCACAAAGATTTCCCCAAACTTGCGAGAAAGGCCAACATTAAAATTCAGGGAATTCAGAGAACCCCTGTGAGATACTATACAAGATGAACATTCCTAAGACACATAGTCATCATATTCTCCAAAGTCGACATGAAAGAAAAAGTATTAAAGGCAGCTAGAGAGAAGGAGCAGGTCGCCCACAAAGGGAAACCTATCAGGCTAACAGCAGACCTTTCAGAAGAAACCCTCCAAGCCAGAAAAGATTGGGGGCCAATTTCAGTATTCTTAAAGAAAAGAAAATCCAACCAATAACTCATATCCAGCCAAACTAAGCCTCATAAGCAAAAGAGAAATAAGATCCCTTGCAAACAAACAAATACTAAGGGAATTTGTTACCACCAGACCTGCCTTAAAAGAAGTCCTTAACTTCATGACTAAAACACAAAAAACAATGGCAACAAAGGCCAAAATAGACAAATGGGATCTAATTAAACTAAAGAGTTTCTGCACAGCAAAAGAAACTACCATCAGAGTGAACAGGCAACCTACAGAATGGGAGAAAATTTTTGCAATCTACCCATCTGACAAAGGGCTAATATCCAGAATCTACAAAGAACTTGAACAAATTTACAAGAAAAAAATCAAACAGCTCCATCAAAAAGTGGGCAAAGGATATGAACAGACACTTCTCAAAAGAAGACATTTATGCAACTAACAGACACATGAAAAAATGCTCATCATCACTGGTCATCACAGAAATGCAAACCAAAACCACAATGAGATACCATCTCACACCACTTAGAATGGCAATCATTAAAAAGTCAGGAAACAACAGGTGCTGGAGCGGATGTGGAGAAATAACACTTTTACACTGTTGGTGGGAGTGTAAACTAGTTCAACCATTGTGGAAGACAGTGTGGTGATTCCTCAAGGATCTAGAACTAGAAATATCATTTGACCCAGCCATCCCATTAGTGGGTATATACCCAAAGGAATATAAATCATGCTACTATAAAGACACCGCACATGTATGTTTATTGTGGCACTATTCACAATAGCAAAGACTTGGAACCAATCCAAATGTCCATCAGTGATAGATTGGATTAAGAAATTGTGGCACATATACACCATGGAATACTATGCCATAAAAAAGGATGAATTCATGTCCTTTGTAGTGACATGGATGAAGCTGGAAGCCATCATTCTGAGCAAACTATCGCAAGGACAGAAAACCAAACACCACATGTTCTCACTCATAGGTAGGAATTGAACAATGAGAACACTTGGACACAGGGCGGGGAACATCACACATCAGAGCCTGTCATGGGGTGGGGGGATGGGGAAGGGATAGCATTAAGAGAAATACCTAATGTAAATGATGAGTTAATGGATGCAGCAAACCAGCATGGCACAGGTATACATATGTAACTAACCTGCACATGGTGTACATGTACCCTAGAACTTAAAGTATAATAATAAAAAAAGAAGTCCTTAAAGGAGTGCTAAATATGGAAATGAAAGTCTTTTGCTGGCCACCACAAAAACACATGTAATTATACTATATAGCAACTACACAATCATATATGCATAATATCCCACCAAAAACACAATGAGAGGATCAAACTTGTACATATCGGTATTAACCTTGAATATAAATGGGCTAAATTCCCCAATTAAATGGCACAGAATGGCAAGTTTGATAAAGAAGCAAGACCCGGCCGGGCGCGGTGGCTCACTCCTGTAATCTCAGCACTTTGGGAGGCCGAGGCGGGTGGATCACGAGGTCAGGAGATCGAGACCATCCTGGCTAACATGGTGAAACCCCGTCTCTACTAAAAAAAAAAATACAAAAAATTAGCCGGACGTGGTAGTGGGCGCCTATAGTCCCAGCTACTTGGGAGGCTGAGGCAGGAGGATGGCATGAACCCGGGAGGTGGAGCTTGCAGTGAGCCGGGATTGTGCCACTGCACTCCAGCCTGGGCGACAGAGCAAGACTCCGTCTCAAAAAAAAAAAAAAAAAAAGAAGCAAGACCCAACTGTATGCTGTCTTCAAGGACACATCTCACATGCAGTGACACCCATAGCCTCAAAGTGAGGGATGGAGAAAGATCTGTGAAGCAAACAGAAAACAAGAAAAGCAGGAGTTGTTATTCTTATTTCAGACAAAACAGCCTTTAAACCAACAATGATCAAAAATGACAAAGAAGGGTATTACCTAATGATAAAAGGTTCAATTCAAGAGGAGTTAACTATCCTAAATATATTTGCATCTAACAGTAGAGCACCCAGATTCACAAAATGAGTTCTTAGAGATCTATGAAGGGACCTAGATAACCACATAGTAATAATGGGAGACTTCATTGAGGCAGAAAACTAACAAAGATATTCAGTACCTAAACTTGACATTTGACCAAATGGACCTAATAGATATCTACAGAACTTTCCACCCAAAACCAACAGAATGTCATGTTTCACATTTGCACATGGCATATAGTCTAAAATCAACCATACAGTTGGCCATAAAACAATTCTCAGCAAAATTTAAAAAACTGAAATCATACCAACCAAGCTGTCAGACCACAGTGCAATAAAAATAGAAATCAATACTAAGAAGATCATTCAAAACCATACAATTACATGAAAATTAAGCAACCTACTCCTGAATGACTTCTTGGTAAACAATGAAATTAAGTCAGAAATTAGGAAACTATTTGAAAATAATGAGAACAAAGATGCAACCTATCAGAATCTCTGGGATACAGCTAAAGCAGTGTTAAGAGGAAAGTTTTTAGCATTAAATGCCCACATAAAAAGTTAGAAATATCTTAAATGTAACATCACATAAAAAGTTAGAAATATCTTAAATGTAACATCACACCTAGATGAACTGGAAAAACAATAGCAAACCAACTGCAAAAGTAGCGGAAGACAAGAAATAACTAATATTGGAACTTAACTGAATGAAACTGAGATGTGAAAAAATGAAATGAATAAAATTGAGACATAAAAGAGCATGTAAAAGATCAACAAAACCAGAAGTTAGTTTTTTGAAAAAATAAATAAGATCAATAGCTAACTAGACAAATAAAGAGAAAAAGAGAGAAATCCGAGTAAGCAGAATCAGAAATGACAAAGTGGACAATACCACTGACTCCACAGAAATACAAAAAACCCTCAGAGACTATTAAGAACACCTCTATCCACAAAAACTAGAATACCTACAAGAAATGGACAAATTTCTGGAAGCATGCAACTTCCCAAAATTCAACCGGGAAGAAATTGAAACCCTGAACAGACCAATAATGAGTTCTGAAATTGAATCAGTAATAAAAAGCCTACCAACCAGGAAAAGCCCAGGACCAGATGGATTCACAGCTGAATTCTACCAGACATAGAAAGAAGAACTGGTACCATTCCTACTGAAACTATTCCAAAAAATTGAGGAGGGACTTCTCCTTAACTTATCTTATGAGACCAGCATCATTCTGATACCAAAACCTGGCAGAGATACAGTAAAAAAGAAAACTTCAGGCCAATATCCTGGATGAACACAGAAGCAAAAATCCTCAACAAAATATTAGCAAATCAAATCCAGCAACACATCAAAAAGCTAATCCATCACAATCAAGTAGGTTTTATCCCTGGGATGTAAGGTTGGTTCAATATATGCAAATCAATAAATGTGTTTTATCACGTAAACAGAATTAAAAACAAAAACCACATGATTATCTCAATTAATGCAGAAAAGCTTTCGATAAAATTCAACTTCCTTCATGTTAAAAACCGTCAACAGACTAGGCATTGAAGGAACATACCTCAGAATAATAAGGGATATCTATGACAAACCCACAGCCAATATCATACTGAACAGGCAAAAGCTGGAAGCATACCCTTTGACAACTGGAACAAAACAAGGATGCCCACTGTCACTACTCCTATTCAACATATTCTCTGGAAATCCTATCCAGAGAAATCAGGCAAGATAGAAAAACAAAAGGCATCCAAATACAAAGAGAGAAAGTCAAACTATTTCTGTTTGCAGATGATATAATTTTATATATAGAAAAACCCAGTATCTGCCTAAAAACTCCTAGATCTAATGAGCAACTTCAGCAAAATTTCAAGATACAAAGTCAATGTACAAAAATCAGTAGCATTTCTGTATACCAACAACATCAAAGCTGAGTGCCAAATCAAGAACACAATCCCATTCACAATAGCCATTCACAAACCAAAATACCTAGGAGTACAGCTAACTAGGGAGGTCAAAGATTTCTACAAGGAGAATTATACAACACTGTTGAAAGAAACCAAAGATAACACAAAGAAAGGAATAGCATTCCATGCTCATGAATAGGAAGAATCAATATTGTTAAAATGGCCATACTGCCCAAAGCAATTTACAGATTCAGTGCTATTTCTATCAAACTGTCAATGATATTCTTCACAGAATTAGAAAAAAAACTCTAAAAATCATATGAAACAAAAAAAAGTGCCCGAATAGCCAAAGCAATCCTAAGCAAAAAGAACAAAGCTGGAGGTATCACATTACCTGACTTCAAACAATACTAAAAGGCTATAGCAACCCAAACAGCACGGTACTGGTACTAAAACAGACAGATAAGCCAATGGAACAGGTTAGAGCACCCAGAAATAAAGCCTCATACTTACAACCATCTGATCTTCATATAAAAAATGTTCAACATCCCTAATCATAAGAGAAATGCAAATAAAAACCACAATGAGATACCATCTCACACCAGTCAGAATGGCTATTCTTAAAAAGTCAACAAATAAAAGATGCTGGTGAGGTTGTAGAGAAAAGATGACATACAGTGCTAGTGGGAATGTGAATTAGTTCAGCCACTGTGGAAAGCAGTTTGGCAATTTCTCAAATAACTTAAAATAGAACTACCATTGCAACCGTATTATTGGATATATACTCAAAGGAATATAAATTGTTCTACCTTAAAGACACATGCATGTGCATGTTCATGGCAGCACTATTCACAGTAGTAAAGACATGGAATCAACCTAGATTCCCATAAGTAGTAAACTGGATTAAGAAAATGTGGTAAATATATGCCATGGAATATCATGCAGCCATGAAAAAGAACTAGGTCATGTCCTTTGTAGAACACCCCAATGGATGGAGCTGGAGGCCATTATCCTAGGCAAACTAATGCAGGAAGAGAAAGCCAAATACTGCATGTTCTCACTTATTAATGGGAGCTAAACAATGAGTACATATGAAAGCAAAGAAGAGGGCAATAAACAACAGCACCTACTTGATGGTGGAGGGTAGGAGGAGGGTGAGGATCAAAAAACTAGCTATTGGGTATTATGCTTATTTCCCGAGTGGTGAAATAATCTCTACACCAAACCCCTGTGACATGCAGTATACCATATAACAAACTTGCACATGTACCCTTGAAGCTGAAATAAAAGTTATAAGAAAATATGAA
This sequence comes from Hylobates moloch, assembly GCF_009828535.3. Taxonomy (NCBI): domain Eukaryota; kingdom Metazoa; phylum Chordata; class Mammalia; order Primates; family Hylobatidae; genus Hylobates; species Hylobates moloch. The sequence goes on along the minus strand of NW_026652278.1, from coordinate 110,408,065 downwards.
AGTCAAGATAAGAATGGTTGAGGTCAACAATTATAAATCATGCTGCTATAAAGACACATGCACACGTATGTTTATTGCGGCACTATTCACAATAGAAAGACTTGGAACCAATCGAAATGTCCATCAATGATAGATTGGATTAAGAAAATGTGGCACACATACATCACGGAATACTATGCAGCCATAAAAAAGATAAGTTCATTTTCTTTGTAGGGACATGGATGAAGCTGGAAAGCATCATTCTCAGCAAACTATCACAAGGACAAAAAAACAAACACCTTATGTTCTCACTCATAGGTGGGAATTGAACAATGAGAACACTTGGACACAGGAAGGGGAACATCACACACCAGAGCCTGTCATGAGGTGGGGGGAGTGGGGAGGGATAGCATTAGGAGATATACCTAATGTAAATGATAAGTTAATGGGTGCAGCACACCATCGTGGCACATGTATACATATGTAACAAACCTGCACATTGTGCACATGTACCCTAGAACTTAAAGTATTAAAAAAAAAAAAAAAAAGAATGGTTGAGGTCTACAGAATTGACGGTTGAACACATTGATGACAGATTTGATAAGAACCACAGGCTGGGAAATTTGTTTCAAATTAAAAGTAAGCTTATGGACTGTATCAACATAATAGACGGCAGGGAGTAATCATATGAATACCTACAGAATCTTTTAAACAAGTTATATACCAGATGGATAATGTTATTCAGGGAAACCAGAGAGTCTTGAAATTCTCAGCTCACCAGAAGTCAGGGAGGCCAACCAGCCTTCTCACACATGCATTCAGTGGGGCTTTTATGTAAAGCATACCATGTGGAGGAAGGATGGGAATCCTAATTCTCAGAAGCAGTGTTCTGTTCACCCTATTTCACCATATAATTACTCTGCTCAAGTCAATTGGTGCTGGACTTTCCTTAGTAATGTTTTAAAGAATTTCACAGAGTTAGAACTGGTCGAGACCTTAGCAATGATTAAATCTAGTTGTCTAATCCCAGGAAAAGAAACAAACCCAGAGATAAAGATTTATGATTTGTAAAGTGCTTTCACACTCACAGGTTCGCTGCATTCTTATTTCATTGCCATCTTTGCAGGGGAGAAATGAGCTCTGAGAGTACACATTTCAGTAAGTTGCTCACTGCAGGAACACTGTGCCAGGTGCTACAACCTGGTATCTTTTGAAAGAGGTTGTATCAGCCTTCCCCCTCTATGATATTAATAAAACCTTTTAAACTTAATTTGTAAGAATTAAAACTTTCTGGGAATATAAATACAGAAGGGTTAAATAACAACAAAGGAACATGCTGTTCCATTTATGGAGTGTGAAATAAGAGAAAAAATAATAACTGATTGGTCAAAAACAAACACCCCAATGGAAAACGATTGACAAGAAACAATTCTCAAAAGGGAAATACAAATGGACAATAAACATAAGTGTCCATATTAACTCTTTCTTACAAATACAAATAACAAAAAATGAATGAAATTAAAAATTTTACCTATTAGATTTGCAAACATTAAAGATTGACTAAATCCAGCGTGTAGAGAGACTGAGGAGAGAATTGCTTTTTGCTTTCTTCTTTGTAGTTTTCTATATTAATTATTTTCATTACAAAGTGCATGGATTGTTTATATATTTAAAACAATAAACATTTATTTTCATTTTGGACATGTGGACAAAAAACCCCAAACAGGGCTCACTCTAATTGTAGTTTCTCAAAGGCAAATGTTTAAAGCTTCCCAAGGTAAAATTTCTTCATTCAAAATTACTTCTCTTGCTAACATTTTAAAAAATCACCTAATGGGGTACTCTATCCCACCTATATAATTCAACCTCAGATCTCTTTTGTAATTTCTTTGATATTTCATTAGAAGCACATTCAATTAAACATGAAGTATAATTAACCTCTCTCTCTCTGTTCCTTCCCCTTTAGGAAAACAATTCCCATTTCTCTATCCTAATTCTTACACCTCCTGATCATAACCTTCTCTACTGGAATCTTTCTTCTGACTGATCTGATGTACAGGTTCCTGAAAGATCACAGAAGCAATGTACCTTTCATTACTTTGTCAAAATTATCCAGTGTCCTCTTACTAGGCAATACGAACAAGTCATCCACTTATTGGAATTACTTTCTTCAATCTTCTGTTTCTTGTCCCTTCGTGTAAAATCCACTCTACTGATCTCCATAGGCAGTCTCACATGTACACATATTTGCCAAAATATTATCACACTGCCCTGGTATATGGTTCAAAATAACTAAATATAAGAACTCTTCCAGCATCAGATTAAACTCAGTCACAAAACTATTAATTCTATTGTGACCTCTTTCCATTATATATTTGCTTACATATGTAAAATTAAATATTTTTATACAACATGATTTTAACATACTTTCTACAGGGAAAAATAATAGGACCCAGGTCTTCGTATTTTACAATAATATCAAATGTAGTCTATTTAAACTCATGTTTCCCCAAATATGCATTTCTCCTACCTGTATTAGAATCATCTAGGTGATCTGGGCCCCTCGCTTCCCCCTGATCTACCAAGACAAAAATCTTTGAGTGTGGAATTGGGGAATCTGCATTTTTAAGCAAACATTTAAAGTGATTTTTCTTGGCTTTTCCGTAGTTTGGAAACTCATGAAAATTGTCTTATATTGATAAGTGATTAAATGCATCTGAACATCACAGAGTAAAAGAATGATTAAGAGGAAACTAGTGACAAATTCTTGGACCATTTCTTTAAAAAAATACAGTAGGACTTTGCTTTCTGTTCATTTACAAGTTAACAGTAGATTCATCACTGGTGCCCAGTAATATCTGTGTTTTAGGTTCATCAACAACAAAAGTACAGGTATACTTGGGTGTGCTGGCATGGGCCTGTGGTTTTAACTACTTGGAAGGCTGAGCTTGAGCCCGGGAGTTCAAGTTCAGCCTGGGCAACATGGTAAGACTCTGCCTCAAAAAAAAAAAAAAAAAAAGATCAGGTATAAGCTGTTGACTATGTCATACGTAAGTGACCAGAAGGATTAGTTTTAATTAAGTAATAACTTTGCTCCTTAGAGACATTCAGTTACAACAGGGAAATAATCTGAAATCTGCTGATGGCTTGAAAACAAAGATAATTAATTACTCTCATAGACTTTCCTTGCTTTTGAGGATGTTGCATTGAAATTGTGTCAATTTCTTTTCTTTTTTTCTTTTTTCTTTTTATTTATTTATTTACTTACTTTAAGTTCCAGGATACATGTGTAGAACGTGCAGGTTTGTTATATAGGTATACGTGTGCCATGGTGGTTTGCTGCACCTATCAATCCGTCACCTAGGTTTTAAGCCCAGTATGCATTAGCTATTTGTCCTGATGCTCTTCCTCCCATCACCCCCACCCCCCACACTGACATTGTGTCAATTTCTAAGTACGGAGCAGTGAACATAGGCCCTCCTAGGCCTCTTCAGAGGCTCTGAACTATTCTGAAGTTTGATGAACAGCCTCTTGCCACTGGCATCCTTAAAGATAGATTCCACTTAGGTAAACATAACTTTTTTGAATACAATGAACAGCTGTGTCTTCTTTGAGACTGGTGACTGAGTACTAATTAGTTCTTGCAAAGTGCAAATGACAATGCTATTGGAGATATGCTTCTAGCAGGACAGTCCTAGCAAGAAGGAAAAGTGCGTCTTTAGTTTTCCATTGTTCATTTGCCCCTCAGTTAGAGCAATGACAGTGTCCCTGTATCACATAAGAAATGACATAGACTGGGAAAGTATTTTCTCCCTGTACTTCCTTTAAATACTTGTTGCATTTCTAGAGCAGATTAGCAAATTATGTCGAGATCCTTTGAATATTAACCTAACTTACTTTTTTAAATCAATCACACTAGAGTTAAAATGAGTTTTCATTATAATGTCTTTTTCCTGAAAATATTGTCAAATAATTTTTGTTAAATGTTATACAAAATTTCCTAGAAGTATTTTTCAGCATATCAGAAATCTGAGTTTGGCAGGATATAACTATTCATTACCCCATTGGCAGCAGCTCTAATCTTCATTTTATTGTCAAAACCACTTGAATTCATTTATTCAAGAATATCAAGTAAGTTGTCTTTCTCTGTGAACTCAAATACTTTGTCTCTTAGGATTCTTAGATAAAAATGGCTCTGTTATATGTTGTTCTAGCACCATATATATAATATATATATACAACATATTATATATACTATATATACTATATATATAGTATATATAATATATAAAATATATATAATATTTTATATATTATATATATAAAATATATATTTTAATCCAAAAGAATAGTGAAGGACTTATTATTATTATTTTTGAGGATAGATCTTTGTTCAATGCCTCAACCAGTTGGTCTAATTTCTACATGCAATGTTTTTCTTTCCCAGAAATCTGATTCTACTCAGTTTATATAGTCAGAGAAAAAAATAGAGATAAGTAGTTACATAAAATAAAGATGTATGTATGAAGGGGGAAAACAAGTTACATTACTGCACCAGGCACCAGGATATCAAAGCAGGGGAGATAAAGACAGAAGGGATGAACAGATAAAACACCATTGTTGTTTTTAGGTTGGGGTAGTTAGAATAGAAATTCCAAAGGGGGAAAGGCCAATACAATAAGGGCACTGAAACTGAGGTGGATGCAGAAACATAAATCAAAGAGAACAAAATAGAAAAATAAAAGTATAATGAAATGGTAACAATGAAAATGGTAAACTGTGCTTAGGTGACTACGTGGTAGTCCTAATCAACTGGCTTTCAAAACAGTCTCTAGTCTCATAATTGATGCACTTCTAGAAACATAATATTAGAAACTCCTAAAGTAGTGAATTGATGATAGTCACACATCTGCTCCAACCAAGCAATCTTTGGAGAGGTACATTTCTTAAGAGACCTAAGTGAAGGAAGGGTTACTTGCTCCCCTGTGTTAACCTCCTGTGTGTAAGGGATATGAAGCGTTTAACAGCACAATAATTTAATTTTCCCTAGTTAACTACTGTTGACTCAGAGATCTAGAGTAATTGTTTGAGCATGTATGTGCCATCAAGATTTCATTTCCCAGTGAGGAAAACAGTAGTAAAGTAGTAGAGTTTCTTGTGGGAGTTGAGTCGTTGTAAGAATTGTAGCATGATTACCTGAAGAGCACAGCTTGTGGTACACAGAATAATATCTCCTTTACCTCCCCCGCCAAGAAATCCATGTCCTAATCCCTGGAACCTGTGAATGTGAACATTACATGGCAAAAGAGATTTTGCAGATGTGATTAAGTTAAGGACTTTGATATGGGGAGATTATTCTGGATTATCCAGGTGGGCCATACCGGTCCTTAAAGGCAGAGAACCTTTTCCAGTTTGAGAGAGATGTGGCTATGAAATAAGGCACAGAGAGCATTTCTGGCTTTATTGATGAAGGAAGGGAACACGAGCCAAGGAATGTGTGCAGAATCTAGAAGATGGAAAAAGCAAGGTGATGGGTTCTCCCCTAGAGCCTCCAGGAAGGAACACAGCCCTGTGGACATCTTGAACTTAGCTCAGTAAGACCCATGTTGGATGTCTGACCTTCAGAAATGCAAAATGACAGATTTGGGTTGTTTTAAGACACTAAGTTGGTGGTAATTTGCTTTGGCATCAATAGAAAACCATACATAGCTATTTTAGTAATTGGTGTAACTAATAACTATTAATAATCATGTGTAATCATTATAACTATTAATATTAAAATGAGAAAGCATATAATCTTTTAAGGTAAAATTCTAATATGTATTTTATACGTAAATTTTAATTTTAATTTTAAAAATTTCAGTTAATCTAGAAGTTTAATAAGTTGGGTATATTTCTTTGGTTATAAACAGTTTATAAATTATGTCAAGTAGATCTCATGATTTATTTTATATTAACATCGTGATTTTAAGATCCATTTTATATTTCAGTCTACAGTTTCATTATTCATGGAAGCCTATAAAAGTTAAGAATAAAAAAGTGCTTTAGCTACTAATTCATGTTTCCCAGCGACTAAGTGACAATATGTCAGAATTTCCTTGACTTTTTCTATTTTGTTTGTGTGCTTTAAAAAAATGTTAGGAATGCCTTCATAAAGCACTTTACAACATCACACAGACTTTAAAATCTGAGTACATACAGATAGGAAAAGTGAAATTATCAGAATTATGGGCAATTTTGGTTCTTTAATTGATTGAGTGCCAGAAGGGCCTGTCACTATGCTGTCACTTTGCCACTCTAATTCATCCAAAACTTATTTCAGCCCAAGACATTTCAAGAAGTGACTAATACTAATTTTTGTTCCAGACTTATCAGTAAATCTAGGGCAAAACTTCAGATACAACCCATCAAACTACAACAGAATCTGATAGGATGTAATTTACCGTAAAGTAGAGCTTGGTAGGAAGAAATTTTTATGGATACCACCTAACACCAGTTGTGTTAAGCTCACAACTGTGAAGCACATGAGGTGGAAAAGCTCAGATTTGGGAGCCAGATAGATCTGCATTTTGTATTCTAGGAATGCCACTTACTAGTTGTAAGATCTTGGGCAAGTTAGTCACAATCTACCAGCCTCAGTTTCTTTATGTAAAATGATGCTGCTTATAATCCTTGTTTTATAGGATTTCTATGAGAATTAAATGATGAAGCAAAGCACTTAAAACAACGTATGTGCTCAATAAGTGTTACCTATTTTGGGAGTAACTTACTGCAGTTTGTACAGGTTTAAACCATCAGCATAGAGATACGAAAATGATTTTTTACATGCTGATTTATTTTCTAGAAACATGGAATGTTAGAAGAAATAAATTCTCTTAACCAAGAGAAGGACATAATCCAGTAACTGGCAAATAGTACAATTTTCTCCAAGGTTTTTGATTTCCTTTATCAAAAATGTGTTTCATTATTCATCAGCATATCCTTTGAAATCTTATGACATTATTTTAACAGTAAATGTGCATAATTTTCTTAATATCTCTAGAACCTAAATCTCTGTTCTGAATTTGCCTCTTGTATTCTTCTGCTACTACAGTGCGTAGAACTCATCATTATCTGGTTGAGCTTTGGTACCATCTATGACAGCCCTCCTTATCATGTGTGGGCTGGATTCATTGCATCAGACCTTTTTTTTTTTTTTTTTTTAATGGAGTTTTGCTCTTGTTGCCGGGGCTGGAGTGCAATGGTGAGATCTCGGCTCACTGCAACCTCCACCTCCGGGGTTCAAGCTATTTTCCTGCCTCAGCCTTCGGAGTAGCTGGGACTACAGGAATGTGCCACCACTCCTGGCTAATTTTGTATTTTTAGTAGAGATGGGGTTTCTCCATGTTGGTCAAGCTGCTCTTGAACTCCCGACCTCAGGTGATCTGACCACCTCGGCCTCCCAAAGTGCTGGGATTACAGGCATGAGCCACTGTGCACAGACTGCATCAGACCTTTAAAAAATGTAATCAGTCACCAAATATCCTGTTTACATATTCATGTGTTCAGTAACAGCATTTTGCTTTCTTTAAATAATTTATAACTCATTCTTTTAGAATGTCATTGCATAACAAATTACTCCTTAATAGTAAAGAAACATTCCATTTCACAATGTAACAACAAATTTAATACAATATATTAAAAGTAAATAGATTATGAATATGAAATGATTTTTCCCTTTGCTAATCTATTTTATGATTTCCCCATGTTAAATTATAAAATTATTTCCTTAAAATAACTATATAGTTGTATAGTTGCTAGCACACTATGGCTATTTGAATGTGATAATAATATTGACAGTAATTTATTTTCTTGTGTATTTTTAATATGATCATATTATATCAAATGTAGAAATAAGTATTCCACCAAACAGAGAGAGAGAGTGAGGGAGAGGGAGGGAGAGAAGAATGGTCTCAAATTGCCTAATATTGTGACAATCATAAAACTATTAGGGACCAGTGGAACTGGACATTCTATTACCAAAAATGTTTAGGTGACTTCCAGGGAGGACCAATCTTCCCAGTATGAACAGCAATGGATATATATGAGGGAACTGTTAACTAGGCATTGTGAACTCAACCAAACTATCTTTTAAGGATGAGGGAAAGTAAAGACATTTACAATGCATAAAATCTGAGATGGTTTACCATGAATAGATTTTCATTGAAGGAAGTCTTTAAAATAAAGTTTAGACTAAAGCCGCCGCCTTACATAATTTCAGTTCGGCCTAAAGGTTTTTCTGTACATTGTGAGCTATAACAAGTGGAGGTGTAAACAGGCCATAGTCTACACTTGTGCCAATCACTGTGTTTTGGCCAGTCAATTGTGTTCAAATTATGTTCAAATAAGGCAAACACTAACCTGTAACCAATCCAGCTGTTTCTGTCCTCACTTCTGTTTTCTGTATGTCACTTTCCTTTTTCTGTCCATAAATCTTCTTCCACCATGTGGCTGTGCTAGAGTCTCTGAACCTACTGTGGCTCGGGAAGCTGCCCGATTCATGAATTGCTCATTGCTCAATTAAACTCCTTGAAATTTAATTCAGCTGATGTTTTTCTTTTATCATGTCTACAGGATATACTTCAGAAAGAATGCAATTCATTCATTCAACAAATATATACTGAACCAGGCACATTTCTCTGTGCTGGAGATACATCAGTGAACAAAATAGATGAAAAAAATCTTGCCCTAATAAAGCTTACATTTTAATAGTCCAAATAACAAAGTGGTGGCAAAAACCAGAATTATTTTTGCACCAATCTAATAAATTAGTAAAATACATGGTATGTCTGGTAGCATGCTGTGAAGCCTTTAACAAGTGGGTCTCTGTGAATAAAAAGCCCAGATTTGTCACATTTGTCCATTTTATGGTGTAAATACTCCTTCCATAAAGCTAGGAAGAGATGCACAAAATTGACCTTATAAGCCAATGTGAGCCAGTTTTAGCACATCATTGGTGATCATAAGTGCCAGAACAAAACACTCTCAGGGAAAGATGGGAGATTTAGAGGTTGCAACTTTAAAGAGAATGGTCAGAGAAGACTTCAATGAGAAAGTAACATTTGAGTAAAGACCTAAAGGAAGCAAAGAAGAGGGCCATGCACCAATCTGGGGGAAGGACACTTTAGGGAGAAAGAACAGCAAGTGCAAAATTCTGAAACAGGATCGAGGAACAGCAAGGATACTAGAGAGGCTGCAGTAGAGTGAGTGAGGGAAAAGGAGCTGGGCATGTAGCAGAGATAAAGACACTGGAAGTTGCTGGAGGGTTTTGAGGAGAGGGGGGTCATGATCAAAATTATGTGTCAATGGCATGACTCTGTCTGCTCTTTACAAAAAGGGGTAAGGTGTAGAAGCTGAGAATCACATCAGATGAGAAAAGGTGAACCGTTGGCAAAGAAAACAGTAGAAATCTGGCAAATCTAATAAAACTTTGATGGTAGTAAAAACAACAGTGCCTAATATTGGGGGTTAAACAACAACATTAACATCTAGAACGAGAATAACCAAATCGCCAAAGGAGAGAGAGCATTATTGGAGATAAAGAACTTTGTACTTTTTGACTGAGATATGAAGATATTGGCACTTGTTTAGAGCATATGTTTAAATTTTTGGAGAAACTACTAAAAAAAAAAAAAGAGATAAAATACATTCATTTAAACCAGGAATGGATAGAAAAAAGAAAGAAACTGACAATGCAAATGAAGGTAAAAAGGAAGAGAGAGAAAGAAGAGAAGAAATATAACAAGTGGGGCAAATATGAAGCACAAAATAAAGTAGCTGAAATAAATCCATATACATTGATAATCCAATTAACTATATGTAGTTTGATCTTGTTAATTAAAAGACAAATATTGACAGAGTAGACAAAAAGCAAAGTTCATCTAGGAGCTGTTTTGAAAGCTGATTTACAGTGCAAAGATAGGAGAGAGATTAAAAATATATAAAAAAGGGGTAAGATATTTCTCAAATAGTAATCAAAAGAAAGCTGGTATAGCTGTATTAGCATTAAGCAAAACAAAGGCAAAACAAAATTAATAAAGTTAAAAAGATAACATAGAATGAAAAAACATTAAAATACAATTTCAAAATATGTGCACTTAACGTAGCTTCAAAATATAGAATGCAATAATTTTCAGAACAAGGAAATATTTACAATCAACCATCAGAGTTGGAAAATTAAACATAACTCTTTTGATAGCATCAGGGAAACCATTCCATTCCCTCACCCCCCAAAAAAGAATACAGTAAGAAGACAGATTTGAAAAATGTAGTTAACAAGGTTGTGTTGATATACCTTGATTAGAGAACATATGTTCCTGTCAAGTACATGAGGCATCTTGTATCTAGTTATAAAGTAAATCTAGCAAATTTGAAGTATTGGTATCAAGCAGATACATGCTTCTATAGCATAATAAAATTAAATGAATATCAGTAAATAAGAGATAAGAAACATCAGATATAATGGAAAGGAACTCAAGAAATACGAGTTAAGAGAAAAATGACAAAACATTAATACTATGTACAGTGTACAGATCTTGACATTCATACAGAGCTATGTGAATAGTGAACTGTCTGGAGAAATTTTTGCTATCCTTTTATGTGTACTTATGACAGAATAATTGATTGCAGTTGTGTTTTCCTCCTCCTCCCAATATTTGGTATTTTGTTATTTTTTAGTGATTTTATGAAGCCTCTGGCTTCCCCTTAGCTGGGGTGGTGAATATTCGTGGTGAAATCAAGCAGCACAGAGCGCACCTTTACATTCCAATTACAGCTTCCCACAGTCAGCCCCAAGCAAGACTGAAAAGTCAGCCCAGTTTGTCTTCTGAGCTTGATACCTCTTATTTTTCACAGTTTTCTGGCTTCCCACTTCTATTTTCAGCACTTTCTTTTCTCTAGGTACTCTTGGATCTTCCATTAAAGAGGAAAATAATGATATAGCCACTCATGACATTGTATTAAAAATTTAAGAACTTCCCTTTCTTCTGGAGCCACCTTAAAAATGTAGATTTTTTTAAGGGCTAATCCACAAATAGACAAGTTATGGTATATTGAAATGCAAGAAAATAGTGAGAAAGGTCTGGGGTAGTTAAAAAAGGAAAGTGGCTGTTGAGTACCTCCAGAAAGAAGTACAAGGTGCTCCAGGAGGAGCCACAGTTACCTCTTCAGTAAGCTCAGATGTGACTGGGCAGGTTCTTCATTTACCAAAGAATGTTAGGAATTTTCTCAAAGTTTGAAAGGAATGTGTACCTATTACAGAAATAGAAGAGAGAGAGAGAGGGAGAGATGCAGGAGGGAGTGATAAGTAACCTCTTTTATGCATTGAGAGTATTCAACAGCAAGTTCAGCAAAACCCTGAAAGACCACCTTTTCCAGAATCTTCTCATTCGACTTCTCAGATGTCTTGGGAGATAAATGTTATATGAAATGGTAGGTCTAAAGGTATAATGGATCTTACAACAAGAGTGAGTTAATGCGCCTAAACGATCATATGGGTTGTTAGTGTTCACTGGGTCATGAAGTGCTTTCATGTAAAACTAAAATGCTTTATTTTTTTATTTTTTTATGGTTTTTTAAAAATATATTTTGAGACGGAGTCTTGCTCTGTCGCCCAGGCTGGAGTGCAGTGGTGCAATCTCGGCTCACTGCAAGCTCCGCCTCCCGGGTTCACGCCATTCTCCTGCCTCAGCCTCTCCGAGTAGCTGGGACTACAGACGCCCGCCATCACGCCCGGCTAATTTTTTTTTTTTTTTTTTTTTTTAGTAGAGACAGGGTTTCACCGTGGTCTCGATCTCCTGACCTCGTGATCCGCACCTCTCGGCCCCTCCCAAAGTGCTGGGATTACAGGCGTGAGCCACCACGCCCGGCCAGTTAAAAAGCTTTAATGGTAGAAGCTTTTTTTAATTGTAGAAACATCACTTTCTCTCTCCCAAAACCCTTAGTCGGGAAGTTTGAGGGTAGGTTGTAGATCACAAGGAACTTGAAATTTTGAACATCACTAAAACTCATCCAATAGTCCAATGGAACACGTTTGCATGCATCCGTGCACAAACACACACACACACACACACACACATACACACACCTTTTCCTGACTTCAATTTCACTGAAATTTGTCCTGCCTTTTTAAAGGAATATTTGAATTATCTAAACAATTTTCCTGTTTGGTTCTTTACAGGCTATGGCTTGTAGCTTGCATATTCCTAGACAAACGAAGACCTCCACTTAGGTCTGTTTTTTTTTTTTTTTTTTGTGGCACAAAGAATGAAACACTTTGTGCCATGTCACAGTTTCTTCTGTGGCTTTGAGGCTCTTTAAAATATGCTCATATTATTCAACATCTAGGTGGGTAAAGCTGATATTGCATTGCTATTCAAATCTTCCCATTAAATAAGGAAGCACATTTTCTGTTCCCCATAAGAAAAAAAAATAACATCCATGCAGTGACTAGTTTGCTAGTTAAAATTTATGTCTTGCACTCTCCTTCCAATTTTGTACTTAACAGTTTAGGTGACTTTTGATTTTCTCACATTCTTTTAAATTTTCCCAATACTTCAAATAGGGAAAATATAATATTTGCTCATAAGTGGTAATAATTAAATAAAATAATTGATTTAAACATTTATACTAATTAGATACTCTTAATCACAAAATTTATGATTTTTTTTTAGACCTCATGATTTTTGATTATTTCTTCCTTTATCTGATTTAGTTAGGTCACCCTATCTAACTCTTGGACTCCACGTTTTAGCAAAAAATACTCTCAGTCCTGGACAAACCAGGACAGTTGGTCTTCCTAGAACCAGTCTACCCTCTAGCTAATTTCTCTTTTTTCCTTCATACAAATATTTCTCCACTGAGTGCTCTACACTCTCTTTCTTCACATCTTGACCCCCTTAGTTAACTCCTGACTGCAACTCACTGCAAATGGGCTTCGGTCTCTATTATTCCATTCACATAGATTATGCAAGAGTCCCCAGCGATCTTTGTCTTTTCCCAAAGGAGACTCTCCAGTCCTTAACCCAGTGGACCCTGCTATTGGGTTTTATACTGCTGATCACACTTTTTCTGAAGCTATAGCATCTCAGCTTCCTGGTCTCTGACTGTTCTTTTAAACTCTTATTCAAGGGATATTTCCCTCTACTTGTCTTCTAAATGGTGATTTTCCTCAATATTCTACATTTGATCATCTTCTCTTATCACTCTATACATTTTTTCACTGGCTGAGCTCACACACTTTCATGCGGTGAATGTCTCCCTATAGGATGATGGATTTGAAATCTGTATTTCCTACCCAGACTTTTTCTGTGAGGCAACTACCTATGAAATGCCTCTGCGTCCCACATGCACTTTAATAAAACTGAAATTTTTATTATGACCTTTAATGATCTTCACTATGATCCTCTTACTTATTGTTGTTGACATCATCAACAATTATCCACCTATGCTAAAAATCCTAATGTCATCCTTATATTCTCTTTCATGACAAATTCTAGTGTCATGATTATATTGTCTGTCATTTCCATTCAGCCAATTACTAAGTTGTTCAATTTTACTTCCTAAATAGATCTTAATTTGGTCCTTCCTTCTCCATTCTTACTCCAATTTCCTGGTTTCAGGAAATTGCTGTCTTTGTCTGAATTACTGCTACATCTTTCCAAATCATCACATCAATCTGGTCTTGCCTTAGAACTCTGTCCTACATACTTAATAGTTACAGGTACACAGTACACACTGTAGTGTTTCCCACAACATAATTTATATGAAACTGTGTAGATATGTTTGCTATTGTGCTTACCATGTTGCAAGCTATTTACCTATTTATCGCCCCCACGAGACACTTTATCTTTGTATCCCTAAAGTCTGCCTCTATGCCTGGAATGGGATATAGCCATATCAAGTACTGAAAGGATAGATGCTCAGCACAATGTGCTTTCCTGTGACTCTACTCTCCCCTGCCCCTCTTCTATGGAATGGACTGCAGTTCAAGATTCTATCTGTAAGTTCCAAAAAGTGCTTCACATGTAGTACACACTTAATAACTAGTTACAGAATGAATACATGAATGACTTTATACTCTCAGGGCAACTAACTGCAGTAAATTAGTGTTTTGAGACACAATCACAGATGCAATTTAGAAGTAATTTAAAAAACCCAGATTATTCAAAACATATTTTTTAAAAAAGCATTTAGGTAGTTTAGAAAATATATTTCTATCTAAATATGAGCAGTTCATAAAGTAGACATGCCAAATTTTTCTTTAATGTGTTCAATAAGCCTCTAATTTTTCATACCCCTGAAAACTGGCTTAACTTCTGGAGCACAAATGGCATTTTGTATTTTGTATAATATTAGGGGAAATGGGGGGCTACATAAAAAACTCAGGGATTTATTTACCATATTTTAAAATTCCATAACAATATATATTTGACAGTTTCAAACAATTTCACATCAGAAATATATTCATATTGAAAACATTTCTCCCAAAATCTTTTGAAATGGAAAAAAAATGCAAGAATTATGTATTGCTTGTAATCTTCAAACACCTAATAAATGCTTAAACTACCAGCTTGGTTTTAATTTAGCTATATTTTCCAAAGTAAGTACAAAGACTTAATGGAAACTTAAATACAGCTTCTTTATTAATTAATTTCTGTTTAGCTAAAAGGAAGAGACTAAAATAATGCCAAGAATATGGAAGTTTTTTTTCTTTTCAGTCTTCACACTCTCTTATAGTAACATTTAATGGTCCTTCTGGTATTCTTAGCCCACTTAACTAGTGTGATGAACATTACTTATTATTTGCCAGATGCTTAGTGACTAGAGAAAAGAACAAAGTTTTCAAGATGTATTTTTTGCTATCTGATTTGGTTCTAGATATTCTACCAAAAGCTCAAAGCTGTAGAATAAAAACTATGTATCAAAAGCCTCCTTTTGTGAGAAATCAATATGTAGTATAACAGAGATAGAATCCTATGACATTTCGAATGGGAAACTAAGACAAATGAAGATAACTAATTTTAAAATTTTGTAATAGTAAACAATCAGCTGTTTATGTAACACAATCAACTCATAATAATGACAAACTATTTCAAATAATTGTTTTCTGTTTAAGGGCAGCAGTTTTACACCATGAGAAATGTAATACAATTTAAATTCAGCATGATTGGCTTCATATATGTGTCAGAAGTGTTCACTGAAATCAAGTTAAATCCTCATGTTTATATGTGAATAAATATGCTTGTACAGTCATTGATCTTCATATTTAGTAGTACTGATTTTCAGTTTCAGAAAAACATGATAAGAGAAAATGCATTGCATATTTGACTTCCAAAAGTATCTGAACTTGCTACTATGAGATCTGTCTTTCTTGAAATTTGTGGAAATATTTATTATCATTAAGACAAATTCACCTTAATTTCATATTTAAATGAGCTAAGTCTGAGATTAGTAATAGTTTTTTTTTTTTGAGGTAGATAGTTTCTGGAAAGTAATTAAACAAAATGACTTCTACTCTAGTTGTAAATACATGTAGAAAACCATTTCAGGATCCTGCTACACTCAATCTTTTAGTAAAAGCTTTATTTTTCTTGATTCAGATAGAAATATATAATCCTCTTAGTTGATTTAGGGTGAGTGATAATCCTAGATTGCCCAGACTTTCCCAATAAATCCCATGTCCTGGGTAACCCAGTTGTAGTACAAACTGGGATAGTTGTATCCCTGCTGGGAGATGAACTGAACTTTGAAACTTGAGAAAATAGAGACTTACCTTTACATCATTGGTGTTCATTCTTGTTCCCTCTTTTCCCACAAATATATCATCAATATCCACAAGAATGTACCTGTCCAAGGACAATGTCAGCCTCTTCCCTGATAAGAAGGAGATGGCATCTATGAAGATGAGCTTGTGCAGCCAAAAGTTCAAGTTGTTGCCAAAAAGAACCCTTTGAATTCCATCATGAAGCCCCAGGTCATGTATGATAGTGGCATAAAAAGCACCTTCAGAGATGGAAGGAGAAAGGTTTTCTGGGGTCTTTACTTTGGCAAATATTACTGGTTGATAGGCTGAATGATTAATCTGAAAAACTGTCCAGTCAGTTCCAGGTAAAGAACCTTTTTCAAGCTTGGAAGATTTGGTCACATGAAGCAATGGAGAATGAGGATTAATACAACAATCTTTTACTGCAAGATTTCCATATATGGAAAAAGGGAAACCTTTTAACTGAAAGCTCTGTACACTCTTCTCACTAGTTTTGTGGAATCCAATGACACCCACACCGTACTCTACACAGTATTTATCTAGAAGGCTTCGATTCCAGGAGTCCATATTTATATACTTTAAAATATTCTCATAAATAATGAGAATGTATTTGCCTTTCATTTTGTCTATAAGCACTGGGAGATCTCCCTTTCCAGGGGCAATTTCAATGTGATACTGGAATCTACTTGATTCTAGAACCATAATGATGTCTTGACCAAGAGATGAGTACTGGCTCTCTACAAATACTAGGACTGTGGGGTCTGTCCTTGAGGCATCAAAAAGCTTCATTGCTTTCACTTCCATTAGCCGATACGGTAGGTGTTGGAGGTCGCCACAGTCAACTTCTGAAGCCGTCTCAGAGAGTTCATTTTCCTGTTTGTAGCCACTGTACAGGTAGTAAGCAGAAATGATAATGCTCACCATACAAAAAGTGGCAAGCAGAATGACTGTTCTTTGAAAGTGTCTGTGAAGCTTCATGATAAAACTCATGTTGTAGGTACTTTCCCCAACTATGCCAATAGAAGCACCATAAAAAGTTAAAAGAGAAGATGGTGTTCCAGCTACTTTTCCAATCTCAGTCAGAGTTTATGTCACCATT
The DNA here is from genome assembly GCF_009828535.3 of Hylobates moloch. Classification (NCBI taxonomy): domain Eukaryota; kingdom Metazoa; phylum Chordata; class Mammalia; order Primates; family Hylobatidae; genus Hylobates; species Hylobates moloch. The sequence continues at coordinate 110,391,185 of NW_026652278.1, read as the reverse complement.
GCAGCTCATTTGTATCACTTGATCAGGACTCACAGAAAATACAGTCTGAAAAATAGAAAAGAGTATAAAACAGTCAGTTTGCAGCATTAAAATAAGCAAGTTTTTATCTTGTTGACTAGCATAAGTGGCAGAGTATTTGGCAGATGAACTGGTGTATAGTAAATTCGAAGCCCTCCCTTTTCTTCTCCCAGATCTGTGTGAGGACATGGGACTGATAGAAAGAGGAAAAGGGGTCCATTGAGCTCTCTATCCCTAGTACAAAAAAGACTTTGGGCTAACAGAAAATTTCATGATATTCACTGTGCTTTGCATAAAACTCTGTAGATACTATAGAACAAAGACCATGGAGAGGTCACCTAAGTCATACACTGCCATTTCTTGCCATCTGGCTATACATTATGTAACACATACTCAAGCTGTTTGTTTTTAATTACGGGTACTGAATGTTTATGCCATAATTAAAACATGGTTTTTTTCTTTTCTGCAAAGTCGATGGCACAGTCAATTTTATCATTGTATACACATTTTACATTCATTAGAGAAACAACCTTATGATAATTGCTCTCATTAAAATAACCCTTTCAAAATTCATATATGATCCCACAATGCAATTAATTATTTTAGAACTGCATATTTTCATAGTTGCATTTTCCAAAAATCAAAACAGTCATGTGGTAAGATGACTATGAGGAATAAAATACTTCCCAGGGTTTCTGCAAATCTGGTGTGAGACCATTGGGAATCATATACTCTTGGAGAAGAGCAAATTTACCTATTGATTCACTTTCTATACCATTCTATTTCCGCTTTTTGAGAAGGAGTTTAGTAATTATGTGAAAAACTACTCCAAAAATGTTTTTAAAAATGTAATGAAAACAACTGAGACTTCATGAAACACTTTCTTGTACAATAATTTGAAATCCCTTTCAAGTCTTAGTAACCTTTGAAAATTTAGTAACTTTGAAAAATAATAAGAAAGAAACATGAGTGCTTCTTTTTTTATTTGGGTGTTCTACATTTATTAGGATTACACTTCCTCTAGTATCACAGCACACTGATACAGATTTACTGTTAAGAGTATTTTGAGTGCATGAAGGTTAAGCAAACTGTATATATCTCTGTCAACTGAACAATATTTTTTCTCAGATAGTTGAACTAATGGGAAACAAACACATATTTCCTGGCTAGTCAAATTCAAAATAATGTACAGCCATGCTTGGATTTACCTGTGCACCTAAGGAATTCTTTTCCTTTTAAAAAAATTCAACCGTTATTTTAGAGGGTACACATGCAAGTTTACTACCTGGGGATACTGTGGGATGCTGACATTTATGGTATGGATCCCATCACCCAGGCAGTAAGCACAGTACCCAATAGGTAGTTTTTCCACCATGTATGTCCTCCTTCCTTCTTCCTCCTTCTAATAGGCCACAGTGTCTATTGTTCTTGTGTATATGTCCATGTGTGCTCAGTGTTTAGCTCCCACTTATAAGTGAGAACATGTGGTATTTAGTTGTCTGTTCCTGAGTTAATTTGTTTAGGATTATGTTCTCCAGTTGCATCCATGTTACTACAAAAGACATGACTTCATTCTTTTTTATGGCCACATAGTATTCCATGGTGTATTTGTACCACATTTTCTTTATCCAATTCACTCTTGATTGGCATCTAGTTTGATTGTTTATCTTACTATTTTGAATAGTGCTGTGATAAACATACAAGTGTATGCATCTTTTTAGTAGAATGATTTATTTTCCTTTGGGTATATACCCAGTAAAGGAATCTGTGGTCAAGTGATAGCTCTGTTTTAAGTTCTTTCAGAAATCTCCAAACTTCTTTCCATAGTGGCTGAATTTGTTTACATTCCCACCAACAGTGTATAAGCATTCCCTTTTCTATGCAGCCTCACCAGTATCTGTCATCTTTTAACTTCTTACTAATTGCCATTCTGACTGGTGTAGATGATATCTCATTGTGGTGTTGATTTGCATTTCTCTGATGATTAGTGATGATGAACATTTTTTCATGTTTGTTGGCTACTTGTATGTCTTCTTTTAATAAAGAGACTATTTTGGCAGGATATTTAGCATTTTCTAGGTATAGAATCATATCATCAGCAAAGAGAGATAATTTGACTTCTTTTCTATTTAGATGCCTTATTTCTTTCTCTTGCCTGATTGCTTCTTTGAAGAAACATCTGCTCATGTCCTTTGCCTGTTTTTAAAGGAGGTTGGTTGTTTCTTTCTTATTGATTTAAGTTTCTTGTAGACTCTGGATATTAGACCTTTGTTGGATGCATACTTTGTGAATATTTTCTCCCATTCTGTAGGTTGTCTGTTTACTCTGCTGATAGTTTCTTCTGCTGTTCAGAAGCTCTTTAGTTTAATTAGGTCCCACTAGTCAACTTTTGTTTTCATTGCAATTGCTTTTGGGAACTTAGCCAAAAATCCTTTGCCACGGCTGATATCATAAACAGTATTTCTTAGATTTACTTCTAAAATTTTTATAGTTTGATGTCCTGCATTTGAATTAACTTGCTTACTTAATTTGCTTAGGATTACAGCCTAGGCAAATTACCTTGAGTTAATTTTTGTATATGGTAAAAGGTAAGGGTCCAGTTTCATTCTTCTGCATATGGCTAGCCATTTATCCCAGCACCATTTCCTGAATAGGGAGTGCTTTACCTATTGCTTGCTTTTGTTGGCCTTGCCAAAGATCAGATGATTGTACATGTGTGGCTTTATTTCTGAGTTTTCTATTGTGTTCCATTGGTCTATGTGTCTGCTTTTGTACCAGTACCATGCTGTTTGGTACTGTAGCTTTGTAGTATAGTTTGAAGTCAGGTAGTCTGATGCTTCTGGCTTTGTTCTTTTTGCTTAGAATTGCTTTGGCTATTCGGGCTCTTTTTTGGTTCCATGTGAATTTTAGAACAGTTTTTTTGTATTTATTTAAAAATAGCATTTGTAATATGATAGGAGTAGTGTTGAATCTGTAAATTGCTTTAAGCAGTATGGCCATTTTAATGATACTGATTCTTCTAATCCATGAGCATGAAAAGTATTTCCATTTATTTGTATTGTCTTTGATTTATTTCATCAGTGTTTTTTAGTTCTCCTTGTACAGATCTTTTACCTCCTTGGCTAGCTGTATTGTTAGATATTTCATTTTATTTGTGGCTATTGTACATGGGATTGTATTCTTCATTGGACTCTCAGCTTTAACATTATTGATATATGTATAGGAACACTACTGATTTTTGTATATTGATTTTGTATCCTGAAACTTTCCTGAAGTCATTTATCAGTTCTAGGGACCTTTTGGCAGAATCTTTAGCATTTTCTAGGTATAGAATCATATCATCAGCAAAGAGAGATAGTTTGACTTCTTTTTCTATTTGGATGCTTTATTTCTTTCTCTTGTCTGATTGCTCTGGCTAGGACTTCCAGTGCTATAGGAGTGGTGAGGGTGGGCATCCTTATCTCATTCCAGTTCTCAAGAGTAGTGGTTCCAGCTTTTGCCTGTTCAGTATGACATTGGCTGTGAGTTTGTCATAGATGTCTCTTATTATTTTAAGATATGTTCCTTTAATGCCTAGACTGTTAAGGGTTTTTATCATGAATGTATGTTGGATTTTATTGAAAGCTTTTCTGCATCTATTGAGATGATCATATGGTTTTGCTTTTAATTCTGTTTATGTGGTAAATGACATTTATGGATTTGCATATGTTGAAACAGCCTTGCATCCTAGAAATAAGGCTGACCTGACTGTGGCATATTAAGTTTTTGATGTGCTGCTGGATTTGGTTTGCTAGTATTTTGTTGAGAATTTCTGCATCTATGTTCATCAGAGATATTGGCCTGAGTTTTTTTTCTTCATCGTGTCTCTGCCAGATTTTGGTATCAGGCTGATGCTTGCCTCACAGAATGTGTGAGGAAGAAGCCCCTTCTCCTCAATTTTTTGGAATAATTTCAGTAGGATTGGTACCAGTTCATTTTAGTATGTCTGGTACAATTCGGCTGTGAATCCATCTGCTACAGTGCTTTTTTTGGTGGGTAGGTTTTTTTTTATTATTATTATTACTGATTCAATTTCAGAGCTTGATATTGGTCTTTTCAGAGTTTCAATCTCTTAATGATTCATTTTTGGGAGATTGTGTTTCCAGGAATTTATCCATTTCCTCTAGATTTTCTAATTCATGTGAGTAGAGATATTCATAGTATCTTTAAGGATATTTCTATTTCTGTGGGATTAGTTGTAATGTTATCGTTGTCATTTTTGATTGTTCTTTTTTGGATATTCTCTTTCTTTTTCTTTGTTATTCTAGCTAGTGGTCTATCAGTCTTGTTTATTTTTTTCTAAGAACCAACTCTTGGTTTCATTGGTCTTTTATATGGATTTTGGCATCTCAATTTCATTTAATTCTTCTTTATTAGTTATTTATTTTTTTTCTGCCAGCTGTGGGGGTATGTTTTTTCCTTTATTTTAGTTCCTTTAGGTACAAAGGTAGATTGTTAATTTGAGATCTTTCTAACTTCTTGATGAAGACATTTAATGCTATAATCTTTCTTCTTTACACTAACTTAGCTGCATCCCAGAGATTTTGGTAAGTTGTGTCCCTGCCTTCATTAATTTCAAAGAATTTTTTGATTTCTGCCTTAATTTTGATGTTCACCAAAGAGTTATTCAGGAGGAAGTTGTTTAATTTCCATATAATTGTGTAGTTTTGAAAGACCTTCTTGATATTGATTTTTTTAATTGAACTGAGGTTGGTTAATGTTCTTGGTATGATTTCAGTTTTTTAAAATTTATTGAGACTTGCTTCATGAACAAACATGTGGTCAATCTTAGAATATGTTTTATGGTGCAGATGAAAAATATGTGTATTTTGTGGTTGTTGGGTGGACTAGTTCTGTAGGTATCTATTAGATCTAGTTGGTCAGGTGTCAAGTTTAAGTCCGGACTTCATTAGTTTTCTGCCTTAAGTATCTGTCTAACATTGTGAGTGGGGTGTTGACATCTGCCATTATTATTGTATAGTTGTCTAAGTTTCGTTGTGGGTGAAGAAGAACTTGTTTCATGAATCTAGGTGCTCCAATGTTGGGTGTATATATATTTAGGATAGTTAAGTCTTGTTGTCGGATTGTACTCTTTATTGTTATGTATTGCCCTTCTTTGTCTTTTTAAATTTTTATTGGTTTGAAGTTTGTTTTATCTAATATAAGAATAGCCACTCCTGATCTTTGTATATTTTCCATTTGTATGGTATATCTTTCTCCTTCCTTTTACTTTGCACCTGTGGGTACCATTACATGTGAAATTGGTCTCATGAAGACAGCAAATGGTTGGATCTTGCCTTTTATCTAGCTTGCCACTCTGTGTCTTTTAAGTGGGGCATTTAGCTCATTTACATTCAGGATTAGTATGGATCTGTGAGATTTTGGTCCTGTCATCATGTTGTTAGCTGGTTGTTATGAAGACTTGATTGTCTAGGTGGATTATAGTGCCTGCAGGCTATGTGCTTAAGTGTGTTTTTGGGGTAGCAGGAGTTGCTTTTCAATTCCATGTTCAGCACTCCCTAAGAACCTCTTGTAAGGCTGGTCTAGTTGAAATGAATTCATTCAGCATTTGCTTGTCTGAGAAGGATTTTATATCTGTTTCTCCTAAGAAGCTTAGTTTCGTGCCATATGAAGTTCTTCGTTGGAAATTTTGTTTTTAAAAATGCTAAAAATAGGGTCCCAATCTCTTCTGGTTGTAATGTTTCTGCTGAAAGGTGTGCTGCTAGCTTAATGGGGTTCCCTCTGTACATGACTTGACCCTTCTTCTCTCTGGCTGCCTTTAAGATTTTTTCTTTTGCATTGACCTTGGTGAATCTGATGACTGTGTGCCTTAAGGATGGTCATCTCATATAGTATGCAGCCTAGGTTCTCTGTATTTCTTGAATTTGCACCTCAACTTCTCTAGTGCGATTAGGGAAATATACTCAAATATATTTTCCCAGTTGCTTATTCTGTCTCCTTCTCTCTCAAGAATGCCAATGAATCATAAATTTGGTGTCTTTACATAACCCATATTTCTCAGAAGTTTTGTTCATTTTTAACAATTATTTTTCTTTAGTTTTTTCTGACTGAGTTGGCCCAAAGAGCCAGTCTTCAAGCTCTGAAGTTCTTTTCCCAGTTTTGTCTATTCTGCTTTTAATACTTCTAATTGTACTATGAAATTCTTATACTGAATTTTTCAGCTCTAGTAGTTCAGTTTAGTTCATTTTTAAAATGGATATTTCATATTTCAGCTCTTGGATAGAATGAATAAATTCCTTGAATTGGGTTTCAATTTTCTTCTGAATCTCAACCTTTCTTGCCATTCAGATTCTAAATAATATGTCTGTCATTTCAGTCATTTCAGACTGGTTGAGAACCACTGCTGGGGAGCTAGTGGATTCATTTGGAGATGAGGAGACACTCTGACTTTTTAAATTGCCAGAGTTCTTACCATGATTCTTTCGCATCTAAGAAGTCCAGTGTTTCTTTAACAATGACGTAATTTGAGTACTTCAGTTGGATTTGTTTCTGGATGTTTTCACATGCCCAAGCCTCTCTATAGGGCCTTTATTTGTGGTTGAATTCTTGCCCTTGGTTTCACAGGGGTGTATAGTAACAAAATATTTTTGGCGTTGTAGTTTGGGCTGGGATCCAGTAGATGATGCTGAAGAGTAATGGGCAGTAGATAGTCTCTTATCTAGCTGCATGGCTCCTCTGTATTTCTCACATTTGCAGCCGTGCTCTGCAGTGGGCAGGGAGAGAGCTGACCTCCTCACCATGTCCACTCTTGGACCTTGGGGGAGCCCGTCTGATCACTGACAGTGTGCCTGCATTTATTTTGTTAGGTGGTCTGGGCTGCAGGGCTCCCTGGCCCGAAGTTGCAGCAGGTAGATGGGAGACAACCTTTCCTGGCGAGTCCTGTGGAGGGAGGCATGCCCCCTCCCACTCCAGCCCATGAATGCGCATCTCACCCCTCTCAGTGCTTTGAGAGTGTGAGCTCCTCTCCCACTTGAGTGCCAGCCACAGAACTTGGCTTGGCATTCCTGAGCTGGCTGCTGCAGCCCTCGGGCACTTGGATGGGATTGGGGCTCCATCCTTCAGGCACTTGGAATTGGATTCTGGGTGCTCTGAGGAATCCAACGTGCTCCCAAGCCACAAGGAACATAATCAGGTGGAGCAAGGCACCCAGGCTGGGCAGCAGAGGCTGTACTGTGCATATGTTCCTGCAGGGCTGCTAGGGTGTGGCCCTGAGAGGGGCTGGCAGGCTGGAAGGCCTGCAGAACAGACATGATCCAGTTCCACAGGGAAGTCAGCTCTACTTTCTTCTGGCCCAGTAGTCAGCTGCGGCTAGAGCTTTTGGAGGGAGATGGGGAGACCTGGGTTATGGACGCCTATTACCATGTTCTGCCAGAGCTGCACCATGTACAAAGGCTACTGTTCCATTCTGGATGAAGCTCTGTCTTTGTCTACTCTCCAATCAGATCCTCTTGTCAGATCAAGTGTCCATGGGGGATGCAGGGCCCTCTAAGCCAGGATCGCATAGGCCCATGGTGAGGGTGGGCAGTCCCACAGTCCCATCATGAACCTATTCCCCCGGAGCTGTTGAGGGCCAGGGACTAGCCCCAGCATTCCAGTACCCTGTGCCTGCCTTCTCCCTTCTCAGCCTCAGCATCTGCATTGCATCTCCATCTACTTTAAGCATTTTCTCTCTAGAGATCTGTCCAAATTATGTTGATTTACTCAAACCCTTGGTTTTTCTCCGTGGGAGTAGCACTTCTTTGCTGCATCTAGTTGGCCATCTTGCCTTCCCCCTCTGGAATTCCTGGGTGCTTCTTAGAGCAAAACCTTATTAGAGTTTTATGGTCCTGGAACTTTGCAAGAAATTATAATGGAACATAAAAAAATTAAGACAGGTCTTGTGACTGTACATAAGGCAGGCTAAAAGCTAGCTGGTATAACAACAAGCACAGGTGAAAAATACTGTATTTAGTGTGTGTCATAAGATTAGAGTCTATTGTACATCTGCTTCTTATTATTGTGTCATTTGGGCCCCTGTACCAAGTAAAATGATGAAGTTAGAATAAATGATCATGAATAACATTCTGCTTCCAAAATTCTATGACATAAACAATGAACAATATTTTGAACAATATGTTTATCTTTATGAATAATATAATATTCTAGAATAGAATTGTAGGATATTTATAGGATATTCTATTTACAGGATAAATGTGTTGTTTATCTTTTAAATTATATATTGTAGTTCATTCATTAAAATATTTAGGGTATATATGTCATGCATTCAAATATTTATGGGGTAGCTCTCATGCTATTTAAAATATAAATGTTCAGCAGACTGAATTTATTTAAAACGTTCTAAATTATAAAGCAGAGATAGTGACAAGAATGATAATAATGTGAGGGTTGTGGATTAGAGACAATGACTATAACAGGATGAGAGAAGAAAGAGACCATGGCAAGTGGGTGAGTCTGTGGAATGCTCCAGGGGGTGGTGAGGCTGTACTGTGGAATAGGATTTGGGTAGAGCCTTGAAGGATGGGAGTAATTTGAAGAGACATTTGAGATAAAGGGAATGTTACAGAGGCAGGAATGAGCACAATATGGGGAAAGGATCATGAATAACGAGTGGGAGGAAAGAGTGAGAAATACTTAAAAAATAAATTTGACTATGTATGGGTAACCCAGATTATGGTAAGACTTCAGAGTACAGAGGTTGTGAAAGATTGTAGGGAGATCTTATGGTTTGTATGTGTCCCCCAAAGTTTGTGTGCTGGAAATTTAATTCCCAATGCAATAGTGTTGGGAGGTGGGGCCTAAGAAGAAGTGAGTAGGTCATGAGGGGTCTGCCCTCATGAATAGATAAATGTCATTATCTTGGGAGCAGGTTACTTATCTTAAGAGTGTCATAAAAGCAAGTTTGGCTGGCTCTTGCTCTCTTGCCCCTTTGTGGATGCTGTCTTGCCCTTCAACCTTCCACGAGATGACACAATAAGAAGGCCCTCACCAGATGCCAGCACCATGCTCTCAGACTTCCAAATCTCCAGAACTGTGAGCCATATAAATTGTTAATGTTTATAAATTATCCAGTCTGTGATATTCTGTTAGAGACACACTACTTTCTTGATTAGGGGGATAACATAACAGATTTTTCTGGGACAAGAGTTAATAACATGGAGAATATCATAGAGCAATCTTACAGAGTTGATCTGGCAGGCCAGTGCAGTCTCATTTCTCACAATGCAGTCGTAAACTGTTAATCATCACAGGTGAGGAAGAATTGTAGGGAAAGGGCAAATCTTACAAACACTGCAGAGAAAGGGGGACGAGAACTTGGCCTGCCATGTGAGGTCTCTTTTAAATGCTCTGGTATAGATACAGATGATATTTAAGCAAATAAAAATTTACCTGGACAACAGAGTTTTCATTGTAATTATAGTTATTTCATTTTGATAAGTAATTGCACCTTTACAGTTATGTACGTGCTTATGACTATAATATTCTGGAGCATAACAGCAGAATACAAAATCTCATATCTTCCCATTTCTATGTTTCAATTTTACCTGTGAAGTGTTTTTGACTAGACATAAAATGTATTGCTACATTTTCCATTTTAGATAGCAGCATTTTACAATTTGTCCCCTTTGTCAAAAGTGAAAGGCATGTAACTTATACAATTCTTATCTGTGATGAGGCAGAGTGGTGAGGAGTATTTGCTCTCACTATTTAGGACAGATATTAGGAATCTATCAAAGTTACCTTCTCTGTAAGCCATTATAAAACGCTGAAGGACATTTCTTTTCCATTAAACTCTTCAAGTTTCCTTCTGACGCTAAAGAAAAAATTCCAGTGCATGTCCCTGAGGAATTGGTCTAACATATTTAAATGCATACATTAAAATTATCCTGTTTTCTGCAAATCTTTTTCAATTGCACATCTCACTTTGCCATGCCAACTTCAGTCTATGGTGCAGATTCTCAGAGCTTTCTATTCATACTACAAACTCATCCAGGGACAGCTGCTTCCCATTCTCTTCCATGTTTCTGTTAGCTCTGAAAACTTCAGGATGGACTGACCTGTTGCTGTCACTCCTCCTGTGGAAGGTGGCACCATAGCAGTAGGCAATGGCAAAGGTACAGACTTCACCTGAGCCCTTCACTTGTGAGGCATCATGCAGATGGATGAATATGGAAATTAAGCTCCTCGCCACAACTGCCCTGTGGTGCCTTCTCTGACTTTCCAAACTTGGTAAGACCAGTGGGTATACATGGTCTTTGTGAAAAGAGCATCTCCTTTGTACTTATTGCCATAATTAAAATTTTGTTTAAAGTCAGACTCTCTGTATGCCTGGAAGCTGCAAGAGGGTAGAGATAGTACCTTTCTTTTGCCTATCATTGCACCACTTGTGCCAGGAGCAGTGACTTTTTGTGGAATTAATGCAATACAATGGCATCTTACGCCTGTAGGTTAATTTGACACTTTTACTTTATTCTAATGCTTTAACTTATCTTTTGAAGTTACAAATACCTATTACATTCAATGTTAAGTTAATGTAATCACAGTATCCCAACATGGGATAAATTTAATATCATAATATCTATGGTAGATAAAACCTTCACCCACCAAAAATACTTATCATTATGCAATTAGTGATCAGGTATTTATTGAACACCTACTTTGGAATTAGTGCTGTAGTAAATACTGTGGACACCACGGAAGTATATTAGGATATTAGGAATAATCCTTTCCTCTAGATAATGGACTCTATTAAGGGAAATGAGACTTGTGAAACAGCAGCCAACAGTATGTTGTACATAATAAATAGTGATTTATGCAGTAGAGACTATCTGTTACAGGTTTCAGAAGAGAGAGAGAGAGAGAGAGAGAGAGAGAGAGATTAGTGAAGCTTAGTAAAGTCAGTGGCAGTTTCTAAGAGACATGGTTCTTGAAAGTGACATGCCATGATGCACTGGGTTTGGATATCAGGATGGGGACAACATGTCAGGCAAAACTCCCTGGCCAGTTTGAAGAAATGAAATGGTTACAATGTGCTTAGCTCAGAGTGAAATTAACTAAAATATAGGATACTATGTTTGAGGTTGAAAATGGAAATAATATTTGATTAAAAGAGTGGTGCAGATTAATGAATGTCCTTGAAAGTGACTATGAAGTACAAGGGTATGAACTGGAAAATAAAGAGCATTGGGTGCATTTGAACAGAGGGATTTGATAAAGACAGTGTTTAAAGATGATTAGTGTAGTAGTGGCACCCAGAATGATGAACAGCAATAATATGAACAGAGAGAGAACATGCCACAGTGTGCAGAGTGAAGAAGTAGGCAGAGTCAAGACAGTCCCAGCTAAGCGGCTGCTGCTGTAATCCATGTGTGAGGTGGTATAGGTCCAGACTAAGGTGGTTTTGAGACAGAATGGAAATGAGAGATATTTGGGAAGAAAGAAGAAAAAAACATGCTTACTGTTAAATTATGGTTTTGGGAGGTAGCAGGCTTGGGGACTAGAAGATAAAGATGCCAGTATAATAGAAACAAAACTAAGAGGGGAAGTTGGCTTGACTCAGTGATGCACACTTCAGATTCAGATAGATAGATGGACTAAGTTATACATGATTAGATAACAAAATCGCAATGTTATATAACATAGTTGGATGTAGACAAAAAAAGTCAAGAAAATATTTGGAATTGACAGGTTACAGGCACTTCTGAATGTGCTACAAAAACCCAATTCCTCAGGAAAGCCTTTGCTGACCAACTCTATTCTTCCCCTTTAGACCAGGCTCCCTTTGGAGACTTTATCATAACTCTTATGAAATATTATTTAAAATATTATTTGTCTAATGTCTGTCTTCCTTGTTAGACTGAAATTTCCAAGGGGCATAGGGCTCATGTTTTTTCCCAGTAATTTTTCAAATTTTTCAAAAAGAAATGAGATGAAAACACATTTAAAGGCCAACAAGATCAACATGTAAACATTTCAGTATAGTGATGAATATGTTCTTGAAATGCTTTCACAAAAATACATAGAAAATTGAAGACTTTTGCATGGTCAGTAGGCTACTCTGAGTAAGTACAGTACAAGCACACTAGCCTGCATGTCAGAGAGTTCCCGCGGACACAACTATCTTGATCAGCAGTACAGAACTGACAGTTGTGGTTGAATTCTGCTCCGTATTCAACCTATGATGAGGACTATGCTGAATGATCAAGAAACTGTATTTTAAATTTTGAAAATCAACGAATCACTTAGACAGGCATTCTGAAATAGTTAGGTTCAAGAGAGTTACAAGGTTGGATGTCAATACATCATCAAGATTTCGTATAAGGCACCCTGAAGGAAATAATATGATATGGGAAGATATAGAATAACAATAGTAATGCAGCTAATATTAATAAACACTTACATAGGTACTGAAATTGTGTTGGACCCTTTAGAGGTGAAGTAACCTGCCCATGATGTCACAGCTAGTAGAGGTAGAACTGAAATATGAACTCCAAAAGCCTGCATCAAAGATACCATACACCTGGGAAGATAACTGCAACACGATCCTTCCATGCTAGGAACGAGTAGGAAATGCATATTGGGCAGCTATTATTTTTAGATGCTGCAGTTTCTTTATAAGAAAATGGGCTACTATGGTATCTCCTAAGGGGATTTTAATGAGAGTTAAGGCTCTTAGAGGCTGGGTGCAGTGGCTCACCCCTATAATCCCAGCACGAGGGGAGGCTGAGGTGGGCAGATCACTTGAGCTCAGGGGTGGAGACCAGCCTGGGCAACACAGCGAAACCCCATCTCTACAAAAAATATAAAAAATATTATATATATATAAATTAGCTGGACATGGTGGCAGGTAGTCCCAGCTACTTGGGAGGCTGAAGTGGTTGGGTCGCCTGAGCCTGGGAGGTGGCGGCTGCAGTGAGCCATGATCATACCACTGCCCTCCAGCCTGGACTACAGAGTAAAATCCTGTCTCAAAAGCAACAACAAAAACCAAACTCTTATAATAGTGTTTGGCACATACAATGAACAAACAAAATTTATCTGCATGATGATGATAATAGAAATAACACAGGAAATGAGGGAAATATCCCGAAGATGACCAATGAAAGTACACTAAGGGTTCATAAAGGGATAGCTACGAGCATTTTAGCTTAAGTAGAGTTGTGGGAAGCACATAAGCCCACCCTTAGTGCAGAGATCTAAAGTCAGATGGATCTTAGAACAAAGAAAGAGGCTCAATCAGAGGCATAACCAGCACCATGTCCTTGGGCTTCTTTTCACCCCTCCCCCTTTCCTTAGATGAGCTCATATACTTCTTGGTTTTCATTACCATCTACACTCTAGTAAATTCTGAATGTTCATTCGTAACTCAGACCTCCTTCCTCTAAGCTCTAGGATTTTATATTGAACTATCAATTTGATATAATAGCAACAATAACTCACATCGACTGTGCCCTTTCTTATTATATTCCAGCCATTATTTGGCTCCACTAGAATCATGTCACAAGCAAACTTAACCTGTCTAAAACTGAATTTATGATCTTTCCGCTAAAACTATCCTCATGGTCCCATAATCACCTACGTGCATCCTTAAAACCTTCTTTTACTTGCAGCAACTAATCTCACCACAAATGTTCTTGGCTCCTTCTACCATTTTCTCAATGCAGCATCAAAGTGGAACTCTGTTACTTCTTTCCAGCTGAGATCCTGTCAATGATTGCTTATTTTACTTGCTGGTTAAAATTCATATTCTTGTACATGTCCCACAAGACCCTGTGTGGTATGCTTCCCACTTTTATCTCTCAGGCCTGGTTAGATGATGCTCTCCCTTCTAAGTTCCAGGCAAGTGGGTCCTCTTTCAGTTTCCAAAAGAGATAATCTCTTTTCTGTCTCAGGGTCTTTCCACATGCTGTTACCTTTGTCTGAAAGTTTTTTCTCCACTTCCCCATCTGGTTTCATCTTCCAAATCCTATGGTTCTAAGTATAAATATCCCTGCCTCACAAAAGTCTTCCCTGATCCCCCTTATCTGTCAGGCCTCCCTGTTACACATTCTCACATCACTCTCTACTTTACCTCTGTAGTATGTTCCAAAGTTATAATTAGTTATGTGATTTTCTGTTATAATTAGTTATGCAATTTTTCTCCATAGATTGGAAGCATCTGTAAGTACTTGTCCTGTTCACTTCTATATTTTTAATGTCTAATAGAGTGCTTGAAGTGAGAATAGACCATTGAATATTTGTTGAATGAGTGAAAAAAGGCCTCTACTAAATTTTACAAATAGCAGCTGGCACTCACAAACTAGGGCAGTATTTAAGTCAAACCATCTTCTATGAACGGCTACCTTCATCAGTCACACTGGCCTCAAACAGTCAAGGCAATAATATAAACATTGCGAATAGCAGTGACCACCTTGATCAGAGCCATAAATCAGGCATATCCAGAATGTGCTTTTCACTGAAATTTACTCAACTGCTTATTTTTTCCATTCTGAGATTTTTCAGAATTCAGCGTGAATAGAGTTGCTTTGCAATGCATCTGTTTTTAAAAAGACTCCATCAAGCAAATATTAGCCATTAATTATTTACCATTAACAAAAGGCAGAGGAAGCAATTAGTTTTTGGAATCACAGACAATTCCATAACATAGTGAAAGAACTCAATATATACAAACATGTATTTTGCAAAGTATTGCAATATCTGCAAGGGGAAGTGCCTGCTTGTCAATGTAACCTATCTTTTCTCTTCCACTAACACCCACCATCATCCCAAAGTAAAAATCAATTTCTAAATGAAATAGAATCATGTTAAAGTTGGCAGTACAAGAAAAGTGAAAAAAGATTACCATCTGGAAAATGAGTATTAATAACTAAAGAGCTTCAGGTTCTAACATAAATGAAAGATATTTAAAAGATCCTGACAATATTCCTTTTTCTGAAAAAGGAATGAACTATAAAACTGTATTTTATAATGTTGAAAAATGCAGTGGGAGGCCTCAAATACGTTACATGGATTTGCTAAAAGTAATTTAGTAATAATATTAAAAACTGACAAGGGCAAGCTTTTCTTTGGGAAAGAATGTGTGAAATTGTGTCATGTTAATTAAACCCTGCTGTGGTAGGCAAGTAAGAAGCTGATTTACATGGAGTATGACCAAGAATACACTCTGTCTCTAGAACTGCAATTTTTAAAAGATGGATGGGAGAAAAGCTGCACTTGAGGGCATTAGCTTTGTTTGGTACATTAAATGGAAAATGACTTTCTATTATCATTCTCCCTCCATCTTTGTATTAGAAATTATGAAGAGAAGAATATGTTTTATTCACCTCCCTCAGTGTTATGCCATCCAGTGTTGCAAGAGAAGAAAACTACCCCACTGCTGTTTGCTGTTTATTCTGCCCTATATGACTTAAGGGGGAAAATGTCTGCCTTTACCCTCTAAGATTGGACCAGAATGCATGCATCAAAATACACTGACATTCTGTCACACATGCTCACATATGACATATGTGAGTGCTGACAATGCAGCTTTTAGGGTCTAATCCAAACGTTTTCTTTGTCCTTCATTAGACTCATGGGAACAAGACAGTGTTAACCTGGCCTCTCATTGGTTGCCTGGACCATTAGGTGTAAAGTTACAGATCAGTGTTGGCTATGTTTTAGGGCAGGTTACATGAACCAGATAAGGAAAGACAGCCAATCTGCAGAGAGAAGATGATGCAAAAAGAGCAGAAACGAATAATGAAAAAATATGATATAGGGAGTCTTGAGGAGGTTGAAGGTTCTATTACTCTCTATTCTATGGACACATCAATAAAGGAGTCAGGTAAATTATTCTTCTGTTACCTTGGGCACATTTTAGAACAAGTGAGACTCAACCTAACAGCGGTAGCAAAAGAGGAGAACGAAATCACCTGAACTAGACTGTATATACTTAGCTAGGGAAGGCACCACATTTAATTGTCCTGTGGATTGCTTTATGCCTGGCACGAAAGTAGATGCTTAGTAAATACTTCCTGGGTGAATGAATGAGTATTTCATATGTAAGGGAAGTGGTGGAAATTGTTGGAGTGGTATATGGATTGCCTCTTTTCCATCAAGAGGCATATCAAGAACAAATATTTGAAACCTATAGAGAGACAATGTAGTATAACGGTTAAAGGAATGTGTGCTGGAGCCAGACTCAAACTGAATACCACCTTCACCACTTGCCAGGGATGTGATCTTAGGCAGGTAGGTAACCTCTCAGTGCCTCAATTTCCTCATTTGTGAAACAGGAATAATATTTACCTTAAATAATCTTTGTGAAGATTATATGAGCTAAAAATTAATATGTAAAGTAGAACAGTGCCTGGTATAAGGTAACCATTCTATGAGTATACACTGTAACATCTCTACTAGCAAAAATCTAGACAATAGTAATTATCACCAAGTTAAACTTTGTATTATTCACTGATGTTTTCTCATCTGTCTTTGTCCTGTCCTCCAGATCAATTTCTAAAATGTTGAACAAACAGGATAAAAAAGGGTCTCTGGAATCCTCATTTTTCAGGTGAAGAAACCAAGCCCCAGAGCCAGCAAGGGAGCTGTTCAAGGCCATTCCTCTCTTGGCAGAGCCAGGCCTAGAATTTAGGTCTACTTTCATGTTATTTTCAAATATTTTAATGAAACAAAAACATTCAGCAATGAAATATATGTAAAATGGATACCCATCATTGAGATGCTTAAAGGTTTTAGGATAGGACTGCTATAATTGATTTTTAAGCTCTTATTTGGCAACAGGTAATCAAAAATTATAGCCCTCAGTAATTTGTAGAAGATTTGGGGAAATAATTTATTATAGACATTAATTAATTGTAGTAGGTCCCAACTACTTTTTTTCTTGTCCTGTAACTTACATGAAATCGATGAAAATGTTTAGAGTAACATGAAAGAATAAATCACTCACTGTGATATCCAGGTATCTAAGAGTATAGTTTTTTACTATAAACAAACAAACAGACAAACCAAGAAATATTAAAATCACCTCTTTACTATTCTAAGAGAAACTTCAGTCATAAAATAGTTTTGAGCATTGTTCAGACTAATTATCTTTATAATGTAGGTCGTTACTTTTGTGGCCTGGCAGCATTCCTAATCTGGACAGGTGTTCAGAGTTCATGCATTTCAGTGCAAATGCTCATTTATAATAGACATAGCACAGGGAAAGTAAACTTCTACTGTTTTCCCTTGCTGTTGGAACTGTTAAGCAATTAGAAATTCAAGGCATTCATTTAGTTGAGAATAGTGTTTTTATCCTTAATTCAATTTCCCTGATTTTATGGTGTATATAAATCACAAAGTATTTATATATGGTTTAAAAATATATATTTTGTATCTTAACGAATGCACATTTAAGGCTCTAATCACCAAAAAAGCAGCTGAAACTCAACCAGGTTTCAAAGAAGTCATATAATCAGAGTCCCAAGATTAAAAGAAAAAAAATTGTAATTTCTTTACAGTTTTAAAATTTTGAAATGACAGGTAGACAATTACATATTTACATTTTCGCTTATATCTTCTTTAGCAGAATATATGGTTTAGAAAAAGAACCTCCAATGCCTGATTATCTCTTCTACTACATATTTTTTAACAAACTTTTCAGTCACACCAAAAATTACTCTAATATTTGCTGCAATGTTCAGAAATAATGCTTTTCTCAAGAAAATTAATTTAAAAAGAGAGTATATATAACTCCACCAAACTAAACTATAACAAATATCTCCAGAAAGAGATAAAAGTTTTATTTTATCTAAAACATTTTAGTAATGTGAGAATTCTTCATTTTAAAGACTATGAAGAAAATTAACTCATGTGACAAGCTCAAAATTAACATTATTTACACAAAGAAACAAATCTTCTGTTTTACCATCAAGATGATAAAGAAAAACGGTAACAAAATAGAAATGGTAGATACTGTGTTAGCCAGAGAAAGAAAAAAAAAAAAGAGCTTATCTTAGGCAAGCCTCTTTATATGTTCAGTACTATTTTAAAAAGGAGCCCCCTTCAAACTTATATTTGAAATCTCCATCTTAAATATAATATTGATAGGAAGCTATGGATGAAGAAAAAGGAAAAAAAAATTCCCTTCAGCTGAATATCAGATATTCTAGAGTTTCTCTGCCATATCATCCTGCTCTCTGGTGGTGAACAGCATTGCTCACTAGTTGATAACATGATATTTTCTAAGGGCAAAAAAGAAAAAAAAAAAAAGTGTGTCCCAGATCAGTTGCACACATCTCAGTATTTGATTTGTATTTTAATTTAATACAAATGTGTTAAGAACGTAGCTGTTTGCATTGTCTAGAAGTGTTTTCTTCTAAACTCTTCCAGATTACATATGTTGCTATATTTCAATGTTTGTAAAGAATATAGATACTAATATATTTTCAACATTAAATAACTCTGATGCTTAAACAGTATCCAGCTATTAGAAAAACTATTTGAAAAAGTATCTGAGTAAACCCCTTAAAGATGTAACTTTGCTTTTACCTGCCCCCACAAAATGGATATATTAAATAGAAGATATATTTGTTTTCTTTAAAGTTTCTGTATTTGATACCTAGATTTATTCTTTCCATTTCCATTTAATTTTATTAATTGTATACTTTTAAATAATGTCTATAAACTGCATCAAATAGAAAGCCTTTTGAGGATCATTACTGTGTAGATAGGCAGGTAGTTTAAAGCCTCTGATATTCCTTACAAAATTCTGTCAAGGCAACAGACATGTGATCTGTTAAACAAATCTACTTCAGAATCATTATAAGTTGGTGAATATCTTAAACAATTACAAGAGGTCATTTCTTTAGTACCATAATCTTATGAAAGGGAAGCTTTAAAATCATCCCTGAATGAGACGGTCCTTTGTTTCACTTAATTTAATCAAAATACTCTATATTTTCTTCTTCAAGAATAAAATGAAGCACTTGTTCAATCTTGAAATTTTTAGATTATTTGAAAGCAAAGTTGTTATCTCTTAAAAGCCCCTACATTTATGAGTGAGGCATTAATGCACAGTATAAATAAATAAATACACTTACCTGGAATTAAAGCTCAGAGCTGAAAATGCTGAAGAAAGTTGCAATAGATGGAAAAGAAACGGAAACAGTACCACTCGTTACCGTCGGCTCAGGCTTTTTGACTTTACAAGTGGCAGCAACACCGGTCCTGGCCCAGTACTCTCATGTTATGTAACATCTTATTAATATTAGCCATCAAACTGCTACCAAGCTGGTGAGGCACTAGAGGGCAAGAGTGTCACATGCAAGACCCGTCGCCAAGGGACCGGCTTTGGTACCACTTCGGGGGAAGACAGATGCTAACTAAGCTGATGAATAACAGGATGCCCGAATACAACAGCAAACTTGTAACGTTCCTCAAAGAATATTTTACATGTCAATTTTCTGACTAGCGGAAGAGTTAACAGGTTAATAAATATGCGCAAGCAAATAACCACAACATGAAAAACTTTTAGGATTATATTTACAAACCCACAGTCACTCAAGAGGCCGTTTTTTTTTCTTTCCATTGTCTAAATAAACTTATTTAAAACAGGAGAAAAAAAGCTGGTTAAATAAAACGGGTGTCGGTTTCAGGACTCCCTCATTCCAAGCCGCGAGAAACTTGTCTGGTCGAGGTGCCGCCTCTGGAGTCTGCATTCCAAGGCGCCCGGATCGGGTTTCTGGGCGAGGAGACCGGCCCCGTCCTCCATGGAGATTACCTGGGGCTGCAGCCGTCCGCGGGCTCCTCCTTCCCTCGGGTCTTCGGCCTCCGCCGCTCCCCAGGGCCCCGCGTCCGCGCGGCGCTCGGGTGCTACGCGGTGCCCGGGGTCCGGCGGCGGCGACAAACGGGCGACCTCTCCCCTCCGCGCCCTGGATCTCCGCGGACACAGCTGGTGGCGACTTCGGCCGCTCAGGCTGCGGCTGCGGGGGGAGCGCAGCGGGTGCGCCGGGGACTCCTGCGCTGGAGAACCGCGGCTCCGGGACCCGCCCGGCCGCGCCTCCACCGCCCTCGCCGCCGCCTCCCTGGGCGGGAGCCGCCGCCTCCCAGCTCCCGGCCCGCGCGCGCCCGCCCCGGGGAAGGGGAGGGAGCGGGAGCTGAGGACGGGAGCCGCCTCCATCGGCCGGGCTCCCGCCCGGACCGGCCCTGCGTATCTGGCTGCCCGGGCCTCGACAAGGAGACCCCGGGGGTTCCGCCCCGGCCTGCCAGTTCCGACCGCCCCTCCCGGCGGGTTGGCTGCGGCCGCCAAGGATGAAACGTGTTGTGCGGCCAGGGAAAGGGGTGCGAGTCCCCGAGGCGACGCTGGAAGGGTGGGGCGCACCCTCGCGGTCCCCTCCTGTCGCGCTCCTGCCGTTGGCACTGGACCAGGGCGGCTGCGAGGCTACAAGAGTTTCATCTGTTCGCCAGTTTTTTTTCAAATGCCATGTGTTCCAGCCCTGAAGACAAGTGGAAGGCCAGCAACTGAGGAGATATTTTGGATTCAAGGTGTGAGGTTACCCTCTCCAGAACTATAGTTTGATTAGAAGTCTGAATCGAATGATATATATTTTTAAAAATTTCATTGGTTCCACTAACGTGAATTTTATTAAGTGGGGTCTACTAATGATACTTTGTATTGGCCATTTGTGGTTTTGCTTCCCAACACTCACTCTTGTTGAAGCAGTACCCCTTTTCATTTTGGAAGATCCAGCCACTTGATCCCACCCCGTAGTCCATTTGCTTTAGGTGATGTCAGCCGCTGCTCTGACTCGCTGGTAGACCCACAGCTCAGGTCTGGCCAGTGATAGCTTTATGTGCTGGTAGCATGGGTGGGTATGTAACCCAAGTCTGGCCAATCAGAGAGAAAAACAGACAAAAACCACCATTCTGGGACTTTTTTTTTTCCTCCCTCTGTTAAGGAAGTGGACTCTCTTCTACTGGACTTTGCATAATGAAGATGTGAGCTTAGAGCTTCTCGTGTTTCCATGAGAGGTCTGAAAATAAAGCTGATACTCAGGAAGGCAGAACTGAGAGTTGGAGAAAAGTGAAACCCAGATGGAGATTTTCGAGCTTGGAATCCAGCTATGGCTGAAATAAGTTCTATCTCTGGATATTTTCATTCATAAACAAATACATTCACTTTTTTTTTTTTTGATTCGGAGTCTCACTCTGTCGCCCAGGCTGGAGTGCAGTGGCGTGATCTCAGCTCACTGCAAGCTAGGTCTCCCGGGTTCCTGCCATTCTCCTGCCTCAGCCTCCCGAGTAGCTGGGACTATAGGAGCCCGCCACCAGGCCCGGATAATTTTTTGTATTTTGGTAGAGACGGGGTTTCACCGTGTTAGCTAGGATGGTCTCGATCTACTGACCTCGAGATCCGCCCGCCTCGGCCTCCCAAAGTGCTGGGATTACAGGCTTGAGCCACCGCGACTGGCCACATTCACTTTTGTCTTAAGGCAGCTTGGACTGCATTTGCTGTCCATTGAAACTGAAAGAGACACAAATTATGATACAGAAATTAAATATTCTGGTTGTTTATTAACTTTATCAGGGTATTTGGATTCCTAGTGCAAGACCTTCGATTAGAACCCAATGTCCTGAAAGGGTTAGTTGGAATTGTTTTTTAAAAGTCAGAAAGTTATACATCCTTTTGTTCTATGTGATAGAGGGGTTACAGATGTGACTGAACCAATTGCTCCTTCTGGAAGCCCACAAAAATGTCAGGATGCTAGAATTCTTTGGCCAAGTAACATGTATTAGATTGATTTTATTTATTTTTTAGTTGGAGTGTCCCCTGGAAGTCTTGTGCCTTTTAAGAATTTTAAGAACCTAGATTTATTTTTCTATGTACTCCTTACCCAAGAGAGAGCCTGCCCTGTCTTCCAAGCAGCCATGCATTCATCATTTTAGTAATCAAAAAAATTATTGAACACCTACTAAATGGCTCTGGGAATACAATAATATTGAAAAAAGAAAAGCAGGACCACTCTCTGCCCTTCAGTCGCTTATATTGATATAGCCATAGGAGGTCAGGCTCTTCTACAAGATTTCAGAGAATAGACAAGATTCATGAATCCATAAATTCCTAAATGTTTCAGGGAACGTAGGCAGATTCAGAAATGATATTCACTTTTTCTTTTCTTTTTCTACCTCCTCTGCACAAAAACAAAAAACCAGAAAAACTTCTACAAAATAAGATACTTACTGTTCTTATGACTGTATTTTGGGGTTTTCTTCAGCTAAGATGGATAGGAGACATAATCAAATTTCTCATTGCTTTTGGGAGAGTTGTTACCTTTACCAGCTACTGCTCCTTCCAACCATCCATCTGGAATTACAAACAGCTTAGGGTCATGCTATCTTTTCCTATGAGATCCTCAAATCTTACACCTCTATTAGAGAAGTCCTCATCTGCACACATATGTGGTCTAAGCCAGTGTAATAGCAGATTGATATGTTGCCTATATTTCCTTTCACTCCTGGGCTGCGTGCCCAGTGGAGAGGTAAGAAGGGACAGACAGCAGGGCCAACCATTGCCCCCTGTAGCCCTCCCTTCCAATCTTCTGTTCCTAACCCAGGG